>NC_081361.1:14852610-15180735 GCF_030684315.1 Stegostoma tigrinum
TCTAATCACAATGCTTCACTAATAACAAACGTATACTGTACTCTGTGTACGTGTAAATATTTTTGGTTTCTGGTATCGTCACTGATATACTTTATACGTATTTCATTTCGGAATAGAAAAGAACTGTCAAATTTCTTGAATAAATAAAACTTTTGATTTACTGCAACTTATTGAGCAAAGATACAAAGCTGACAGACAGCTTGAAATCTAAAACTTTTGCCTTCTTAATGATGATTGGTTTAATATAATGAAGGAAATTTGTGCAAAGATCAACTTTCAAAAAAGGGGGAACAAAGAATCTTTGGCTAAATAATTGTTAATTCTTGTATAATAAAGATGAAAAACATTCCGGGTGCCACAAGCCACATGCAGTTGTCAAAGGAATCTATTCAAAAGGAGTTCAGACAGGAGCGGTCACAAGGAAGTCTTTCAGAAGTTTTTCAGCAGAATGCATGCATCCATTCTTCCAGTACTTACACTGGACTATGAGAAAGGGTTTTCTCAAAAAAGATGAGAAAGGATGAGTTGGATGAATTCTTTTCTGAGCAATACCTGCAAACCCAAAAGTTCTAACAGCCATAAACCCAGGCAAGTGATTCCTCTATACACAAATCCGAGCAGTTTGAGAGTCTCTAAGCTGTAGCTGTTTAACTAGCTTCATTGTCTCATCCAATAATGAAGGAGTTGGTCATGGACTCCAGGAAGCGGAGTGAAGGGCACACCTCTGTCTGCATCGGTGATGCTGAGGTGGAGATGGTCGACAGCGTCAAGTTCCTGGGAGCGATGACCACCAACAATCTGTCCGGGTCCACCCATGTCGATGTGGTGGTCAAGAAAGCACTACAACGTCTCCTCAGGTGTCTAAGGGAATTCAGCATGTCCACAAGGACTCTAACCAATTTTTTTTCATAGATGCACTGTAGAAAGTATCCTATCCGGATCCACCACAGCTTGGGTATGGTAACTGCTCTGCCTAAGACAGCAAGAAATTACAGGGAGTCATGAACGCAGCAGTCTTCTAGCCATGGACTCCATCTATCCTCCTCACTGCCTTGGGAAAGCAACCACGTAATCAAAGACCCCTCACGTCCCCATTATAACTTCTGCCCGAAGCAATGGTGTTTAAAAGTTTGAATGCATGTGCGACTGGATTCAAGAACAGCTCTTCCCCATTGTTATTAGACTTTCGAACGGACCTCTCAAAATGTTAATACTGATTTCTCTTGCTCTCTCTGCATTTTCTTTGCGGCTGCAACACTGTATTCTGTACTAGGTTCTCCTACCCTGACAGACTTTGTGTGGTATGAACTGCCTATATGGCACACAAAACAACACTTTTCACAGCATATCGGTACATGTGACAACAATAAATCATCTCAAACTCAGAGTAATCAGTCATAGAGTCATACACCATGGAAACAGCCCCATCAATCCAACCAATCCCATCTGCCTGCGTTTGGCCCATATCCTTCCAAACATTTCTTAAGTGTGTACTTATCCAAATGTCTTTTAAACGTTGTAACTGCACTCACACTCTCCACTTCCTCGCTTCACACAAACCGTTCTGCGTAAAATAGTTGTCCCTCACGTCCTTCTTAAATCTTTCTCTTCTCACCTTAAAAATACACCCCCTAGCTTTGAACACTCCCACCCTAGCAGTGAAGCTTTTTGAAACAGAAGCCCAAAGTAACTATTTCTAAAATAATCAGGTCCAGGTATCTACAGAGTCTTTCAAGTTAACCAATTTCCACAAATCATTTAAGCATAAATCCTCAGCATTATTGGCAACAGAAGCAGCTTTGTAAGAAACGTCAAAATCAATGCCCAATGAGATAACCGGAATATAGTGGGCGGCATTTGCATACTTTGAAGGTTGAAACACCAAGGGGTACTACGGCCACGATATCATTGACTGGGAGAGCAGACTCAAGGGACAAAATGTCTAGTTCCTGGTTTTACATTCCTATTGAGGGATATGGTTTTCTCTTTTCTTGATGGCTGTTTAACACTAACCGTACCCCTAACCCAACCTGGCACACATCATGCCACTTGTCAGACCCAACACACTCCAGGCCCATCCCGAGTCTGCAACCCCACCCCTGTCTAGACGCTGACTGACATATCCCCTTATCAATGTATCACACGACCCAACCAAACCACCTGGTACCTGAAACCGCACTTGTCCACTGTCCCATGCACAGAATTTAAACATGGCTGTCAGACTGCTGAGCAAGGCCATGGTTTCTCCATCTATTCTTTCGGTGACTGGATTCCTGCACAGGTCTGTAAAAGGCGACTTATAACTCCTTTAAGGTGGATCTTTTAATTTGATCAGGGTCGGAAGTAGGACATCTCTTTGTTGACGGATCTTGTTTGAAACTGTGAGAAAAAATGTTGAAGTGGAAATTCCTGTCAATTCAATTGATTTTCATTAATTAACGTCTGGTGCTGCCTCAACAGGGAATTCGCAGGAGAGGCATTAACTAACCAATGGCAACTTCTGGATTCCCATGTTGATTGTCACCTGCATGGGATGAATTTTCAATCGGACAGGATTGTGGAGTTGGGGCTGTTTCCGGGTCCTCAGCCCCTGAACTGTTGGGAGTACAAAGACAGGCAGGTGGTTTTGTTAGCTGACCGACCGACGTCAAATTGGTGCAGACGCAGGACTCCTGTCTAATCAACTGTAGAACTAACCCAGTTTGAGACACGTGAAGGTAAAGTAACTGAGGGCCTCAATACAAAGGTGCTCCTACCTCAGCAACATCTCGCAAAATTCTAATAAAATTCCGAAAAGAATGTGGGAGCAGGTTTCTGGGAATTGGGAGTGGCGAAAGCTAACTACAAAGCAGTGTTCAGCAGCATCCACATCCAGGCAAGCTACCCTTGCAAATTGCACCAGGCTTACTGCTCCCATCAGTAATTAATCAAAAAGGGTTGAGTTCCCAATACTGACCTCTGGGGAACGCCATCACATATCATCTTAAAAGTAACTATGCACTTATTATTTCCTGCTTTCTGTCCCTTAATGAATTTAATATTCATTCTGTTGTCTCTTTCATCCCATGGGATTCAGTTTTGCAAACAGATCTATTATTTGGTAGTTTAACAAACGTCCTTTGAAAGTCAACAAATATTTCTGCCACCCTACATATACCAATCTTTGTAACTTCATCACAGTAAGGGGAAAAAAAAGTCTTGCACTTGCGTAGAACTTTTCCCAACCACTGGATACCTAAACGTGCTTTCATAGAAGCACAGTGCTGTTAATGTTTGGAGGTTCTGAAATAAAAATAAAAAGTGCTGGAGAAAGTCAACAAGTCTGTTTTGCTCCAAAGGTGTAACCAGAGTTAAGATTCCGAGTTCACTGTGACTTTTTTTCAGAACTTGTTCTTCATTCAGAAGAAGTCACTTTGGAATCAAAATATTATCTCCGTTTCTCTTCACAGATACACCAAACCTACAATGCTTCCCCAGCACTTCCTGTTTTTAATCTTAAAGCACTTTGCAACTACTGAAGTAATGAAGTTCTTAAGTAGTTTTTAATTGTAATGTTAAAAAAAAGAGAACAGTTAATTTACACTCAACAAACTCCCACAAACAGAAATGTGATATAACGACCAGGTAAAATGTTTGTTTTCGTAACATTGATTGAGGGATGAATACTGCACTTGCTTCAAGTAGTAATAACATGGGACCTTTTACACGTGCTTGTGCATGCAGATGAAGACTCGGGTAAATGTCTCAGCCAAAAGACTGCACCATTGACAATGCAGGGATCCTCTGTACTGGAGTGTTAATCTTGATTTCTGAGTCTAAGCCTTGAAGTGGGTGCTTGAAACCCGTAAGCTCAAGAATCATGCGCAGCAGTGCCACCAACAGAACCACAGTTGACACACACAATCAGCAATTAATGAGACCAATCTAACAAGACTAACTGTGAACAAATTCCCAATTACATAGCTTTTCAAATGATAAATATCTTGACCAAGATTATTTAACAGATTATGGTCTCCATGTTTCTGAATGGCAGCAACACATCCAGTCTTTTCAGACAGACAGTCAATAATCTGGCTGGCCTACAGTGGCTGAGTTTATCTCACATTTTCTGAACAAGGGTACAACAGCAGCAATCTTGTAGTCCTCGAGCATCACCCTCATGTCTAAAGGTGGATTAAAAGATCATGACCAGAACTCTACGGTTTGCACTCATAGGTCTCTTCAAAATTGAAAATATATCCCTTCTAGGCCAGGTGCTCTTTGACTTTTCAGCACCACAAAACCATTCAATATCACATTTTTATCCGTTTGTATACCATCCAATAAAACGCTGACCTTCATCTGTACCATTGTATTTTCTTCCAAAGTCCATTTTTTTTACAGCTTCAAAACGTGAAAGTGATTGCTTATAAAACAGAGAAGCAATCACAACACCAAGTACAGCTCCCACAAATGTTGCCCGAGGACCTTTCTCAGCTCCAGAGGCACCAGTTTATCACTGATCTGGTTTCTATACTTTACCTTTCCGAGGGGCTCTAGGGGTTAGTGGTAATGTCCTTAGCACTGGACCAGCAGCCTTGGATTCAAATCCCACCTGCCCAGGAGATCTGCAATAACACCTGGGAACTGGTTGATTTTAAAAAAGTGTCTATTTTATGCGTTTTGATCACCACTGCTTCTGACCCGCTTGTAGGATATGGAGACCCAAGTCCGATAAAGGAAACTATCTGATGGTCTGAAGTCTACACTCATGTCTCAATCATGTGCATTTCCCTGCAGGGCCACTGAGCAAACACTTTATGAGGTAAGGCTTGATCTTAAACTAATGAACCGCTTTTCTTCCCTGAAGATAAAGTCAGGTTTGGAATCAACTAATTCATTCAGCACTATTTACTATTGTGGAGCAAGACAAAATAAAAAGCTTCCGGCTTAAACAAAACATCTAAAGATCTTCTAGTATTTATAACCACTTTCTCTTGGATAAACCCATTGCAATTTCTTATTAAAAAGAAACTTGACTGTCTATCTTTGAGTCATCTTTGAGAAAAATACATCCTATTGCTCACAAGAACTAAAAGCCTTCCAATAGTTAGAACATGTCCACTCTGTCCAATTTGAAAGCACTACTCAAAACAAAAGATTTATGGCATTTCGAATAGTGGATTTCACAAGCAGAATTAGAGTCAATTCCAATGCAACTGTTATTCAAATCACCAAAACTGAAGAAGACTTATGTACAACTTAAATACCAGTCAGTGGTTTTGTGCTATTAATTTTGAAAACAGTTTGAGAGGCAAACATGGGCCATGCATGTTGGCTGTGACTTCATGTTAGTTGGGCATAGATCCAGATTAATCGAACGCTTGCTGATAGCATTTTATCAACCCCCAACACCACCCTTACAAATATCTTACTTTTCAACATAAAACCTGTTGGCTGATTTTACACAATTTGGATCTGAAAGCTCGTGAATGAAATATGATTAGGCAAAAGTTGGGGAGGGGGGAGGAAGTGTTCTGGACAAAACCACTTTCTTTCTCTCTGGTGATAGTACTCAAGGTTCCACAAGACTGCCCAGATTTTTGGGGCATTGATCTGATGCCAGAGATCATTAGGATGGCGCGTGGGACCCGATTCTGGGATTCATGCCTCCAATCCCACAACCAGCAACTGAAGAGTGGGAGGGTGGGTTTACCACCTGCACCTCTATTCCTGCCTCCAGTTGGAACTCATAGATACAGTTACCAGATAAAGTAATTCAGGTATCCTGGCTTCTGGAGGACAATTGCATCTTGGAAGGGGCTTCTGAATAACACAGGAGACCCTGCCATCAGTCCCCACTGTGCAGGTTATCAGGCCAGGTGATCTACAAAGAACTCTATTAGTTAATGCCCAGTAGAGATAGGATGATTCCTTACATGGGCATTAAATGCCAAGCAAGTAGCTCATGATGGTCTTCCCTCAGAGGTTTAACATCAAGTGTTACAGGGGTACTGGCCAACTGAAATGTCTTTGTGAGATGAGCAGGGAAGATTGTTGTCAGTTTAGATGCAGCACTCTTAATTATTCAATGAAAATGGGTAAGTTAGTTATTTTGATCTCACGGCACATTGGAAGTGGGCATCATTAGCTGGGCTAGCATTTATTGCCCATCACTAATTGCCCAGAGGGCAGTTAAGAGTCAACCACATTGCTGTGGCTCTGGAGTAAATATTGACCAGAGCAGGTGAGGGTGGCAGATTTGCTTCCCTGAAGGATATTACTGAGCGAGATGGCTTTTTCTGATTATCGACAACAAATTCCTGGTCATCATTAGACTTCCAGATATTTATTGAATTTAAATTCCACCATCTGCTGTGCTGTGATTCGAACCCAGATCCCAAGTGTGTTATTCGTGCCTCTGGACTAACATCGACAGTAGTTCACTGATGTAGATCCCCTTCCATGCTACATTATTTCCCTGTCCTTCTCATCATGTCAGGCTTCTGCTTGCTTCTTTCCTCTGGGCTGACGTTATCACCTCTCTCCTCTTTGGCTTGCTGTACAGTGTCTCTTGTTATGTTGCAACTGGTGTAAAGCCTCTCCTCTGCCATTATGAAGATTTCTAACATCTTCAATGTTCATGTTCATTGGTATGTTCAATGAAGCTAGCACTTGTCATCCAGGATCTAGTCCTTGTCTCCAGGCCTTGACAACAAACAAGTGCCACAATTATGAGCATCACATCATATGGATGTCAGGGCTGCTGACTGGATAGTGAGTACAGACTTGTCTGAACAGCCTCCTGTATTCACAGTGTAGCTGAACAGTGAGGAAACAGAAGCCTTCTCTGTTAATAAACACAGCCGCGACTGCAGATGGTGCCTTAAAGGCAACGTGGATGCCATTTTTCCCCACAATGAGCAAGTTAATAGTCAACAACTGCTATGAATCTCACTGCCCTATCCACTTAGCTAGCCCAGTCTGCCGAGGATACTATGAATGCTCCAGCTATCCCATACAAGCCACTTGTCACCTCCTTGATTCACACTGAGTGACTGCTTGAGTGACAGTCCATGATTCACCCACAACCTCCTGGAAAGAGCCAGTCACATACGCCCACATCCCATGAACGAATAAAACAAAAAAATTTAAGAGCTGTAGTAACCTGGACAAATCAAGTCTTGGGTTATTTAGTAAGTTTGCACCACAGAAGAAATAGGCAATACCACATCCAATATGAGAGAATCTATCCATCACCCCACGACATTTAGTGGCATTGTCATCACTGAATACTCCATTATCAACATCTCGCGGATTACCACCGACTAATGTATAATACAATGGCTACAAGATTAGGTCAGAGGCTTGGAATTCTGCGCAAACAAATCACTTCCCTACTTTCCAAAGACT
The DNA here is from genome assembly GCF_030684315.1 of Stegostoma tigrinum. Classification (NCBI taxonomy): domain Eukaryota; kingdom Metazoa; phylum Chordata; class Chondrichthyes; order Orectolobiformes; family Stegostomatidae; genus Stegostoma; species Stegostoma tigrinum. The sequence goes on from NC_081361.1 coordinate 14,860,003, forward strand.
GCCCACCATCTACAAGACACAAGGAATGTGATGGATTACTCCATTTGTCCAGATGGGTACAGTTTCAACGACGCTCAAGAAAATCAGCACCATCCAGGATCAAGAAGCCAACTTGATGGGCACCCAATCACAGGCTTAATCATTCCTTCCAACAACGACTGGTGTGCAGTAGCAGTAGTGTGTACCATTGAGAAGATGCACTGCAGCAACTCACTATGGTTCCTTTGACATCACCTTCTAAACCTGCGCTCTGTCACCTGGATTTACAAGAGCTACAGATGCCCATGGCTTGCAAGTTACCTGCCAAGTGACAGACCATCTTGGCTTGGAACTACAGCAATGTTCCCTCACTGTTGCTGAATTGAAATCCTGGAATTCCCTTCCTAGCAGCGCTCCAGATGTACCTATGCTACACAGGCTACAACAGTTGAAGAAGGCAGGCTTAGCCAAGGATGCCATATCCCATGAACATACACAAAAGCTATCAATGTCACGTTATCCCTGTGGATGCAGATTGTCCTGCATTTGTGTGCGGGTCTCTGTAATGGTCTCCCTGACGTGGCATAGCCTCTTTAGGCCATTGTCTATTCAATACTTATCGATATGTCATTCTGATTCGGTCAAGGCATGGGAAACTTACGTCAGTTTCATTTTACCAGGAAGGCTGGTGAACCATGTTTGGATTGAATGCAAGTGACTGGCTTTTAATATTTAAGGTTCGCGCTGATAATTAGCACAGTAGCTGATTGGTTATCCTCTTGTGCTAACATTAGACATATGCCCCAGATTGGTAGAGCAAGGCATTTCGTAGCTTACCTCGAGTTAGACTTTACTCCTCAGTCTTCTCCTCAGAGTTTAATGTTCTATCCAAAGATGATATGGAGACAACAACAACATATCAGTAGCCTTGGTGAATGTCCAATGTGTTTAATGGATACTCATTCTAAAGTGAAGCAACACTTTAAAAGTATCTTCATAACAATTCATGACCTTGAGGAATGAGTCTCCACAGTTGGAATTCTTCCTTTCTGGGCTGGATAGTTTTAATTGGATTGCAGGAACAGAAATGATAGGCAGGATCTTCCAATGCCCCCATGATATTAAGAATGGCAAGCGGATAAACATCGGCTAATAATGAACTTCCTACCATCAAGATAAAACATAATTTCCACACCCTGTTCCGTCAGATGGGAGCAGGTGGCAGGAAGCCTTTCAATGCAGTTGTGAACTTACTCACCGAGCTGGTGTGTTTGGTTGCAGATGTTTTTTCACCCTGCTAGATAATATTGTCAGTACACCTCTGGTGAGGCGTTGGTGTCCTGTCTTGCTTGTTATTTATTTGCCTCACTTAGCTGGGTGGGTGGTACTACTTCCGGTTTTGTTTCTCAGTGGTTTGTACATCGGGTCCAGTTCAAAGGGTTGGTTGATGGAGTTCCGGTTGAAATGTCAGGCTTCCAGGAATTCCCTGGCATGTCTTTGTTTAGCTTGTGCTATGATGGATGTGTTGTTCCAGTTGAAGTTGTGTCTACATGTTGGCGTGCCTGGTAGTGAGACAATGGGCCTGAAGGAGACCCCTGGCTTGTGTACCTTTTGGGGTCCACACCGCTGGACAAATCAGGAAGGCAGGATCCCCATGACATCAACAACGTCAACAAGAACAGCACCCTGAAACTGCTGGACCTGTGCCTCAAAACCCACTTTACCTTCAATGACTGCATATTCAAACAAATCAATGGAACACCAATGGGATCCCCAATATCAGGACTGATTGCAGTAGCGGTAATGCAAAGGTTAGAACATACAGCGTTCCCTACCATACAATCCAAACTCTGGGTCCACGATGGAGATGACACCTTTGTGATTATCAAACGCACAAGATTAGAAGAAACCAACCGATGCATAAATGACATCCTCACCGAAATAAAATTCACAAAAGAAGAAGAGAACAATAACTAACCACCATTCCTAGGCATAATGGTAGAACATAAAAACTATGGGGAATTCCAGACTAGCAGCTATAGAACGACCACACATATGGGCCAGATACTGAATTACACCAGCAACCAGCTCAACACCCATAAACAGACTTGCATCAGGACATTATTCAAACTGATCACATCACACTGCAGCAATCCGGAATTGTGTAAAGCAGAACATGTGCACTTAGATGGAGTTTCTAAAAGGACTGGATACCCAAAAAGCACAATCTGCCATTACCTCCACGACTGACTGCAACAAGAAGACACAACACGGCCAGATATGCTGGTCACCCTTCCGTACATCAGGGACATATCAGAGATGACCACAAGACTACTCAGAGCCCTGGGTATCAATGTAGCCCACAAGTCAACAGCTACCTGCAACAGCTACTAACAAACATAAAGATCCCATACCCACAACCAGTAAAATGAAAGCAATATTTAAAATACCATGCAAGGACTGTGAGAAACATACTGGAGGAAAATTGACAATGAGAGTGCACAAACACCAACTAGCCACCAAGAGACATGACCAGTTCTCACTAGTCTCAATATGCATCTACAAAGAAGGAAGCAAATTCATCTGGGACAATCCATCCACAAGAGCATAAGCCAAACAGAGACATGCCATGGAATTGTGAAGGCCTGGCATTCCAACCAGAAATCCATTAACAAACACATTGAACTGTACCCCATATATAAACCATCGAAAAACAGGAGTGGAAGTGATGCCAACCACCCCAGCAAACCAAGGCATATAAATAACAAAATGGGACAGAACACCAATGCTTCACCAGAGGCACACTGACCATGTTACCTAGCAGGGTGACGAACCATCTGCAATCAAACACACCAGTTCAGCGAGCAATGCTTCAACCTCATCCACAACCTGAGCTATAGTTCTTCTCAAAAACTTTAAACCTTTCAATGCGTACTGGCTGCTTATTAATAGCACAGTTCACAGGATTATTTTTTTCTATTTATTTGTGGGATGCGGGCATCACTGGCTGGCCAGCATTTCTTGCCCATCCCTAGTTACCCTTGAGAAGGTGATGGTGAGCTGCCTTCTTGAACTGCTGCAGTCCTCCTGCTGTGGGTTAACCCACAATGCCATTAGGGGGGGAATTCCAAATTTTGACCCAGTGACAATTAAGGAATGGTGTTATATTTCCAAGTCAGGATGTTGAGTGGCTTGGAGGGCAACTTGGAGGTGATGGTATTCCCATGTGTCTGCTGCCCTTGTCCTTCTAGATGCAAGTGGTCATGCGTTTGGAAGGTGCTGTCTGAGGATCTTTGGTGAATTTCTGCAGCGCATCTTGTAGATAGTACGTACAGCTGCTGCCACTGAGCATTAGTGGTGGAGGGAGTGGATGCTTGTGGTTGTAGGGCCAATCAAGCGGGCTGCTTTGTCCACTTCTCAATTGAAATCTTTTGATCGAGAATCTCGACACTTTAGGCACTGACAACAAAATGCACTTCTTCATCACACCAGAGGAGGCACCTCAAGCCAGTCGGTCTGAGAGCTGGGATGCAGTCAATTTGGGAGCCGGGCCCCAGATAGTCTCTTGGGGCAGTGCTGGTTAAGCCAACATTTATTGGCCATCAAGAGTTTCTTTCAGAAGATGCTGGCAAATGTCCTTCTTGATCTGCCACAGGTCATGGGTTGTTGGTAGACTCTTAATGCTATAAGGGAGAAAATTCCACGATTATGAACCAGCAACAGTGAGGAGCAAATGACCGAACAACCCGGTGTGACTTGGAATATTTCATGCAGTACACACATTAAACACACAGTCATGTCCAGCCCATTATCTCATGTATCGAGTGTAACAAATGAAGCATTTACCAGGTCCAAAAGACACCTGCCAAATTGTTGTATCAAGGGCAAACCCTGAAACAAAAGCATCTTGCAGTATAGCACTGGCACACTAACCGATAAAACAGTTCCCTGTCAAATATTAAATTGTGTCAACAGCGTTGACTTACATTGTGTTATTGGCTTTTAATATATATGTATATTAACGTGGTGCCTGGAGTTTTTTAAAGTCAGATTTGTTTCTGCAACATACTTCACAGTTATGCAGGGAATGTACTCTTCCTCAAGTCTGAGAGGATGCCAAACAAACATACTGGCCCAAGTGTGATGTATTGCTGATTTATTGTTTCGACTTGGATGATTAGCAACATTGAGATTTCAAAGTGGTGCCATCTGTTTTGAGAACTGCTTCACAACCAGTCCTGTTAGAACCATTGCCTTTGCCATTGCCTATCTTGATATGAAATTGGTAGTAGATTTTCAGTGCATTTTGAACAGTTGCCTTTATCCACATAATTGCTCCTGACAAGGTGTAACAATGGATTCTCTCTCCACCTTGCTTCGTTACATACATCAATCACACTGACTACCGTGTAATTTAAAAAATATTAAAGTGTATTAAATAACACTCAAATTTATCAAAGATAATCATATTAAATACCTCAGATTGAACATGATATTAAGAGTAAAATTGCCTTGGTGGCCTATTCAAAAATCATATTAATTTCATATGCAAATACAGCAATTCCTTTTTAATGACTTAACCGACTAAAAGGATAATAGTGCATTGACTCAATTCCCATCTGATAAAACATTAGTCAGATTATTTTCAAAATAAAAGCTCTTCTTTCTGCGCGTTATAATATGTGTGCAGAACAGTGCATTCCATGCCACAGTACCTGTAAATACTTGCAAACCAAAATAAATCACATAAAAAGGAATCTCTATTCGAATTAGATAACCTCTTCCTGTCTGTTTCTTCTTGGATTATGCCTTGTGTCAAGGGATGACTTGTTTCTATTGCTGTGCAATGGTCTCTGAAATGGCTGATGATCGAATGTGCTATCTGCAGACTCTGCCCCATGTGGGGCTGGTGTTGCTTACTGAATCAGTTAGGTTGGGTTGTTTGGAGGCTTTTTTACTCTCTCTCCATCACCCCAACTTCACCCCTGCACATCCCTGTCAAAACCTCTTAGCTTTCGGTGCATTCCTGAATAAACGTTCTCCCGTTTTGGTCAGTCGCCATAAGTCTCCTGAGATGTGTGAACTTGAGCATGTTTCTGAAGCATTTCAGAGAAGGTAGATTGGAATGATTAATGCCTCAACGCTGGACATGTTGGTTTGTGGTGTTTTGAGATGTTGGTTGCAAAGGCTGGGAATGCAGAGATCACTGTTGCTGCATGAATTATAACGATAATCTCAGAGTTGAGAAGCTGCAACTTAAATTCACTGTAATGCAGTAAGTACTGGGCTGCCACGTCAGCAGCAGTAAGGAATAATGGCCCCTATGGCCACCTTCATCTAGAGATGGCTGTAATGCATGGAAAATGGTCTAATTTAATCACTGGCGACACAAAGAGGTGTCTTGCTGGGAAAGCTGCTTGGGGGAGGAGTTTTGCTCTTCAGATGTTTGTAGCAAAAGGTCCATTTTCTCAAGTGCTTTCTGAATGACTGCAGGCCCAAGTGACAGACAGAGGTTCAGAGATTGAAGCTGGAGTGATTTCAGTCTCAATTTGAAAGTCAAATAGGTTGAACACCTAGGTCCAGGAGGAGGTTAAGGACTAGGCTTGTCAACAACCTTGAAAATGTATCCAAAGAAAACTGGATGGACTTATTTGGGTCATGCTCTGTAAAGATACCCATTTCCTCTTCTCAGAGTTATAAATCTTAAGCATCGTTTGACTGACAAAAATTGGAGGGAGTTGTGTCTCTGTGCAGTCTTGCTCTTCAGCATGTTGACACGCTAGTTGCATCAAGTCTTCACTTGGTAGTCCTTTTCAGTCGGATGCAAATATTTGCAATGTGTCAGCTTCGTTAATTTCAATCTTCTAACCTCCCTTGCTATTGTGATGTCATGTTGAACATCAGGGACATTGTCATGAGATTGAGAGATTCTCCATGGTTATTGTTACACTTGGGCCACGATTTCCACCATACGTCATTCAAACATGGTAATGTGACTCTGTCTCATGAATTAGTGATATCGTCAATGCCCTTGAGGGTGCTGGAAACACACCAATTTTCTGACTGATCGTACATTCTCACCATCTTCATGAATTTTGCTTTCAATAGCACATTGAGAAGTTTAATCCTCATGTTGATCTTTATAGGGAGGAAATCTCCCTACTTGTCAGCCTGCAAAGTGTATTTTATTAGTTGCAATCCATGTATTCTTGTATTGTGAAACAGAGAGTACAGCAAGTTATGTTTATGTTTCAATTTTGTTTGATAAGTGGCAATTAGCATTTATGTAAAACAACATCAGGTAATGAACATTTTCAACAGGAGCGAATCTAAAACGACTCGCCTTGACATTTAGCAACATTAGCATTGCTAAATCACGAGATGCCAAACCAGAGGATTACAACTGATCAGAAACTGAACTGGACTAGGTGCAAGAAAAAGGCTGGATCAGGTCAGAAGCTGGGAATTCCATGGTGAATGAATCACTTCCTGTTCTGCCAAAGCCTATCCACCATGTGCAAAATAGAAGCCCAGAATGTGATGGAATGCTCCCCATTTGCCCTCATGAATGTAGTCCCAACAACATTCAAAAAGCTTGAAAGCATCCAGCTCAAAGAAGCCTGCTTGATTGGCACCCCATCCATTTCTTCTAACATTCACTCCCTTCACCATCAATACACAGTGGCAGTAGCGTACACTCTCTACACAATGCACTGCAGTAACTCATCAAGGCTCCTCCAACATTGGCATCCTTTGTTTTGAACCATCAGTACACCATGGCAACAGCATTTACCTGCTACAAGAGGCACTGCAGCAACCCATCCGGCCTCCTTTGACAGTGCTTTCGAACCCACAACTTCTACCAGCTGGAAGGGCAAGGGGAGACGTCACATGGGAAGGTTACCTTCTAAGCTGTAACCATCCCAACTTGAGACTATGTCATTCTTCCTTCCCCGCTGCAGGTTGAAAATCCTGGAATTCCATCCCAAAGATGATTGTGGGAGTACCTATATCCCGAGCCTGCAGCAGTCCAAGAGGCAGTTCATCGCCACCTTCTCAAGGGCAACTAGAAGGTTGGGCAATAAATGCTGTCCTGGCCAACGACATTTACGTCTCAAGCAAATATTAAAAGGAAGCTTCCCTGATGCTTGGCAGAACTTGTGCAGTAAATGGTTGAGCTGTGCAAACCAGTGAAATGATAGTTTTAAATGCAAGCCTGCAATAAATTGGCAAATCTTAAACATGTTCTGGGGGACAGTGTTACTTGGCTTAACCCCTCCAATGCCAGGAAAGAGAAATTGATCACAACTCTTACTCCTGATTGCTGTGTTGGCATTCCTGCTGATAAAAAAACTGAGAATTTGTTCATGTTGGCGAAAACCAGATCAACTCTAATTTAACCCATGACTGTGGAACAGCCAGTTAACACCAGCAGTCGCACGAATAATGATGCTAGCTGAGGTTAAACAGGGTGTGTGACACTCACATAAAACATTAGTGGCTTTAGGACAGGATAAGATAATAGAAAAGTCGAATAGGTAAAGATGTTGTATGGAATTAACCATTTTAAAATGCATATGTTAAAAATACAGTTCGAATGGTGGATATAATCATGGAAATACAAACCTGGACCATTTGAAAATGTAAGAATATCGCAGACAAATGGAAAACAAATGACTCTTTTGAACAAATAATCACTGATCTAAAGGAGTGCCTGGAGAAACTACAAAAACTTTCAATTTTCTGAGAACCGCGTCATGAGGGATGCATATAAATGCATTGCACTTTCCATATTCTATTTGTACAACATGCTCAGAATAACAGTTGAAGAAAATATGAATCAAAGAGGATTCCTTAGCAGCATGTACACCTAAATGTCCAAAGTGTTTCAGGAAGGCATCTCACCAGCATCTTCTCACAGGCTGTTAGGAATATGCAACCAATGCTGGTCCCATCAGCAATGCCTACTTCCCATTTTTTAAAAATGTACAATCAATTTCCAAGAAGTTGTTATTTATTTTTATAAATTGGTAGGTTAAGACTTGATGGTAGTGACATTTATTATAAGTGTGCTAATATATATTTTAATTCATAATATTCCACTGTGACCAATTAGCAAATCTAGGGTTTGGAATTAATTGGCCTGAAACTCTCCCCAGTTTTCACATTCATTGAGTTTCTAATTAGGATTTTCAACACTGAGCTGAGATAGACCATCAAGAAATGTAGTATTCCTTTGCCAAACAATCAATTACCATAAATTTTTGTGCAAATGTCGTAGTCTAAATATAAATCATTTACTTGCTCTTGAGTGCATTATGTAAATTGCACCACTGAATAGCGCATAATCATTTGAAGGATATCAGAGATTTTAAGTACTGTGTAATACCTCAAATTGCTCAGTCAGCGTGTTGCTCTGACAACTTGGGAGTTCTTTTCGTTTTTTAAAAACCTTGAGTATCATCCACCCTTACTCCCATTGTTAATATTCTTGACAATTAAAATGCAGCTCGCAATAATTCTTAATGAACTCCAAGCCAATTTCCAGTGATGGCTTTGGAGGTGACTTGTCTCATGATATTTAAAGGGGCTGCAGTATATCCAAAGCTGTCTTACTCCAAAGTAATGTCACAAAACTTGCATCATAAAAGCACATCTCAGCACATGGTTTAACTAACCATTAAGTGATAATGGGCAGTCCTTTGATCTGAAATACATAAATAACAATGTTCTGCTTTAGGTAACACAGATTCCTCAAGACAGACCTTTAGGGATGTAAGAAGATGGTTTTCAGTGATTAGGACCTCAATCTTAGGTGTGTAGTCTTGGGAGAAGAAGATACTGTCGGCCTATCTTTCTTGCTGTCACATTTGGAAGAACTTGTAAGGTCACCAGTGGTGGTATTTGTCCAGTGCTTTGATGTCGATCAGGTCTCCAAAGTTTATAGATGTGCCCACAGCAGTCAATGAGCTTCAGTGTGCAGATGATTCTGATGTGTGCACTCACTCAGAAATGGAGATCCAGGTCAATGTCAGCTTCTTCTCCATTACATTATCAGAAAATTGCCCTTTCCTGAACACCCAGAAAATTTGAGTCCTCTACTAAACAGCGCACAGTAGCGCAACACTTGCCTCTGACAAAGAAGATCAACAGTGAGAACCTGGAAAATATGGACCATTTTTGCCAGCTTTGGAGTCTCTCTCAATGAAGGTAAATGTACGTGAGAAATTTCATCATCATCTCCAATGTACAGTACAGGCTATGACTGACCGAGGTAGTGCATTTGAGGACCAATACTCAAAGAGAAAGAATTTGTTTTACTGGTGGTGGCAGTGTTACTTGGCAGCCAGCACCAGACTCACACGCAGAGAATAAAATGTGAGGCTGGATGAACACAGCAGGCCCAGCAGCATCTCAGGAGCACAAAAGCTGACGTTTCGGGCCTAGACCCTTCATCAGAGAAGGGGATGGGGTGAGGGTTCTGGAATAAATAGGGAGAGAGGGGGAGGCGGACCGAAGATGGAGAGAAAAGAAGATAGGTGGAGAGGAGAGTATAAGTGGGGAGGTAGGGAGGGGATAGGTCAGTCCTGGGAAGACGGACAGGTCAAGGAGGTGGGATGCAGCCTCACATTTTATTATCTTGGATTCTCCAGCATCTGCAGTTCCAATTATCACATCACACTCAGAGAATCCCATTTTCTCTTTGTTTCATAAGTGCAGCCAGTTCTTCAGCAAGAATTTATTAAACATAGGATGACTTGACATTAATGGGTCAACAGACTAGTACAAAGGCAGCTTGTAAACTGACAATCATCAAAGTTGTTTCAGAAATAGTAGGAATCTAGGCCCAAACCGTCAGCTTTCCTGCTCCTCTGATGCTGCCTAGCCTGATGTGTTCATCCAGCTCCACGCCTAATCACCAAAATTGACCAGGTTTAGTATCTCGGGAATTTTTAAGATTATTCTGAGACACAGCACAATTGGTTAACAGCGTGCAGATATTAACTTAAGAAATAGCTGGTGCAAATAGACCGAGTAATGTGTTTGCTACCCACAGCAAAATAAACAATTGAAAAAGTATTGGAGTCATAAAGGGTTATGATTCTGAAAGATTTTGTTTCACCTAGAGGTGTTCAGATCAGACTCTTAATTTTAGAGTATAAGAGGAAAGGTAAGGACTCGTTATTTTCATGAGATAAGATGAAGTTTGTTCCCTTTTGTACCTTATAAAATGAAGGACCAGGACTAGGGAGTGATAAATCATTTTTTTTCCAATTTTCACCAACTATTATCAACAAAAATCTCTGGTCGGGTAGAGCGCAAGCAGTTGTTGACTACATCTGCCTGAAGTCATTCATCTAATGTCCCCCTTTCCCACAACATTGACCTGTATCATGCCAGAGCCTTAGAACATATTTTGTGCTGATTGGACATAGTTTTATTTTACGGGTCAGTGGTGTTGGGCATTGTGTTCGGGATGCTTGTAATCACATCACAGAATACTTGCTACTAGCAAATAGAGAACACAATGCTGGGAGATGGGAGGAGAATAACAGTTGTTTTAGCTGGATTTCAAAATAAATCCCAGGAATAGGACCACAACATTGCTCATCCAAGACCCTGGTCTCCAGTTTTGACTCCAAGCTTTCAGAAACTTACCAGCAAAGCGCTATGCTCAATTCAAGGTAAATTAATTACCTGTCTGTGTGACAAGTAAACTTGCAAACCTTCTGTTGACACATTTTGCTGGTTCTCGATCAATGTTTGGGATGTAACAGATGATGACTAAAGCAGGCTCCTGGTGTTTAATAAAGAATAGCATTAATAATGATCCAAGTGGCAAGATTCAGCCCAGACATTCATCAGTCTAATGCTAGATGACAGCAGTGATAATGACAAAGCTAATATGCTTAAAACTGGGACAAATCTACAAAATCTCAACGCTCCTTGCCAGATGGCATCATTACTATAATTAAAGTCGTTAAACACTTCTTTTTTGGAGTTTAGGGAGATATTTGTAACAGGAAACTGTTCACTGATTTCAGAAGAGTTAAACATGTCATCAATTCAGACTAGACAAGCATTATCCTTCTAGCAGGTAGTATAGACATAATCAAGGTATTAGAATAATTATGAGAGGTTATTGAACGATATAAGCTTGGAAGTAAGGTATGAAACCTTTCTGTTCCACATTGGCAAATGAGTAGTCACCTACGCTAATTCTACGTCCCTGCCTTTAGGCTTTTTTTTTTCCTCTATTCATTTGGCGGATGTGGGCATTGCTGCCTGGCCAGCATTTCTTGCCCATCCCTAGCTGTCCTTGAGAAGATGGTGGTGAGCTGCCTTCTTGTAGAAGCACATCTTGTAGATAGTACACACTGCTGCTGCTGCTGAGTGTCGATGGTGGAGGGAGTGAATGCTTGTAGATGTAGTGCCAATCAAGCAGGCTACTTTGCCCTGGATGATGTCAAGCTTTTGGAGTGTTGTTGGGACTCATCCAGGCAAGCGGGGAGTATTCCATTGCACTTCTAACTTGTGCCTTATAGATGGCAGAAAGGCTTTGAGGAGTCAGGAGTGAGTTACTCGCCACAGTATTCCTAGCTTTTGATGTGGTCTTCTAGTCAGTGTGTTAATGTGGTGAGCCCAGTTGAGTTTCTGGTCAATGATGATGCTCAGGACGTTGATAGTGAGGGATTCAGTGATAGTAACGTTACTGAATGTCAAGGGACAGTGGTTAGATTGTCTCTTATTGATGATGGTCATAGCCTAGCATTTGTGTGGCGTGAATATCACTTGCCATTTGTTAGGTCAAGCCTGAATTATGTCCAGATCTTGTTGCATTTGAACATGGACTGCTTCCATATCTGAGCAATCATGAATATTGCTGAACATTGTGCAATCATCAGCAAGTATCCCCACCTCTGCCCTTATGATGGAGGGACGGTCATTGATGAAACAGTTGAAGATGTTTGGGCCTAAGGCACTACCCTGAGGAACTCCTGCTGAGATGTCCTGGAACTGAGATGATTGACCTCCAACAACCACGACCATCTTCCTATGTGTGAGATATGACTCCAACCAGCAGAGGGTTTACCCCTCATACCCATTGATTTCAGTTTTGTGAGGGCTCCTTGATGCCACACTCAGTCGAATGAAGTCTTGATATCAGGGGCTGTCGCTCTCACATCACCTCTGGAGTTCAGCTCTTCTGTCCATGTTTGAACCAAGACTGAAATGGGGTCAGGAGCTGAGTGGCCCTGGTTGCACCCAAACTGGGCGTCACTGAGCGGGTTATTGCTGAGCAGGTGCTGCTTGCTAGCACTGTTGATGATACCTTCCATCATTTTACTGATGATCGAGAGTAGACTGATGGGGTGGTAATTGGCCGAGTTGGATTTGTTCTGCTTTTTGTATAAAGGACAATTTCCCACATTGTCTAGTAGGTACCAGTGTCATAAATGTACTGGAACAGCTTGGGTGGGAGAGCGGTAAGGTCTGGAGCACAAGTCTTCAGTATTATAGATGTGAGTTTGCTCACTGAGCTGGAAGGTTAGTTTTCAGACATTTTGTCACCATTCTAGGTAACAGTATCAGTGAGCCTCCGACGAAGCGCTGGTGTTATGTCTCGCTTTCTATTTATCTGGTTAGGTTTCCTTGGGTTATAATTATATTCCTTGGACATAATACCAGTGCTTCATCGGAGGCTCACTGATGATGCTACCTAGAATGGTGACGAAACGTCTGAAAACTAACCTTACAGTTCAGCGAGCAAACTCACATCCAGAACCTCAACCTGAGCTACAAATCTTCTCAAAACTCTTCAGTACTATTGCTGGAATGTTGTCAAGGCCCATAGCCTTTGCAACATCCAATGTCTCATTAGTTTCTTGATATCACGTGGAGTGAATCTAATTGGCTGAAAACCGGTATTTATAATGCTGGGGACTACTGGAGGAGTCCGAGATGGATCATCTACTGAGTCCTCTCTTGTAGGTTACAGCTTTTCCAATGAATATTAAGCATTTTTTCTTAAATGTTTTGAAACTTTCCAGATTTCGTTCACATACCCTCTGGATGAAAATATTTTCCATAAGTTCCCCATGAGTCTTCTATTCCCATGCCCAAGAAATACATTCCCTCATTAAGGAGTCTTGAATGGACTGGAATAGGCCTTTTACCATTGTACCCAACCCCCTCAAAATGTTACACATTTTAATAAGCTCAAGTCATTGACTGTGTTTAAGGTAGTGATTGGCAGATTTCTAAATAGTAATGACATAAAGGGATATGGAGTTGGTGGGGTAAAAGACATTGAAGTGCATGTTCAGTTATGATCACACTGGATGGTACAGCAGCCTTGATGAACTGAATGGCTTACTCCTGCTCTTCTGTTGAAATGTGGCCAAATGTAGTACAATTAAAATGTTATGATGCATATACAACCTCTTTGCTCCCGCTCACATCTTTCCACTCATGCAGTGATCAGAACTGCATACAGTAGCCTAACTACATTTTATACAGTTCAAGCAAAACCTCTCTGATCTGGTTTTCTGTGCCATGATTAATCAAGGTTTGCTTTCTGTGCCACTTTATCTGCACTCATCTTGTTTGGCATTCACTGCAATGCCGTTCTGTTCCTCTTCATTTTTCACCGGGGTTCAGTTAGCTCAGTTGGCTAGATAGCTGGTTTGCAATGCAGAGTAATGTCAACAACATGGGGTTGGTTTCTGCACTGTCTGAGCATGAGTGCTTTCCTTCTCAATCTCTACCTTTTGACTGAGGTGTGATGACGCCCTCGGGCCAAACCACCGCCAGTCGTCACTCTCTGATGTGAGTGAGAGAGAGGGAGGGAGGTTATGGCTTTACCCTCACTTCTCTGCACTCCATAATTTATTGTGTATTCCCCTGCCTTATTGGTCTTACCAAACCGTTTACTTCTCCAGACTAAAATCAATTTATATTGCCCCAACCAAACCCATTGATCTGCTTTCCATTTCACTTCAAAAGGTAAAATCACCACAGACTATCAGATCATAGGGCTGCTCTTTCATTGGAGAGAGATGCCTGGTGGTTTCACCTGAGGGTCACGTGCATTTCCCATGGCTAACCCACCTAAGCCTGTATATCCCTGGGTACTATGGGCAATTTAGCACAGCCAATCCACCTCACCTACATATCTGTGGACTGTGGGAGGAGACTGGAGCACCTAGAGGAAGCACAGACCGACATGGGTAGAATGTAGAAAGTCAGAATGCACACAGTCAGTCGCCCGAGGCTAGAATCAAACCTGGGTCCGTGGTGCTGTGAGGCAGCAGTGAGCCTCACTGAGACACTAAGCCATCCGAATCTGATCTTTCCTCTTCAATGTTTACAATAAATTTTGGATTCAGTAAGAAGGTATGGTAATGCTTTCTGTTGTAGGCTCCTTGTACAGTCCCCACTATTTATATTATTCATGCTCATGGCGAGTGACAATTCACACCGAGCAATTAACAATAATCATTTTTCTTCACCAGAGATGACAATTACAAAGGTGGCACATACAATGTATTAAGGCACACTAGCTATCTCAGACAAGTCAATAAGCTTTTTGCACCTCATTAAACTGTGATTGCCTTAATTACCTTAATCCTTTTCACTTACCATTTTAAAAGCACATCTGATTTCAGACAAATTGAAGTGTTTAACAGTACTGTCTCAGCTTATGCAATGAGTGACTGATTGACTTGGTACTGTACTGCTACTCTTTGTTTTGGGCATGCATCAAATTGCTGTTGAGTGACAGGCTTATATTTCATTGCTGGCTATCAGTAAGACTGCAAGATTTCATAAGCTTTTTCTTAATCATCAGTCAGAGTACTCCTCTGTGGATGTTGATGGCTCCGACAATTGGCAAAGGCTGAACTAAAAGCTGAAGTGGGTGGCCAATTCCAACATAATTCAACACTCTCAAGCGACACTATCCACAAATTCATACAAACTTGAACAGGCTTGCTATAAATAACAAAGGAGTCAAAGGTTATCAGGATGTGGAGCTGAGGCTAAATCAACTCAGCTATGAATTTATTGATTAGTGGACAGGTTTGAGGAACCAGTTGGCTTAAATCCTGCTCTGACTTTGTATGTTCATATGTTTGCAAAAACAGTGAAGATCATATCAGTAAACGCTATGCATTGAATTAACAGACAAAGTCTCCAATGCTCTATCACGACTAACTTTATCCTAAGTTTAAGAGGTTGAGAAGAAACTTTTCACAACAGGCATTCCAATGTCCATAGGACCAATAGACGAAAAGACATCGGAGCAGAGTAGACCACTCGGCCCAACGCATATGCTCTACCATTTCATAGAACATAGAACATGGAAAAGTACAGCACAGAAGAGGCCCTTCAGCCCACGTTGTGCCGTGGAATATTCCTAATCCAAAAATAAAATAAACTAACCTACATTCCCCTCAATTCACTGCTGTCCATGTGCATGTCCAGCAGTCGCTTAAATGCCACTAATGACTCCGCTTCCACGACTACCACTGGTAAGCTATTCCATGCACTCACAACTCTCTAGGTGAAGAACCTCCCTCTGACGTCTCCTTTATACCTTCCTCCTAACACCTTAAAACTATGACCCCTCGTGGCAGTCAATCCTGCCCTGGGGAAAAGTCTCTGGCTATCAACTCTATCCATGCCTCTCATTACCTTGTACACCTCGATCAGGTCACCTCTCTTCCTCCTTCTCTCCAGAGAGAAAAGTCCGAGCTCAGTCAACCTCTCCTCGTAAGACAAGCCCTCCAGTCCAGGCAGCATCCTGGTAAACCTCCTTTGCACCCTCTCCAAAGCCTCCACATCTTTCCTATAATAGGGCGACCAGAACTGGACACAATATTCCAAGTGTGGTCTCACCAGGGTTTTGTAGAGCTGCAGCATAACCTCGCAGCTCTTGAACTCGATCCCTCTGATAATAAAAGCCAAAACACCATATGCTTTCTTAACAACCTTATCCACTTGGGTGGCAACTTTGAGGGAGCTATGCACTTGAACACCAAGATCCCGCTGTTCCTCCACACTGCCGAGAATCCTGCCTTTAATCCTATATTCAGCATTTAGGTTCGACCTTCCAAAATGCATCACTTCGCATTTATCCAGGCTGAACTCCATCTGCCATTTCTCAGCCCAGCTCTGCATTCTGTCAATGTCTCGCTGAAGCCTGCAATAGCCCTCGAGACCTTCAACGGCGCCTCCAACCTTTGTGTCATCAGCAAACATACTAACCCACCCCTCAACCTCCTCATCCAAGTCAGTTATAAAAACTACAAAGAGCAGAGGCCCAAGAACAGAGCCCTGTGGGACGCCACTCAGCACAGACCTCCAGGCAGAATACTTACCATCTACAACCACTCTCTGCCTCCTGTCAGCCAGCCAATTCTGAATCCAGACAGCCAAATCACCCTGTGTCCCATACCTCCTGACTTTATGAATGAGCCTGCCGTGGGGAACCTTATCAAATGCCTTGCTGAAGTCCATGTACACCACATCGACTGCTCGACCCTCATCAACCTGTCTCGTGACTTCCTCAAAGCACTCAATAAGATTTGTAAGGCATGACCTGCCCCTCACAAAGCCATGCTGACTCCCTTTAATCACGCTATGCTTTTCCAAATAGTCGTAAATCCTATCCCTCAGAATTCTTTCCAAAACCTTGCTGACCACAGACGTAAGACTGACTGGTCTGTAATTTCCAAGGATTTCCCTATTCCCTTTCTTGAAAAGAGGAACAACATTTGCCTCCCTCCAATCTTCCAGTACGATTCCCGTGGAGAGTGAGGAAGAAAAGATCTTCGCCAGCGGCTTGGCAACCTCCTTTCTCGCTTCCCGGAGCAACCTAGGATAAATCTGGTCTGGCCCTGGGGACTTATCAATCTTAATGTTTGCCAAAATTTCCAGCACATCAACTTCCTCAATCTTGATCTGTTCAAGCCTGTTTTCCTGCTCCTCAAAGTTCTTATTCACAACAAGGTCCCTTTCCTTCGTGAAAACCGAAGCAAAAAACTCATTTAGGGCTTCCCCTATCCTCTCAGACTCCACACATAAGTTCCCTACGCTATCCCTGATCAGCCCTACCTTCTCCCTGATCATTCTCTTATTCCTCACGTAGGAGTAAAATGCCTTTGGGTTCTCCCTAATCCTTCCTGCCAAGCCTTTTGCATGCCCCTTTGTGGCCCCCCTCAGTCCACTTTTGAGCTCCTTCTGAGCAAGCCTGTAATCCTCTAAAGCTGTGCTAGACCCTTGCTTCCTCCACCTTACGTACGCTGCCTTTTTCTTTTTGACAAGAAGCACCTCTGTACCTGTCATCCAAGGCTCTTTAATCTTACCCCTTCTTACCTCTCTCAGAGGAACAAATTTATACATCACTTGTAACAACTGCTCCTTAAACAGCCTCCACATGTCTGCTGTGCCCTTTCTGTGGAACAATTGCTCCCAATCTGTACTTCCCAACTCCTGTCTGATAGCATCATAGTTTCCTTTACCCCAGTTAAATATCTTCCCTGGTAACTGCTCCTTTACCTTTCCCTTTTCATGAAATCATTGTCAACCCAACTGTCATACAGTCACAGAATTTGTACAACACAGAAAGAGGCCTTTTGGCTCATCATGACCAGTCATTAAGCATTTGTGTGAGATTAGAGGGGAGATTTTCAAAATTAAAGAATTGGAACCTATAACGAAAGAGGCAAGAAGTTTTAATTAAATTTAGTGAGCCACAGTTTTCCTAATATCGGGGTGGGTTGCTAAGAAATCCATAGATCGGTCATGACTGTAATTACTATTTAATGTGCTCTGTGGGGTGTTCAACCACTGTTTTCCTGGAAATCCATATTTTTCTCATGTAATTTTGGATGTTAGAATATAAACTCTCTATCTTGCAGAGTATTTTTTTCGACATCTTGTATGCTGACATTTATTTTTGTATGTTTAACAAGTATGGAATCTTTTGTTCATCCTCGCAGTAAATAAATAAGATGTCAAAACTTCTTTCCTTTAACCAGGAGAGGTTATTGGCCCTTAATCCAATCCTGACATAATTTGATGTTCTTCTTTGGGATCATAACAACCAGTGTTATCTGCTACCCACTCACAATCAACGTTAGTGCACACAACAACCACAGCCTGTACTGTTACTGCAGTGTACATCTTTAATTATCACTCAGTCAGTCTAACACTGCTGCAGCAAATTATATCAGGTGACAAACAAAGCTGCCTCAGCCTCATGACTGAAACTTAGGTATTACCTGCACTGATGAAGATCTGGCCAGGCATCAGTCACTCAACTGGATTAGTCCTTTGCTGAACTCCGAGCTCAGGTCCTCCTTCTCTGAAGGTTGTTCCAAGGTTACGCTGTCAAAGTCTTCAAAACACTTATGTTTTTTCTTGAAAGTTCCAGAAAGCTCAATTCCTGTCCGAGACCCTTGTAACTCTAAGATTATCCATTCAAGGACCGTATAGACAAGTATATCTGTTTCATGGTTGGCTATTCTTCCTTGGTTACCACGAAGTCCAAGCAGCCCTTAACACCAGATTCCTGCTTAATGAACAATGCCTTCCACAAGAGACAACTGTTCCTGTGAGGTTAGCTCTTTACCCCATCATCCTTGCAGAAACTTGGCTGTTAACCACTCTGGCACAGTGGAAGAATTAAGATGCAGCAATACAGCTGCAAATAGATGTCGCTTGACGCGCTTTGACTTGGGAAGGTCAGTGTTTGTTCATCCTGGAACGAGCATTTAAAACCAAATTTTAAACCTGGATTATGTGGGGCCAGAAAAAAAAGTGAACCTTTAAAAAGGCAGGTGAGAGGCTAATGTTGCACTTTGGCCTATGTTTCAAATTTTGCTGGGGAAAGAATGTGATCTGATTGATTCTCACAGCGGTGGGGGGATAGGGGATATGTCCTCATGTCTTTCGTACAGCAGGGTCTCGGACTGTAAGATGGGAATCACAAATCGATGGAGAAGGTGTGCTCACTCTAGAAAAGCATACAAAATCTGTCCAAGCACTCCCCAGAATCTCCCTGGTCACCGTACCTGTCTTGGGAGGAACTCGCCTCCATGGCAAGATCTTTGCCCTGTGGTTTATGTGGAATGGAATCATTCCCACTGCTCCAGGGTCAGGTCACAGGTGCTCACTAGAGTTAGTGAGTCCCAGGGGATGCTGTTCAAAAGGCTTGCTCCAGTCCACTGGGACTACATTTCGGTTGTTTCCACAAATACTTGGTCCTCTCAGCCTGCTCCCTCAACCCCACACACTCTCCAACAAAGCTAACTCACATGGCTCATGCTGTCCAGACACCCAATTGCCCTTCATACCCTCCTGTCAAAACCCTTGGCCCGTTAGTGACACCTTTGCAAATTATTGTCTACTTTTGCCGTCTCTTATAGCATCATAGAACCCCATGCTAACGTAATAGGAATTCATTCTAATCCTTTACTAATATAAACAGAATTGTACTCAGCAACCCACAAAGACAATCAAAATTTTAATTACATATTTGAGCCGTTAATCTCACTGTGAACTTAAACGGAGATAAAAATAGGTGTGGAAAACAGCATAGCTGCAATACTGACATAATGGTAGCCTTTGGAGTAATCTAAACAAACTGCTATTAGAACAGCTAGAAAAAGATTTCTTCTCTGCTCACCAGTAGGCAGCCTTTTTATTCATTTATTTTGAAGCAGTAGTGATTTAACTTGGGTTTTATTTTATCTCTCAATTCCAAACTTTAAGACCAAAATCATCAGATACTGAAAACTCAATATTTATTTTGGTACATTGTTGTAACAAGGAGGACAGGGCAAAGCTCAAACTCAGCATGGTGACCCACCAGGAATTCCTCTTGCAAGGAAATACATCTACCTATTTAGGATGGAACAGCTTTCAAAAAGGCTTGAAAGCAGATAAGCTTCTGATAAATCAAGTGGGATAACAAGCGCTGATGCATGGCAATGTGGTACAAATCATTCCAGAAGTCCAAGTTGCCATGGAAATGTGCACGTGTGTGTGCGTTGCTGTCTATAGCTATAGACAGAGATGGTCAAAGCTCCAACTTTCTTACCATCACATACCTAACAAGGAATTATTCCCACTCTTACTGCCTGGCGCTTGTGTATAGTTTAAAGGTCGACAGGTTGATAATCAGCCTATTTGCCACCAATTAATAGGCCATCAATTCTGGAGTGGAAGTCAAACTAAGAGCTTCTGGTTCAGAGGCTGAGTTGCCACCCATTGTATCACAAGACCTCTCAAGTGGCCAGACAAGAACCAAAACACAGCCAGGAAAAGGCATGTAAAAACTGACTTATGGTTTAATGAGGCAAGGGGCTGGGCAATGTCGATTTAACAAATGCATCTCTTTTGCAGGATTTATCAGGAGAGGAAGAGTCTGACCAATGCTAAGAAGCTTAACCAAGGACTGAGGAACTCAGGCAGATATTAACTGAGAAAGGAGCTAACTTTTCGGGTCCGCTGAGCCTTCCGCAGGACTTCAGTTCTGAAGAAGGGTCATTGGACCCTGCAACGTTAATTCTGTTTTCTTTCTATAGATGCTGCCGGACCTGTTAAGTTTTTCTCAGCAATTTCAGTTTTTGTTTCTAAATTCCAGCATCTGCAGTTCCTTCTTTTTCTATTAAATGAAAAATATTGCTGCTGACCTTGACCTTGTGCATTATTTTTCCACTAAAATTATGTCCTCACGTATCACGATATTCTTATTGTGTAAATAAGTAAGCTTATTAGGACAAGTATCCAGTAAAATTATTAACGGAGTAATAACTAGGATGGCATAGATTGAATGATGCAATGCATATTTAAAACATGTTAGCTGGGAGAGAGGACAGAATCTTAGGCAACCCAAGCTATTAGATAAAGGATCAAATTGAACTCAACATTGTACAGCTGAAGTAATTTGAAAGGAAATTAGATAGGAGATGGGAGGTGGAATGATTGTAAAGTATGCCAAAGTGTATGTTGTAAACCATGTTTCAGGCCTTAGGCTAAAACAAAATAATGTACATAAGCATTAAAGGACAGGGCTTCTGCAACAAGAGGATAATCGAGTCAAAGCTATGTCATAAACAAAACTGGTGACAGTCTAGACCATTTGGGAGTTCAGCAACGATAATTTGAAACTGATAGCAGAAATATGACGAGAGTTTGATACTAACAGAGATTAGTTTATTGGTATCTAATAACAAAGAAAATCTATAATTTCATCAGGTAGAAGAAACATTTCCAATTGACCCATCACTATTCCAACAGAGGTAGTTCTTTCATCGTAAAATGGGGCTCATCGATTATTCTGAGGCCACAAAATGGACAGATCTCTTTGCAACTTCCACTGCCTGAGATTATGGGGAAAGTTTATTCAAGGCTTATTTGTTATTAGAAAGGAGGCCTGGACATAGATGGGTCACAATTGAGATCATCAACCAGTGTTTGGCATCATTACTCTCCTGAAACTGACAGCAACTTCCAGAGTCCAAAGATGTGCAGCGAAACACACAGATTCAAAAGGTTTCCCCTGGTGATTCTCTGCTTTTCAGGGATGTAATGTTGAGCCATCACCAGAATGCAAAGTAGGAATTACTGAACTGACGAGAACTCCTACTGCTCTGAAATGAGCTGAATTTTCCAAGAAGCTAGGTATTCCCATCACCATGGCCAAAGCCACATGAAGCCCACGCAAGCAGATCGACAGGCATGGTGGCAGTCCCAGGAGCTGCCACCAGGGAAATCTTGCTGTCAGAGCTGCCAGCTCTGTAATAAAAGTAACATTGTATATGCTGAATGTGAAATGTCTCTGCCACACAAATTTTCACAAATTTCTTTGCAGAAGATTGTTACACTCTAGTTTCAGCCATAATTCAATATATACTGACCTATTTCACTAACTATCAAAGCGCAACAATGTTGTGGTTTATACTTCTATTATAGTTTATAACTTATAATTTGCCTGGCTGTTACACCGCTTGATGACATCACCATTGCCGGATGCCTGGAGATTCTCTTGACTCAGTGCCAGATCTAAACTATAGTCGGCAAAGGGGACACCTGTGCCCAGAGAGCATTATGTCTTTGAAGGTTGCTTTAGACAAAGTTAGCGGCGAGCAAGTCCTGGCCGCTGACTATGACATCAAACTCAGTAGGTGTGCACTCAGCCGTGACACTAATATCTTTGGCTGACATAGAATGTGAGCTTACACAGGGAATGATTTGGAATCATTCCTATTCAGCAATCTTGTGGAACACAGGTAGGCCCATTATACCAAGCGAGGCATTAAGTACCATTATTTTGTTTAAATAGTCTGTGCCAGATGTTTGCATTTGCAAAAGAACTTGTGGCGGTCAACAAACACGTTAGGATTTAATACATAAAGAGTGGGTTTACCGGAAAATTCTGTCTGATGGCTGTTCTCCCAACACCAGATCAAAGCCACGCTGAAACACTGTGTATGGCCAGGGGCTACAAAGAGAAAAGATTAAAAGCCAGTTATTTCTCAGTCTATTTTATATGAAAACAAACTCTTCTCCATAATGAGCTTTATTTAAATAGCAGAAAGAACGGCAGCAGAAACAAATTTTTAAATCCCCAGGATACCAAAGAACAGCTTTGTTATCAGTCTACCTACATTTGGTATCTGGAGTGTTGGGGGGAGTACATCAAAATAGATTATAGTTTTTTGATATCATTTTCAAGATGATCGCATTTAAATAAACTAACATATTTGCCATGGCTCCATTGAGTTACCTAGGGGAACAGCAATAAAACAACATGAATACATTACAACTGTTGTAGTTAGTGATATCCACATAAATCCAATGCAATGATCCAAACAATATACATGCAAATTCAACTTAACACTCTTTATCCAACCAACCTTTCTGCAGAGTCCATACACCACATATCTTGACCCTGCTTTTTGTTCTAAAACGCTTTGTTTTAAAACCGCCAATCTGGCAATGGTCACAGTTTACAGCTAATTAACTCACAACCAATCCCCAGTCACCCCTGCATCACCAATGTCATTGGGGAGAGAAGCTGGATTCCAGTAAAGGTAAGCTCAGGCCAAAAAAACAACTAAACCACAACACAGCAATGGATTTGATTTTGAACTTTCTTTTGTAGACGATCAAAAGCTCATAGCACAACTACCACTGTGAAGAATGGACCTTGGATATCGAGTTTCCATTTTACACTGTTCTGATAAGTCTATGCAAAACTGGACAAGTGGTAATCCTGAGATCAAAAGAATTTCCAAGGGTGATGTCAACATTCATGTTTTATATCAGTCCATGCATGCTTGCCTCATTATGGTTTAATGCATTTTTCCAGGGCTTACACAGAGTGTTACAGAGGTCTACAGCACAGAGAAAAGCCCGTTGGGCCATCACATCTGCAAACGTACACAGAAAAAAAGAGTTGTTTATTCTTCAAATGCCCTCTTTGGGACCAAAGGCTGCCAACGCCAGAAAACTAGAATCCAAAAAACATATTGAGTGCATGTCACCAGTAACACCTAAGACCTGGTTTGAAATGACAAATAACAAGGCAGATCCAAGATGATCTTTCCATCAACATCAGATACCAAGTATCTAACTATTGTTAGCTAGACTATTGTCACTCACCAATTCAATGCATTTCTACAATTTTGCAGCCCTTTTGAATGCAATCGATAACAATCAGCAGAGAGCCTACAATGGTGAGGACTGGTCAACCTAATGCAGCTCGGTGCCCTGGATATACAGCAATGGAACCAGTCTTCATGTATAAGACCATGGGATGATTATGTGCAAGTAAATTTGACCACTGGGTATCCAACAGCAAAGATGATCATGTTTCTATGGGATAGACACACATGTATTACCTGGAAGATTAAACTGGCAAGGTTTTGAAGCAAGCATCTTGGTAAATTAAGCAGTAAAAATTTAGTCTGTGGTGGCAAGGCTGAGAAGGAAGTTTTGATCATAGCGAGATTTGCAGCAACTAATTTCTCATCTTTCATTCAACAGTTATCACCCTGAAGGACTTTTTTATTCTTTCATGAGAAGTAACCATTACTGTCAAGGCCAGAATGTGTTATTCATCCCTAATTGTCCTTGGAAAGATGGTGATGAGTTACCTTCTTAAACTTCTGCAGACGGTGTAGGTGCTCTACAGAGTTTCAAGCATTTGGCACCATGACAGTGGAAGAGAACTGGTACACTTCCATGTCAGCACGGTGTGTGATTTGAATGGGAACTCGCAGGCAGTGGTGTTCTCATGTATCTGTTGCTCTAGGCGTTAGAGATCAGAGGTTTGGAAGGTGTCATCAAGGGAGGTTTGATGAGTTGCTGCAGTGCATCATGCAGATGAAATGAATACTTAAGGTGATGGACAGGCTGCCTATCAATCAGGTTGCACATTCAACTAAAGGTTCATGACTGAGATATATTGAAATACGAATTTAGAAACAGTTGATTGATCCTTGTCATTACCTGTTTAACATGAAATACAATTAAAGATCTATGTCAAGGTAAACTCCTCATAGTCCGAGAGGACCACAGGGCTGCTCTGCCCCCATTAAGACAGCACTGGT
The DNA here is from genome assembly GCF_030684315.1 of Stegostoma tigrinum. Taxonomy (NCBI): domain Eukaryota; kingdom Metazoa; phylum Chordata; class Chondrichthyes; order Orectolobiformes; family Stegostomatidae; genus Stegostoma; species Stegostoma tigrinum. Next base: position 14,884,608 of record NC_081361.1, read on the forward strand.
GATGGTTTAACCTGAGGGTGTCCACGTGTCAGGCAAGGGGATGGGGTGAGAAGGTGGGACCTTCATGGTGACCTCAGCTGGTACAGGAACTGAATGAGTGATCTATAAAATAACAATCTACATAAGTTAAAGTGCTTTTATTGTCGGTTGTGAAAATTATTTTAGTCAATAGAGTAATACTTTAATTCTCTCAACACAACCATTCGTGCAAAATAAAAATCTCTGTGCATGCAGTACAGATGCATCTTCCTGTCCTTCAAGAAATTATTTTGATAGTTTATTTTTTGTGCACTTCCACTGCATGACAGATCTATCTTTTCTGAAGAAGCTGGGATGGGCAGGGGAGTGGATGGACAGCAGTTCTTCGAACATAAAAAGCAAAAGAACCGTGGATGTTGTTAATCAGGAACAAAAACAAAGTTGCTGGAAAAGCTTAGCAGGTCTGGCAGCACCTGTGAAGGAGAAAACAGAGTTAACATTTCGGGTCCAGTGACCCTTCCACAGAAGAGTCTGAGGAAGGGTCACCAGTTCCTGGAGCATCCCAGCCAAAGCTTTAAATATTCAATTTCTTTGAACATTTTTAAAAAAAGTTCTTTGGAAATTTCTCAGCCTCAATCTCTTCACAATTCTACTTGAGGCCTTGAGCAGTCCCATTTCAGGGTCTTTCCAGCAGGAATTGTCCTTATCATTAGCAATGTTTCGGTTTTGGGAGGGTTCATCAATGTTCTGTAAGATGCACAGCACAGTCTTAATAAGTAATAAATAGTAAAAGAAAGAAGCTCAAGCTGCCGGATCCTCACCAAACAGAATGCATGACTATAGAACAGCCAAGATTCTGAACCTCCTGAATGGGATTAGCTCAAGAGAGCCAGTTACAAGAATCGCTGCACGTATTAGCAAACGCATAATCTCTCAGTATTTCAGTTAGCTTTGAGATTTAGCATTTTACTGCACAAAATGATGTGACTCACTGCTGACTGCTTTTTCTTAGCAGCAGGATATTCTGTCCAGCTGCAGTGAAAAAGAAGAAACAACAACGCTAAGGTAAAATTTGCCAGTACCTGTTGTGGTAAGTGGTGTCCATGTGCAAAAACCACCCAACAGCTAGAAATAACATGATGAACGAAGAAATTACGTACAAAAGTAATTAAGTAATTCTAGTATAATTGGTTTAATTAAGAATGGAAGCCTGCCTGAATTCTCCATTAAAAGGTGTGGGATATTGTCTTCCCCAGTTGACTGTACAGTTTACCACGCTGAAAAACCACAGAGGATAAATTCTGGGAGATTTTTGGTTATGCTTTTACCATCAAACGATTTGCAGATAACATAAGTAGATTACAAAGGAAGGATGAACCATATCAAATATACAGCGTAAAGTCCAGTTCCAAGGATTCTTTTGGATGAAGGAAGAGGTGCTGATTGGGTAGTAAACAAAATTAAAAAAGGGACTTACTGAGACACTGGGAGATGAGAGATTTGACAGTTGAAGTCTAGGATTTCATTAAAAATTTGGTTAGTTTAAGCTATTCGTTTTCAAAAGGGGAACAAACTTCACTTTAGATAAGTCATAGGCAGCTGAGGCCTTTTGTTTACAACTCCTGTACCATGTTACAACTTCAGCATTTCCATGTGTGTCTTGGGGGAAAACTATCTGTTTAGATCAAGTCTCCAGCTACTTGATCATGTGGTCAGTTGTTCCAAATTGGTGAAACTGCAGACAGTCAGGGAGGCTGACTACCTCCTGGATCTCACAATATAGCAGGCTTGCCACCGCACAGGGGAAGGGTTGGTTTGGATATTATATGGGTAGTCATCCAGAAATGGCAGGAGGCACAGGAGACTTTGGGGTAGGTGCTAATCTCAAAAATTGGTTTTCATCATTGGAGATTGCTCAGAATGATCAAGTCTTGAAGGCAAACAGTAAAGACCATTGGAACAGTGGGCAAGGGACTGCACAGGACAGAGCAGCAAAGCAAAGCAATGTAGTTATTCTAGGCAATGTCACAGCTACATAAACTGGCAAGTTCTTCAGTGGCTGTCATCTTGTCTCACACATGGATGAAGGGCACCAAACACAGCATGCAGAATTTTCTGCAGCTGGAAGTGCGAAACTCAGATGTTACTTATAAATGGCACGTTTTGAAGTCTTAGTGTCAGACTTCAAGGAGATAGAGAGAAAACTATAAAGTCACACCATAATGTAATAATTTCTGGGTTACCAAGGTGCCATTTGCTAGGAAGCTTAGAAATGATGTGTTAGCTGTGGTTAAATAGGAACGTCTCAGTGTCTCAAGATTCTAGATTCACTATATACTCTATGGCTTGAGTACAGTAGTGAAGAGAGTGCTTACAGGAAAAGACGATATCTGGTCATTTACACATTGCTGTTTGTGGAAGTGTGTTGGGTGCATACTGGCTGATTCCCAACAGTGACGACACTTTAAAATGTATCTCACATTTTCATAGATATTTTCATAAATACTAGTGACGATAAATTGCTATTCATTGCAAAAAGTAAATGGAAATACACACACACACACACACACACACACACACACACACACACACACACACACACAGACAGACACACACACACTTTTTTAAATGGGAAGGTGTCAAAGGCTTGTTTTAGATATGGTACAAGAGGCAATTCTTCAGTTTCTTGCAACTTTGTGCCCAGTTTTTATGAATGAGGAGCCTATTGAAGAGGGCCAGGCTCCTTAACACAAATGGGACCACTGGCAGGGATGTTCACTCCAGTGGTCGGAGAGAACTTAAACTAAATTGATTGGGGTACATGTATCTACCCAGAATCTTGAGACTATGATGTTCCAATTTAACCACAGCTGATAAAACATTTCTAAGCTTGCTAGTAAATGGCACTGCGGTAACCCAGAAATTATTACATCCTTATGACTTGACTTTTTAAGCTTTCTCTTTATCTCCTGATACATGGGCCAACATAAAGAAGTAGAAAAGAGAAATCAAATGTGCGAAAGAAGTAGTGCCATATTAGATTGGAGGACAACGAGAAGGGTAAGGAGACCTACAGAGGCAGATTGACAATCCAATATTCAAATTGTGGTCAGAACATTAAAAGCACCAATTCCGTATGGAAATATACTGTACCACCAATGATGAAAACATGAATTATGAAAAAGGTGAGGTTTCAACACTGCTTGTTCACAGGCAAAGGAAAGAAAGAGAGGGGTGGTAGCAGAAACTATTAGTGAAGATATTGTAGTTTTTGAAATAGACGAAGTGTGGGCAATCCATCTGAGCAAAATAAAGAGAGTGATTATAGAACTAAGGGCGTCCGATAGGCCTCCAAATTTTGAGAGAGGGAGATGGAGGAGCAAATCTGCGGTGATGTGTAAGAACTATAGAGTGGTGATAATGGGAAGCTTCAATTACCCAAAAAATGAATCAGATAATGTTCAAGTAAAAGGTTCAGGAGAGGGAGTAATTCCTGAATTAGGTCCAGGAGAAATTTTTTTACCAGTAAATTCTCAATCCAACTCAGAAAGAGAAATTGCTGGATCTAGTTTTAGACAAATGGTTGCCAAGTGGAACTAATGTTTCTGAGTCAGTGATTATGATACCCTCGGGTTCAAATCACCTCGAGGGAAGAGAAAATTGAAGAGGGTTATCTTGAGTGGGATGAGGGATTATGTAGGCCTGAGGGCTATTGTATGGCACAGGATGAAAAGGAGGCAAAGACCCATAAGAAAAACTCAAGGATGATGTTGAAGAAAGAGTTGCTCCAGGTGCTGGCTGGGTGTATTCCAACTGCAGGGAAAGGCAGGGAAGCAAAGCCAGGCCTTTCTGAACAAAGAAAAGAAAGAATGTGATGAACATCACGCATCCTCTGATAGACCCCACTGTTTAGTTACTGATAAAGACTCTGCCCACGGAGTTTGATTGTGAAATTTTAGATAATGAGCATCCACCCGTATCAAAAACAAACATTTTCACCCCAGTATTTTTCATTAAGGAGTGAAACATACATAGTCAAAAAGGGACCGAGTGTGGTTTGTAGGATCAGCTTAAATGCTCTTGAAATACTTGAAGGAACATGAGGTTGATCCCTTGAAATCAGAGAGTCAATTCTAGATACACTATAGTTATAAGGGGTAGCTGGCCATTACAAGACAATGTTATGAAACTCAATCTGAATCAATAAAGTTTAATGTTAAATAAATTAGCTAAAATAGATAGCACTTAATTTGAATCAGACAATTCGGGTCCAACTCGAAATATGCTTAATTGGAAGCCCATCATGTCAATTGAACTCAACATCAATATTGACGGAAGGAACTCAAAAGTCTGGCAGCATTTGCAGAGAGAGAAATGGGGACAGGGCCAAGTTCTGAAGAAGTGTCAGATTGGATGAGGAATCTGTTTCTCTCTCCACAGATATTGCCAGTCCTGTGGAGTTTCTCCAGCAATTTTTGTTTTTATTTCCAATCTCCAGCAAATATTGTGTTTTTTTTATGCTTGGAGGTATGCAACATATTCCTACATCACCTTTAATGTAGTAATATATTTCCAGGGGTGTTATCAATTGATATTTTGACACTGAACCACATTATTTATTGGGGCAGGTAACCAGAAGTTTGGTCAAGAGTTAGCTTTTAAGGATGCCTTAAGGAACAAAGCAGGGAGACATGTGGAGAAATGTACAGGGGAAATTTCAGAGTTTCGTGTCTTAGTAGCTAGAATGTTTGAAATCTGAAACGCTGGACAGGTCACAGTCAGGGGAATACAGGAATCTTGGGGTGCTGTTGGAGTTTACTAAAATTAGGAAAGGCAAAGCCATGAGGGAAAACAAGAATGAGTTTTGTAAAAACAAAATTAGGTTGGATAACCATAAATCAATAGAGATCAGCAAGCACAGGGTGATGGCTGCATGAGATTTAGTGAAAATTTAGAGATGGACAGCACAGTTATAAACAACTTCAGGTTTATATAGAAAAGAACATGGAAAGCCGGCTTGAAGTGTGTTGGGTCCTTGCTGTGCTGGTTCTGGTCAGAATTTCATTTGCTCATGCTTAGAATGAAGACAGAGTTATTGACGTTTTTTTAAATCACAAAGGCACGCTTCAAGGAGGTAGAAAATATGGATGAAAAAGATTGTTTGTAGAGAAAAGCAAATTAAATAGTTTAAATATAAACACTTCCATTAGATAAACATTTCATTAACGGTTGAGAGATTTCAAAACAGCTAGAGAGAGTTTCACTCTAAGAACAAAACAGAAGGCAGAATCACCAGAATCTTATTAAAAGATAATAAGAAAACATATTAATTATTGGCATTTCCTTTTGACTAACAGCTCAAGTTAACAAATAGCTCATCAACACCTCTTTGTCCATGTCTATATACTCCTTCTCTGACAATGTATTGAAGCATATGAGCCTATATTGTTGTATACATACAACAAATTTGTTTAGATTTGATAGATTATTCATTTAAAAAAGAATTTGCAATGGCATTACCAAAGGACACCTCAACGTGTTTCACAACAAATAAAATACTTTTCTAACTACTTTTCTGCACAATGTAATAAAAATAACAAGGCTCTTTGCTTGGTGAATTGAATTGGAATCTCTTTTAACAAACAGAGATGCGAAGGAATTTAATGGTGCAGTTACTTGCCAAGTGCGTATGCAGCAGGGTGGGAGAATCTTTTGTCTCTGCAGTATGATATGTAGCCTTACAACAGTGGCACAAGTGATCCTGTCAATTAGTAGAGAAACGCCAGCCACTGCACTCAGCATCAAGATGATGCTCAACTGTATATGGAGAGCCCAAGTAAAACGGTATTTGATTGGAACCAATTGGTAAACACTTCATTCCTGGAAATCATATCTGACACACAGGTGAACAGTCATGGTTGTTGGAGAAAAATCTTCGCAGCCACTTAGGGGCTTGCATGAGTACGGGCCCTGGGCCCTACCACATTCCACTATTCTATCATTGATCATTAACTGTTCAGCTCCATTCATAACTCCAATGAAATAACTCAGGTTTGGTGTCAAGTAGCCCTGTTAAAATGGGGATGAGTGGGAATGAAAAAGAAATGGCCTGAGTTACACTAGAAACTAATAAAAGTGATTGTGTTGATCATTGTAATCTATAACATTTTTTTGTATTCATTCACAGGATGTGGGCATTGCTGGGTGGGCCAGCATTTATTGTCCATCCGAAAATATTAAGGGTCCACTACACTGCTGTGAGCCGGAAGTTTTGTGTAACCTAAACAAGTTAAGGACAGCAGTTTCCTTCCCTAAAGGACACTAGTGGAACAAGTGGCTTTTCCCCAACAATCAACGGTCATCATTAGATGCATAATTCCAGATTCTTATCTATTTCAAATTCTACCATCCACCATGGCAGTATTTGAACCCATATCTCCAGAAAGTTAACTGCTTCTCTGGATTAATAGTCTTATGATAACACCAGTACGTCTGACTTATTCCACCCCTTGCAGGAGTTCTTCAGGACATTTTCTTGGCTCAACCATCTTCGGATGCTTTAGCACTGACCTTGCCTTTTGTGATATCAGTATCACCATGTCTAGTTTTGCTCCCTTTATGCGATTTTTACAAAGGCAGCGAAAAAAAGTAAGGTCCAAGCATCTCAAACATCTGTGTGCAACTGTTGCAAATGATGATTTCAAGTTTGATAGATTTAGGGTTAGGGTTCACAAATGCAACTTTACATGTTTTACTTTATAGCTCTATGTTGTCTTTTATGATCCTCAAAAATTCATTCACTTTTGGCTTTCCTTTTTTTTCTGCTTAACCTTTGTTAAGATATAAGAAAGAGTGATTAATTAGCTATTAACAATCTTAATAAGCTGCAGCAGTTATCTCAATTACTGTCCTAAATACTATCCACTTCAGTTCATTTGTTCATATGTCATGATCAACCTCTGACTGTGCTCCTTTGATTTCTCTTTTCCCATTGTTCTGATCCATCCACAGACTCTTTAAAACAAGCAAGTCCTACAGAGAATTCACACTGAGATTTTCTTTCAGCTGACAAACAGCTCCCAGCTTTATGTTCATGTTTGTTCTCTTCTTCATTGCGGTCTGATGATCTCCCACTAACCAGTCTTAAGGATCTTTCCCAGAGTTCCTGGTAGTGACTGCCTGCTTTATATTTCCAACTCAAACCTTTGGCTGGAAACAAGTGGGGTTAATGCAAATGAGCTGCTTGAACCAACATCTACCCAACTGTACGCTGTCCAAGCGTGTAGCCTTCTCAGCTTCTGTGTACACAGCTCCAGCTCTAAAATCAAAATTGGGGTCTTGGATGTGCAGTGGAGATATATTGGACTGACTTTGGATCAGCTCTCTCTCCCTTGAGACAGGTTGGAAGGAAGGGTAATGTGGAATTGGGAAGTAAGTTCAACATGTTCCTCCCAGCAGCAATATCCCCAGAGATGGTAACTGCACCAACTGACCAGAGGGCAATAATTCAATTCAACTGGTTGGCATGCAGGCCATTGTGGATTGTACCAGTGTGGATACATTCTTCTCCATCATGTTGCGAGATACCAAGATGGGCTTCCAGTAATTTCCGCAGAGATAGTTCAACATAGAGTTGTTCTCCCTTCTTGCAACCTTAACATTGACTTCTTCTGTAGCCTTACAGAAGCAGGCTGCTGCCTTTAAACATTGTTAAAACTGTCAATGTGGACCCACTTGCATGACCTCAGATTCTGTGTTTGATCCCATCATCAGGACAGATGGTGTGCTGGAAATAGTTTGACCTTGGAATTATATCATAATTTAAAAGCTGTGGATGAAGTTTCATACCGTTTAAATAGACTCATAGCGATGTACAGCACAGAAACAGATTCTTTGGTCTAACTCGAGCACACTGATCAGGTGTCCTAAATAATTCCAGTCCCATTTGCCAGCATTTGGCCCATATCCCTCTGTACCTTTCCTACTTGTAGATGCATCCAGATGTCTTTTAAATGCTTTAATTGTAACAGCCTCCACCACTTCTTTTGGCAGTTCATTCATTACATGACCACCCTCTGCATGAAAAAAGTTCCCCATATCTTTCCCCTCTCACCTTAAACCTGTCTATTTTTGGACTCCCCCAACATGGGAAAATGACCTCTATACACAGCCTATCCACACCTCTCATGATTTTATAAACCTCTATAAAGTCACCCCTCAGACTCTGACACTGCAGGGAAAATAGCCCCAGCCTATTCAGCCTCGCCTATAGCTCAAAGTCTCCAAACTTGGCAACATCCTTGCAAATCTTTTCTGAACGCTTTCACATTTCACAACATCTTTCCTTTAGCAGGGAGACCGGAACTGTATGCAGTATTCCAATAGTGGCCTAACCAATGTCCTGTACAGTCACAGCATGAAATTCTTGTCCACCATCCTATCCATTTGCGACCCCACTTTCAAGGAACTATGAACCTGCACTCCAAGGTCTCTTTGTTCAGCAACACTCCCCAAGACCTTACCATTGAGTGCATAAGTTCTGCGCTGATTTGCCTTTCCAAAATGCAGTACCTCACATTTATCTAAATTAAATTCCGTCTGCTATTTATCAGCCCATTGGCCCATCTGATCGACGTCCCATTGTGCTCTGAGGTAACCTTCTTTGCTGTCCAGTTTGGTGTCATTTGCAAACTGTATCTCCATATAGGATGGTCAGGAGGCCGACAATAGTTGATGCTATTCGACAGCTGCATGACCTTGAATGAGTCCTGTGAACGTTCCTGCATGTGCCGAAGAGGTTTTTCTATCATAGCTTCTCTGTGCCTAGCTGTTTGTTACACCATATAAAGAGAGGGAAAGTTTCATTCCAAGTCGCCAGTCTTCACCACCATTGGTGATTGCAAACGGTGCCAGGAACAATCTTAGCCTCCAGACCAGCGATCGATTGGTGGGTCCCTGACAGCTCACCAATTTTTCCTCTCTTTTTCAATTGTTTTTTATTTCTTCAATATTTAATATTTATTTATTCTTTTTGTCTTCTATTATTACTCAATAAATGTTCATGTTCAAGCAAATTACTGCTGCCGAGCCTTCTCTTAATTACATCTAACCGCATCTGAAAAGAACTGCTTGGATATATTCTATGATCCAAGACAGCCTCCTATGTTCACATCCAAATCATTCTTATAAATATTGGAAAGCAGCAGACCCAGCACCAATCCTTGTGGCACACCACTGGTCATAGGCAGAAATGCAACCTGCCACCACCGCCCTCTGTCTTCTACCTTCAAGCCAGTTCTGTATCCAAAAAGCTAGCTCTCCCTGTATTCTGTGTGATCTAACTTTGCTAACCAGTCTCCAATGAGGAACCTTGTTGAAGGCCTTACTGTATAGTCCATATAGATCAAGTCCACCACTCTACCCTCACTCCTTGTCTTCAAAAAACTCAATCAAGTTAGTGAGACATGATTTCCCACGCACAAAATCATGTTGACTGTCTCTACTCAGTCCTTGCCTTTCTAAATACATGTAAGTCCATTCCTCGAGATTCTTTCCAAAAACTTGCCCTCTCAGGCTCACAGGGCTATAGCTCCCTTACCACATTTCTTAAATGTTGGCATCTCATTAGCCCACCTCCAGTCTCCTGGTATCTCACCCATGGCTATGGATGGTACAATTATCTCAGCAAGGGGCCTAGCAATTGCTTCCGTAGCTTCCCACAGAGTTCATGATCAGGTCCTGGAGATCTACCCATTTTTATGACTTTGAAGATTTACAGTACCTCCTCCTCTGTAACAGGGACATTCCCAGAAGTAATAGCACAGTGGCATTATCATTGGACTATAACGACCAAGGTAATGTTCTGGGGACCTGGGTTCAAATCCTGCTGTGGCAGATGGTGAAATTTGATTCAATAAACATCTGGAATTAAAAGTCAAATAAGACCATAAGACCGTAACCATAAGTTAGGCCATTCAGCCCATCAAGTCTGCTCTGGCATTCAATCATCACTGATAAGCTCCTTAACCCCATTCTCCTGTTTTCTCACCGTAACACTTGATAATCAAGAATCTATCTACCTCAGTCTTAAATGTACTCAATGACCTGGCCTCCACAGCCTTCTGTGGCAGTGAATTCCATAGATTCACCACTCTCTGGCTGAAGAGGTTTCTCCTTATCTCCATTCTGAACAGTCTTCCCTTTACTCTAAAGCTGTGCCCTTGGGTCCTAGTCTCTCCTACAAATGGAAGCATCTTCCCAACATCCATTTTTTCCAGGCCATTCATTATTCTGAAAGTTTCAATTAGATACCCCACCCCCTCATCCTTCTAAACTCCAATGAGTGTAGTCACACAGTCCTCAAACATTCCTCATATGTTACGCTTTCCATTCCTGGGACCATTCTCGTAAACCTATGTAACAAATAATGACCATTAATTGATTGTAAGGAAAAGCCCACTTGGGTTACTGATATCCTTTAGGGAAGGAAGTCTGCCATCTTTACCTGGTCTGGCCTACATAAAACTTCATAGCTGTGGCAATGTGGCTGAGTCTCAACTGGGGATGGCAATAAATGCTAGCCAAGCCAGTGATGCCCTCATCTCATGAAAGAAAAATAAAACCAAAATGTTCTGAATGGGTCAGCTGCAGCATTTATCTGAGGTAATTGCTTCAGTTTTGTGTTTAATACAGTGTCATCGACAATGGGAGTTCATTACATGCTCTACCGCACCAGATACATTTTTCATTGACCTTGGGAGACCATTCACTTGGCTGTTAAATACTGACACACTTTTCACAGTATGCTGCCAGTTGCCAATTCTATTTTGACCGATCGTGTAACGAGATTCAGAGCCACATGCAAAATTACAGCCATCCCCTGGGTCTTCGATGTTTAAAGTTACTTCACTCTCATCAATGCAGTCTGCAATACTCATATGAATTGTGTGAACCCTGTTGAAGTAGTAGCTAATGTCGATGAGAAATGACACCGAGATGCCCATGATGTGGACGTGAAATTAAAAAAAATCTCAGCCTTTCACCATTTGTGATGGCATATACAAGCTGTACCTAACACTCAGAAAGAGGTAACTTAAACCAGTTAAGTCCTCGCCTTTGATGACCTGCAGGTGTTTTGTCAAGTGATTCCAGTACGCATTTCACTTGTCTTTTCCCTTCAAGCAGGACATGATGCTGTGAATCACTGGTAATTAGCACAATTTAGGCATCGGTTTGAAGTTACCAGACTCTGATAGAGCATGTCTTGATGATAACGTTAAGGTCTCTTTGGATGTGCACCTTGCATTTGAACTGGCTTGGTAAGCTATCCCTGCAACCTCCATATAACATCTACTAATCAGACATGTCAGATTCAATTTGACCTGTTAATGTCTTCCCCCACCCCCCTCCAACCAATCTCCCAAGGCTAAAATCATCCTTTGCACTGACACTGTCCCTAATTCATTGAAACGAAGTAGTTTCAATTAATTGGTCATTAATTAATTTGATTAGCCTGTCAAATTTACACAGAAAGGCCATTTGCTGTAAAATAGCCATTTAAGACATTTGCCACAGTCATGGTGGCACAGATATAATTTTGATCATCATTCTTTTCCTCTGGCCACAAGTATTTCTAAAATTCACATATGGCCATATCAAAAGTAGGTGCATTTTCTGGAAGATGTTTGAATATTTGCTGCCCTCTGCTCCAGAACAATATTGACTCCTCGTGGATTGCTGCTAGATTCATTCTGCACACCTCTTTAGGGAGCAAATAGGTCTTGAACGTTAAAATCTATTGAACCCAGAGCACGGATACATCCCATGATAAAACGGTGTTGGAGTAGGTATATTTAATTCTTTCTGCATCATCCTTGCCACCACTTTGCTTTGTAAATTTTACACTGTAGATATATGTAGAAGTAACCCTAGTTTCAATGTACAGAACAGGTTTAGCGTTTTAATGTCTACCGTATGCTTCTAACTCTACTTCCATTTCCTCTTCCAATTTATTTTTCTCTGAACCCACCGGGTTTAATTAATCCAGCACAGTAAGCATCAATTGTAAATTGACACATACTATCAAACACAGAGCAACGGAACTTTCAACATACCATTTGACCCACTAATTTGGTTTAATAGTAATATTACTCTGATAGCCCAACTGTATTGAGCCCAAATGTTCCCAGGAACAATAACACACTGTGTGCCAACCAACAAAATACACACGATGTTTCGCTCTTGGATCATCTTCTTGACTAGTGATATAAAATTTAAGTAGGCTGAACTTCAATTTCAGGTTCACTGATGTCCTTCAGAGAAGGAAACTGCCATCCTTACCTGCTCTGGCCTACATGCGACTCCAGACCCACAGCAATGTTGTTGATTCTAAATGCCCTTTGGGCAATTAGGGGTGGGCAATAAATGCTGGTTGAGCCAGTGATGTCTGAACCCTATGAGCGAATAATAAAAAAGTTCTTCTCCTTCTCTGTGTAACACCATGCATCCACTTATCGGTCCGACTCCAATAAATAAATAGGAGCTGCAAATAACATTAAGAAAGTGATGGATCTTCCCCTGCATCAGAACACAGAGAGGAAAAAACAGAACTGAAGAATATTGTGTGGGTCATTCAGGCAGCATCCTGCAGTGATTTCCCAGAGACAGGCAGCAATACAGTTAATACAAGACCAGTCCAAATGAACAAGTTTTTCTTCCCATAGGCAAAAGAAATTGAGCAAAAAATGATTTAAGCTTACATCTACACGTGCGAATTGTCATCACAGAATAGTAAAAGTAGCAGAAACAATGAATAGAACATCAACACACCAAGACAAACAACTGCTTCAAACATGTGTGTTGTTTCTCATCACTTGTCCCCTATATTGTTATAATCCTCTTTAGATAACAAGCTGACTGCCACTGACCCCACTGAACAAGAGAACTATTCCTCAAAGGTCAATTCCACAACCCTAACTTTCAACTCACACTAAACCATCCCGACTGATCAGCAAGTTTATAGCCTTTCCAAGAAGCTCTCACTCAAACTGGGTGTTGGCTCCAGGTCTCTACAACCTCAATTCAAATTTCCCTCTGTAGGTGATAGAGATTACAGACCTGCCCATCCGCCACCCCAATCCCACCAAGAACGTTTTCCCGCTTAAAATCCATCTCTATTTATCTGTTCATCTCTGGCCTCTTATCCTCCCACTGTTCCACTCTCTTTTCCCACCTTTGCCCGATGTTCTTCCTCACATGTCTCTGCTCACTCCTCCCATTTTGCTATCTTTAATCCAAATTCCTTATCGTCTGGACCTGCCTGATCTGTGAAATGCACCACTCACTCCTCCACTGCAAAGCTACTTCAAAAAACAGTCTTCATGAACAACTCCATGAATCAAATCCAGATAAAGTCAAGTTACCTTATAATTCTACTGATCTGTATCAATAGAGGCTATGTGAACAAACATTGAGCTCAGGAAATAAATTCCAATGCCCAATTTTTACATATTGTTTGGGTCCAGACCAAACTCTCACAAAATCTATTCAGAAGGTAGCCTCAACCCTAACTTTTTTTTATTTTAAAGATAGACGAAAGGGGTTGCATTCTAGATGTAGTTTGATTGGTCAAACTACTCGACATTTAGCAAAACACAATTTATTCATACACAAGGTGTAGAGCTGGATGAACACAGCAGGCTAAGCAGCATCAGAGGAGCAGGAAGCCTGATATTTTGGGTCTGGGCCCTTTTTCTGAAGAAAGGTCCGGGCCCAAAACATCAGCTTTCCTGCTCCTTTAATGCTGCTTGGTCTTCTGTGTTCATCCAGCTCTACGCCTTGTTATCTCAGATTCTCCAGCATTGGCAGTTCCTATTTTCTCTGAATCATATATTCACACACTATAGTTAAAATACAAAAGTGAAAAAACAAAAAAAAAAATTGGCTTAGCTGTAACTCTATTGGAAAACCTAGAATTATAGATTCAGTAACTACTACTGGTGACTGTTCCAATATAGTGGCATTCTATAAACACACCTTTTGCAAAAAAGAAAATTAAGAAACGGATTGTACCATGTGCAACTCTTGCAGACCAAGAGGGAAAACATCAACAGAACTCAGAGTTTAGCAGTGAGAGATGTACTGCAGTGACAGGCCCAGTAATAACTGCTCCTACTGAAAAAAACTAAGAAACAAAAAAAGTCCTGGCTCTATGCTTGACCCCACCCATTCAGGCTGCTTATATTGTTCCCACTTTTAAAAAAAAACAAGGTCTCACCAGAGGTTTACTTTGAGTTTTCAATAGACATCACTATACCTTTGTCTTAACCTTTCTTGAATTAAAAAAGGACAAAATAGACCTCTTAAGGCCATAGTTACATTACAATGGGCTCAATCTGCTTAAAGGCTATCTCGATGGATATGCCAGAAGTAGACTATTTTCCTTGGAATATACATACCTGGAAATGACTGAAATGTTCAAAGAAGGTCCCAGTGCTCTTACAGACAGACAATTCTGAAGATTCACAAATCCTCCAAGTAATGTGCCAAGGAATGACAGCTGGATTTAATTTCGATAAATGTGAGGTGTTGCTTTTTGGTGGGGAAAATCAGGACTTATACAGTTCATGGTACTACCCTGGGGAATGTTGCCAAACAAAGAAACCTAGGGATACAGCTGCACAGCTTCTTGGAAGTGGAGTCATAAGTAGACAGGGAGGTGAGGAAAGGGTTTTGCACACTTGCCTTCATTAGTCAGTGCAGTGAGTATTAGAGTTGGGACATCATGTTGCAGCTGTAAAAGACATTGGTGAGGCATTCAATTCTGGTCTCCATTCTATAGGAAAGACACTGTTAAACTTTAAAGGGTTCAGAAAAGATTTAGAAGGATGTTTCTGGGACTGGAGCGTTTGAGCTTTAGGGAGAGGCTGAATAGGCTGGGGCTTTTTTTTCCTGGAGCAGAGGCTGGGGGGGGGGTGATTTTAGAGGTTTATAAAATCATAAGAGGCATGGATAGGGTGAACAGCCAAGGTCCTTTTCCCAGGGTACGGGTATCCTAAACTAGATGGCATTAGGCTTAAGATGAGAGGGGAAAGATTTAAAAGGGACTTGAGAGGCCAATGTGACGAGTAGTGTGCGTATGGACCAAGATGCCAGAGGGAGTGGTGGAGGCAGGTATAATTACAACATTTAAAAGGCATCTGGATGGGTATATGAATAGGAAGGGTTTAGCGGGATGTGGGCCAAATGCTGGCAATTGGGACTAGATCAGTTTAAGATATCTGGTCGGCTTGGACAAGTTGGACCGAAGGGTCTCTTTCCGTGCTGCACGACCCTATGACTCTATGAAAAATATTCTCCATATTTTAGTCCAATGTAGCCTTTAGCATAAGATTATCACCTCCAGTTCTAAGCTCCTCAGTCAGAGGGAATGGACTGTCAGCATCTATCCTGCTAAGTCTTACAAAGATTCTTTGCATTTAAATTCCATCACCCCTCCACTGCTCTAAACAAGAGACAATAGGCTCTTTCAAGTCAATCTCTCCTCTTACCCCAGCAAAATTTGCGATTGGGTGAAAATATTGTGAACTTTCACTGTATTCCCTTAAAAAGTAAAGACACCCTTGCCTTGGTAAAGGGAACAAAACGGTATGCAGCAGTCCAGTGTATAA
This sequence comes from Stegostoma tigrinum, assembly GCF_030684315.1. Classification (NCBI taxonomy): domain Eukaryota; kingdom Metazoa; phylum Chordata; class Chondrichthyes; order Orectolobiformes; family Stegostomatidae; genus Stegostoma; species Stegostoma tigrinum. Next base: position 14,900,255 of record NC_081361.1, read on the forward strand.
TTCCAGCAAGATATATTTGCTGTGATACTTGAAAACACTTTAAATAAAGGTGAACATACTGTTGCAGATGCGCATGGCTAGTGCATGACATGATGGCTGCCTGGAATTTTTTTCTATCTAACGCTAGATGGCCAGAACAGGTAGACAGGTAGACGTGCACAGCTAGACTTGTGGCCTCCATACAGGGTCACTGGATAAGATAACGAAAGGCTTCAGTGAATGATGACTGGAGACTGTAGTTAGGGGGGACATCACTGATAAAGGAGGCATGGATGAAAAACGTTTTGACAAACCAATGTAAAAGTTCCATTTAATAATACAAATGGCCTCGTGGTATTATTGCTGGACTGTTAAGGCAGAGACTCAGGATGTTCTGCCTTGAATTACGTCATGGCAGATGGTGCAGTTGGAAGTCAATAAAAATATTTGGAATTAAGAGGCTAATGATGACCATGTATCCATTGTCAATTGTCGGAAAAAACCCGTCTCATTCACTAATGTCCTGAAGGGAAGGAAACTGCCATCCTTACCTGGTCGAGCTTACATGTGACTCCAGACCCACAGCAATGTGATTGACTTGTAACTGATGTGCAATAAATGCTGCCTAGCCAGTGACACCCTCATCCCATAAATCAATAAAAAAAGGGGAAACTGTACCTACTTAGTTAAAACATTTTCAGGCAATTGTAAATTGCATAAACAAGTACACACACACATGTTACATATATACAATAATGGTGATGGGGTTAGTTTTAGCATGTTAGGCACTGGAGAATTTAATTAGATTTCTGTAGATAAGTAGCTCTCGGCACACAAGGATTTCTGGGAAAATAAAAACTCTTGAAAATCCTAGATAAGACACGTCTAGTAACAACCAGCCCAAAGTTTGTAGTTTAGCAAAAACCAAAAAAAGGGAGTATGATCTCACAATAATTTAAACTCTTTGGATAATTGTTATTACATATAAAACTTACACAAATGAGTAGTGTGGAATTTAAAAGTATAAACCTACAAGTATCCTTGCGGGGATTGTTTTTTTCAAATGAGCAGCTAACTGTAGATAGTAAAAAGAGGCTGACTCATTAGCAGGATAGATGGAACAATGAATGCTATAAACAAACACCTCAAGATTGCAAAGGAGGTTGTATAACAGAAAATAAACAGTTGTAGCTTCACAGCTCAACATGCAGAACACTGTGAAAGTGATTGCATTTCATCCTCAATCAATGGAGTTTGCATATGTGATATCTGGTGAGGTAACTTGTGTGAAAGGTATTTCAAGTAAAGACAGTGAGTTGGGGGGTGGGGGGGAGGGGTTGCGGTTGGTCGGAAATGCTGCTGCCCACCCAAGAATCAAACTTTAATCTTAAACCAACTCATAACTGCAAAAGGAAGAGACTGTGTTTGGTGATCTCACCAATTTGTAAGCCCTGTTAAAGAACTGTAACGTTAGATGTGACTATACAACTTTACACTGGAACAGAGATGACAAATTTTAGAACAATTGGGAGAATTTTAGTATCTTTTTGAATCTTTGGAATAAAGTTAGTAGAGAATTTGGAAGAGTCCTCAGTGATAAGTAAATATCTAGTTCATTGGCAAATTAACATAATGCAGCTGGCAGATGTCTGGGAAGGAGGATACTGGTCAGGATATTCAAATGTGAATGAAAACAGCATCCATTGTAAGGTCTCAAGGACTAGCCATAAAAATGTCTGGTAACATTAAAAACAGACAAAATGAAAAAGCTACACACTGTTAATTTTGAAGTACTCTGGTCAATAATAGTCATTATAAAATGTTAAGTTACAGATTGTCCCAAATGGTTTCTTATTCTGAAGGTATTCTGCACTCAAGCTGCTGGCGCTGGGGTGTCTTCCTGGAATAGTTGTAATTGGCTTAATTTAATCTGTTTCTCTGTCTCACTCAGTTCAGAAATATAATAGTGTTATACTAACCAAAATCTGAGCCATGTGGCCAATCTCTGAAGATTCTCCAGGTTATATTCCTGCCTGAGTTCAGGGGCTTCTTGCAGGCACAACATGTTATGGTTGGACTCAGTGTCTTTCCCCTAGCAAAGTGCAGCTTGTTTAAAGAATCAAGATGTATTCATACAGGGTCATATAATCTTGTAAGAACAATATGTAGGTCAAGTCTCTTTGTGAAAGAATTTTAAGCAAGCATCAGTCAACAACATAATCAACCTTGGTTAGTTGTTACATTTGCCAAAAATGTAATCTTTAGAACATAATGGTCATTTCAGTAAGCTACTGGCCAGTGGGAAGATACTTATGAGAAAGAGGGGAGTTTGACTTTGATGGAAGTCTCCCAATTTCTTGCTGCAGTGAAAAAAAGTCTTTAAGAATGTGCATATATTCATGAACCCAACCCAAACTGCATTTAGATAGATTTTTGAGGGCAGTAAAATGTCCCAAGCTACATCACAGGAATGCAATCAAATGGAATATGTCTAAAACCACATTAGGAAATGCTGAGGGTATATGAGTTTTTAAAAGACTCAAGGGAAAAAGACAGGTTTAGGGAAGAAATTCCAGAACGTAGGGCTGCACTGACTGAGAAAAATCTGCCAACGTCGAGTGAGTGAAACCAAGCATGCATAAGAGGTCAGAACTGGATCATTCTAAAGATCTCTGCAAGTTGTCAGTGATTCCAGAGTTTGAGATAAGGAGGCCTTTGGGAGATTTGTAAACAAGGAATTTGAAAATTGAGATGATGCCCAACCAGGAACCAGTGGTCAGCAGGTAATGGACTAGTATATGTACAGGGTGTGGAGCACGTTAGCGTACAAGCAACAGAATTTTGGATGAGTTTAAGTTTATAGAAGGTGGAAGATGAGCGGCCAGCCTGGAGATTTTTGGAATATTCAAGTCTGGAGGTAATTACGACTTGGATGACAGTTCAGCCTAGACAGGGCAGAGTTTGGCATTGTTATGAAGTTGGAAGTCAGCAGTCTTCCACCCTTCGTAACCTATGCACAGCAAAGTTTGGAATGAACTTATCATAACTCAAACCTAGTCTCACTTGCCTGTCACTTTAGTGCAGTGGCTGTCAGTGTAGTCCATTTTGAAACTCAGCTCCTTATTTTCCATGCCCACCACGTCCTTGCCCTTCCTTACCTCTGTAACCTCTTTGGGGATTGCTGTGCTCTTCCAATTCTGCCTCTTTTAAATGTCCAATTTTAATTACTCCATCATTGGCAGCTGTGCCTTCAGCTGCTGTGGCCCTGAGATCTGGAACTCTCCACGAAACCTTTCTGCTGCTTAATCGTACGTCCCTCCTTCAGTTTTGAATTTAAGGTATGTCTTACCATTTGTCTTGGTATTTCCTTATGTGCCTTGACGTTGGGTTTCGTTTGGCAAGAATTCTATGGAGAGTCTTGGGGTGTTTTACTGTGCTAATGGTGCAATACAAATGCACATTTTGTTGTTGGATTTAATGCACACATATCCTTCTAAATACTGTTTTCCACAAAAGTGGAAAGTGCTGGATATTTAACCTTGTTGAATCCATGTTCTTTTCCTCTTCCTCTAACTCATTCAATAACATGGCCCTATTAAGCTCAATTTTGGATCACAATGTCACCTAAGATTCTGTGTGATCTAGTTGGGGCTGAGAGAGTTGTCAGGGAGAGGCATAGAGCTCTCTCAGGAACAGAGTGGATGGTAATTCAAAAACCTTCCCAGTATCTACCCAGGTGCAATAAATAATTTGCATCTGGCACAGTTTGATTGTAAAACTGTACAAATTCAAATGACATGTTATACACATACTTCTCATATGAATATTTAACCACGCCATGCATTGAACTGTGTTGTTTTTTAAGAAACCCAGAAATGATACCTTCTGTTCATCTTTTGAAGTGTGGGAGACAGCCTCCGCAACTTTAAATAAATCACTGAAAAATGAAAGCCAGTGCTTGCATAAAAACAGAAACATGAAAGTCTTTAACATTTGAACATCTTAAACATCCACAGGTATGCAGGTTCGGTGGATTGGGCATGCTAAATGGCCTATCGTGTCCAGGGATGGTAGGTTGGGTGGATTAGCCATGGGATATGGAATTACAGGAATAGGGTAGAATCTTGGTGGCATGTTCTTTGGAGGGTTGGTGTGGATTTGATGGGCTGAATGGCATGCCTCCACATTGTAGGAATTACGTGATGAGGTCATAGGAGATTATCGGGCTGTCCACAGAGATGTCTATCATTGATCGAGAGTTTACAAGAGTGGATGTATAGATTTGATATCAATTTTCAAGTAATTATTGTGATGCAGAATGCATTTTTTAAAAAATGCTGTACTCACCTGGAAGGGCCAGAGTGTTGAGTGGACACGGTTCCAGGAACCTCTCCCAAGCTGCATGGTAAAGAGCAACTTGTGCTGCTCGACACAGGACTGCGGACTCCTCTTTGACATCTCTCCCCGCCCAACATACACCAGTTGCCTCTCTAATTGTTTGCTGATTCTCCACATTAACTTTTGGTGATTCATGTGCATGAATACCCAAGTCGTTCTGAATATCAATATTTATTTGCCTTTCACCTCAAAAAAATCTGTTTTTCTATTATCAGTAACAATGTAGATAATTCCATATTTTCTCACATCATAAGTTATGTGCCACCTTTTTGAGACCGATCACTTCGTCCATCTATATTCATTTATTTCCTTCGTATTCTGCTCATGGCTTACTTTTTCACCTAAATTTACACTGTTCGCAAATTTGGATCTACTATATTCAGTCATTCAGGTAATTGCAATGTATTGATTCTAGTGGCATTCCATGTTTTACAAACTGTCATAGTGAAAATAAGATATTTATTCTGACCACTTTCTGTTCATTGTGTACAATTCATGCTCGCGTTTATTTTAAAGGCAAATCAGCTTTAAATGTATTCAATGCCTTCGACATACATGAGTATGCTAGATCCACAGATATCCTGATATTCCACAGCATGTACACTTTAATAAAAACAGATTGGTCAAATATCATCATATCACGTTGACTCTGCCTAATCCTGTTGTAATTTGTCTCTTATCCCTTCCCAAGTAACAGATCCCAGCACTTTACCTGTATATATTTGCCTCTGTCTCACGTCAGACTCACTAACTCAGTCACACAATCTGTAGCGGCCCAATTTAGACAAGCCGAAAGTTTGGGAAACTGACCTCCCTGTTGCTAACTTAGTGCTAAGCTTGAGCAAAGTAACATATGATCAGCTTGCGCACTTTGGTGAAAAGTAGCACATCAAAATGAAGAAAAGAAAGTGATGTTTTTGGCCTCTTGCAGTTTTTTTTAAGAGTGGGGGACGTGAGAAATCATAGGAAGCTTGAAGACATTAATGACATAGCATGAATTTTGGAACCAGATTAAACCCAAAACCACCGGGTGAATGGAAATGTTTCTTTGAAAACATACTGCACTAACTCGGTCAAACAAAAAAAACACACACAAACAAAAACAAAATGGCAATAGTCAGGGAAATTTTAGTTTTTGTGGGCTACTCATCATTGAAGGTATCCAGAAATGTACACAATGGGTATAACATCAGAATAACTTTTTTTTTGTCAGAAGTCCATGCAGAGACATTATATTCTCCTCCCTGTTAGTCTCCTGCATGTTCCAATGTATCAAAGGCTATGCTAAACTGTCATTGATGTGTGATGTAAATGCTGACTGCTCATGTTATCGAGGGGATGTTTTGTTTCTGATATTGTCCGCACAGCTTCTTTGGAATGGTGAGCAATAATTCCAGGGCTATCTGGTGGTATCTTTGCTGTGCCTGTGGTACAATCTAGTTTCCCCATGATAAACTCAATGTTGCAGCCTGGCTAGTAGACTTTGTGAACTAGCTGGATTCCCCCAGGTGCAAGGTGTAATTAAGGTTCACACATTGTGTTCAGAACACCCTATCATAACGCAGCTGGTTTCATCAACAGAACACAGTCCCTTTTGATCATTGCACAAGACATCTGCAATAATCAGGACTATGCCTTAAAAATCTGCATTAAACATTCTGCAAGGTGCCATGATGCATGTATTCTCAATGACTCTCAGGTTCTTGCTTCAGTTCAAAGTCTGGACGTCTTTCAAGGATGGTTATTGGGAGATAAGGGCTACCTTATCTGCAACCATGGCCAATAACTTCGTTATACAAACTCCTGACTGAGGGTCATTGTGGGGCAGACAATAGCTTCCTGAAGATGAGGCCCAGACCTATATGGGTGAGGAGGCCTTTTATATAGTCCTGATAAAGTGCGATGTATACTGTGCTCTGCACAACTGGAGCAGGTGAGGGAAGGATGTGATGGACTCTCAAGAGCTGACAGAGTTATAGCAGTCTGCCAAGGAAGGAAGATAAAGGACATTGAGGAGGACAGCAAGCAAGAGCAGTTCTTTCAATATGATGGAGCTGTACTGGGTCAGGTGCAACAATCTTTAAAGGATTTAATTGACAACCAGTCTCAACAGACATGAGTTGGTGAAGTGATAACTCATTGACTGCTCAAAAGGCAAACAGTCCCTGTTTATGCCCAGGTGAAAATGCAAATCTTTGTTTGTTGTTTCTTCACTCTTCCAGTTGTTCAACATAAAGTTGACCATAACAACCACTGAAAGGCTCGACAACACATGATGCACCACAATGAACAATGCAAGATATTTTGCTGCACTGGGCATCAGGGAAAGAGTAGCATTTCCAGACTGGAACTGTATCCTCTCCATCTCTTTTCTTCAATGAAATTAATTTATGCAAATGTCACTTCACAATTTTAAGTACCAGGTTTACTAGGTTTCAACATGATATGGCATTTAGGACAGACAGACTCTGTAGCTTTATTCTGGTAGCTACAGTTACTATGATAGTTGGTTAGACCGGTGACGATGTGGAAAAGCAATACATTTCAGCATGTCATTTCCAATGATGCATTATCCCTAAGTGTCCTCAGAAGCTTTCCTTTTTCAGTTCTCTTTTGATACGTGTGCTGTGAAATGTTATCACTAGTAGTCAGTGTTTGTCCGATAGAAAGTTGGGCTGTAAACACAGTGCTGGAACAAGAAAGATCCAGGCAGCAGCAAGTACTTCGATTGCTGGTGAGTGCACAAGAGCATGGGTCTGCCGCAAAAATGAAGTGTACATTAAAGAATTGTGTGAGGTGTTTCGATCCAGCTCATGCATCAAAGCGTTCCATGAAACTGCTAGACATTTACATTTAGCCAAGTTTGGTCAGATTCAATCCAGTGGTTCAGATACTGAGTTTATTGGGCTTGCTGAGGCATGTAACTCCAGCTGTCCAGCACATGTGCAATACTCACTCACGAACGATACTATTAAAATTGCACCATATTAATACAACAAGACTCACAGAAATAAGAGATAATTTAAGTGATGAAATCAAGAAAACCAAAAAGAAATGTCACACAGTGCCACTGGTCATGGATAGTGATCAATACACTAGTAGATACTATATGTTAATGCTTAATAGTTATCTGAGTTAAAAAAAGGTGCGTGAATAAGCAATTGAAGATTGATAGCTCAGTGGACTTGGATATTTTTGACTATGGGTGGCAAACGCAATTAGGGTCCAGTACATTCTGAAAAGATGGAAAGGAAGAAAAGACTTGGAAAGAAATCCATTTTCTGAAAACATTTTCTGATAATCAATATCTATCAACAAGACTAATCAAGTAATGGAATATGTCTCAAATGGTACATTTGATTATTAGGCTTCAGATTATTTTGACTTTGTGATTGGCAAGATAATTTTGGATAATAATGTGAAACTTTGGGCATTATAACTTCAAAAAGACATTGATGGATTGCAGTGTCCTGGACAAGCAATATACATGATTCAAGTACTTAAAATTGCGAAGTGACATTTGAATAAATGAATTTCATTGAAGTAAAGAAATGGAGAGGATATAGTTCCACTCTGTAAAATAATACAGACATTGTTAACAATAGGGGACATGTTTTCTGTTAATGTAAATATAGGATGTTCTTGAAACAGAGAAAAGAAATCAGAACCAAAAAGCAAACTTAAAAACGATCTCCCCACCCTTCCAAAGGATCACACAAGTATTAAAATATAGAACACAGAACAATACAGCAGAAGAATGGGTCTCTAAGCTAACAATGTTGTCCCAAACATGATGCAAAATTTAACTAATCCCTTCTCCTTGCCCTTGGTCCATATTCCTCCATCTCTTGCATGTTCATGTGCTTATCTAAATGTCTCTTAAATGCACCTATTGTATCTGCCTCCACCACCACCCCTGGCAGTGTGTTACACATTCCTACCAGTCTCTGGGTTAAACAAAAACCTTCACATCACATTCCCTCTGAGCTTTCCCCTTCTCACCTTAAATGCATGCCCCCTAGTTTTAGGCATTTCAACTCGAGGAAAAAGATTCTGCCTGATGACCTTATCTATGCATCTCATAATTTTATAGACACCTATCAAGTCACCCCTTAGTCTCCCCTGCTCACAAGAAAACAACCCGAGTTTTTCTACTCTCTCCTTGCAGCTCATACCTTCTAATCCATGTAGCATCCTGGTAAACCTCTTCTGCATCCTCTCCAAAGCCTCCACATCCTTCCTGTAATGGGGCCTCAGGAATTGAACACAATACTCTAGGTGTGGCCTAGCCAAACTCTTGTCAAGCTGCAACATGACATCCTGACCTTTGTCCTCAATTTCCTGACTAAAAAAAGGAAAGCAGGTCATATGCGTTCTCTTATCCCTATCCACTTGCATGGGCAAACAAATTCAAGCAAAAGTGAAATGTGAGTTGTGTTGAGTCTTTTTTCACCCCACAGTGGGGCCTAGCAGGCTTGCTCAACCTATCCTACAAAAACTTGCCACATTAATTACCCACCACATCCTTACAATGTCTCTTACATCTGATTTCCTTTATTCATTCATGGAAGGAGGGCATCGCTGACCAGGCAGCATTTATTGCCCATCCCTAATTGCCCAGAGGGCAGTTCAGAGTCAATCACATTGCTGAGAGTCTGGAATCACATGTAGGCCAGACCAGGTAAGGATGGCAGGTTACCTCTGTAAAAGGACTTCAGTGAGCCAGATGGGTTCTTCCTACAATTGGCAACAGCTTCATGGTTACACAGGATTCTTAATTCCAGATATTTTATTGAATTCAAAATTCCACCATCTGCTGTGGCGGAATTCAATCCTGGATAACCAGAAAATTGACTGGATCTCTGGTTGAGCAAAACAGCGATAATACCACTCGGTCATCACCACCCCCACTTCCTGCCCCAAGCGCCCCATCTTATCACACACTGTTGCCAGTCAGTGGATATCCATTGAAAGACTGGCACCCCTGTGCCCATGTCACCTTAGAAAGCCTGTTGCTACACCGGGCATGCACTGACAGCCCAGAGCTGTCCTGTACGGTTCCTGAAATTTTCCCCAGGCATGGCAGACCAGGAGAAACTGGTGCCCTGCTTTGTGGGCCAATTCTAGCTGGATAGTGCTGTGCTGAGGTGGGACTTCCTCCTCAAAACGCCAGAGAACCAGTAGTGAAGATCAGGACACCAGACTATGCCAGCCTAGCCTGAGGTTACCAGCCAGATAAAACACGCTGCTGTCTGAAGGAATGCTCAGTGATGTAGGAAGAATGTAAATGTCATCCTTGGCTTTGCCTGGGTAAATGCCATGATCTTCTTTCCAATACCTCACACTCTATCCCTGTTATCATACCCACCTCCTAACCAAGCCCAAACTTTCCCACTCTCACAAATGTGTGCAACATCTTCCCTGCTGTCTGCCATCTACTCAATCCCTGCTGCCACTAGCCCTGCCCACCTTAGGTGCTGCCTGCTCACTCGCTCGGGGCACCATCCCACCTGCACCGACAGCAATGGCTGTGCCACTCACGGTCACCTCCTCTGATACCTGCCTCACTCTCACTGCAGGAGGGAAATGGGCCACAATAGAGCAGAAAGAGTCAGAGGCGGTGTACTCTCTGTCACTCAGCTGCTCACCACTCATGTGGTGAGCACTATGACACTGGCCATCACAAATATGCCCTGGGCTGGCATCAGAGGCTGCCCCTGACTGTGCCAGGGCACCCTGAACAAAGCCTACTCCTGTGACTTTCCTGACAACTATGACAAGCGTCCTGGCTTGCTCTAGGTGCTAAACAGCAAGTATAATTGAGCTTGCTGTCTCTGGTTGATGGGAAAATGTACAAAAAGGCAAAGCAAGGTATCGATGCTGTGGTCATCCAGTTATGCTGAGAGTGAGTGAGTGCTATGACACTGAGTGGACATTTCAGAGATGCAGCATGGTCCAGACCTACCTCCCCTAGACTGGATGGTGTTTTTATCTGCTTTCTCACTTCTCCCAAGAGATCACGATTTGGGTTGGGGTGAAAAGTATGCATGTCATATTCACACAATTGGGCCACCCGAAGCGGATGGAGCAGATTGTTCCCTGTTCACAATTTTTCACGGGCTCCCAACTCTCCTGCTCTCACCTCGTGATGAAGCTTAAATGAAATCCGAAAGAACTGCGGATGCTGTAAATCAGAAACCAAAATAAAAACTGCTAGAAAAGCTCAGCAGTTAAGGTAGCACAGAGAAGTCAAAGTTAAATGTTTCGGGTTGAATGGCCCTCAGGGTTCTAAGGAAGGGTCACTCAGCCCAAAATGTTGGCGTTGATTTCTCTCCGCAGATGCTGCCAGTCCTGCTCAGCTTTTCCGGTAATTTTTATTATTGTTCAAGGAAAAGCCTATTTGGCACTCACCAAAAAGACTGCAAGCATTTGTACATAAACGGACAAGGCAATCATTCCCTCACATCAATGAGAAAAATGCTCTACAACTGTTGCCATGACACAGTACTCATAGCCTCATCATACCACTGAACGATACATCATTCTATACTCGATATCAGTATCACAGGACTTCTGTGATCACCTTGTCAGAGGTGATTATTGCATATCAGTGAGTTTCACTCCAAAACACATCATTGACCATTATACAGGTTGCTGCCTCAGAAGACAAGGATTATATATTCAAGAATTAGAAGGAAATACCATCTTCAAGGCTCTAAAACAAAGTATTGAAAATGATAATATTCTTTGGGGGAGGTGGGGGTGAGGGGGACGGGAGAAAAAAACCTGATGAACATATTATTAGTGCCTCCTGTAATTTGTGGGAAATTTTTGTCTTTTGATGACATAGTTGATTCACAACATATTGATTGAAATACTCTGTTTGCATTTATCCAGTTCAGCACTGCAGAATGATGCCTGTAATTCAGCATTTCTTCGTGAATGTGACTAACACATTCTAACACAGATGGGTGTACATAACATGGTTCATACACATTTATTCAATAGTTGCAATTTAGAACAAAGTGCCACAGTCCCAACCTGCATGAATCAAATTAGGGGAGTGGTTGTCAACCTGACTTCCTCATTAAGCCAAGGCAGATCCATTCAGCATTGTCAAGCCCTTCGGCCCTCAATGTTGCACTGACCTGTGAACTAATCTAAGTCCCTCCCCCTACACTGTCCCATCATCATCCATATGCTTATCCAAGGACTGTTTAAATGCCCCTAATGTGGCTGAGTTAAATACATTGGCAGGCAGGGCGTTCCACACCCCTACCACTCTCTGAGTAAAGAACCTGCCTCTGACATCTGTCTTAAATTTTTCACCCCTCAATTTGTAGCTATGACCCCTTGTACAAGCTGAAATCATCACCCTAAATCCCCTCTTAGCCTCCTTCTTTCCAATGAGAACAGACCCAAGTCCCTCAGCCTTTCTTCATAGGGCCTGCGCTCCAGACCAGGCAACAATCTCCTCTGCACCTTTTCCAATGCTTCCACATCCTTCTTGTAATGGGGCGACCAGAACTGCATGCAATATTCCAAATGAGGCCGCACTAGCATTTTGTTTCTAGTCGTTCATTAAAACTAACTTCTTTCATTTCCAACCTATTAATTGCTTTCTTTTGCTAAATTATTCGGCTGTGACTTGAATAATTGTAGCAAATGACCATGCTGTAATTTCAATGATATCTGTATGCAAACTGTTTTTCGAAATCATTTATAGAACGTAGGCTTTACTGGCTGGGCCAGCGTTTATTGTCTGTCTCTAGCTGCCCTTGACAAGGCGGTAGTGAGCTGCCTTCTCGAACCTCTGAAATCTACATGTTATAGATTGACCCACAATGCCCTTAAGGAAGGAATTACAGGGTTTTGAGCCAGGGACAGTGAAGGAACGGCAATATATTTCCAAGTCCGGATGGTGAGTGGCTTGGAGGGCAACTTGCAGCCAGCGATATTCCCATGTATCTGCTGATGTGTAGCCATCACTGAATGTGCTGCTGAGTGGCCACAGAGTTGTCCAACGCGAGCTCACCTACTCTTGACGTGCACTCAGTAAAGTCAGCCTGGACCCCTTAAAAGGAGATATGCAAAGAGGCTAAAAAACTGAGTGCAATAAAGAAGAACAGGGAATTGTGTTTTGGTTGACTCTCAGTGATTTATTTCAGCTGTATGCGGAACCTTACTCTCAACCCTGACCAACGTTATTTCAACGCATTTACAGTCAACGTTCAATAATATGTTTTTGACTTTAATTTGACTTCTGCAATTAATGGAATTAGACTCCAAGCAGCAGGGAGTGATGTTGAACTTTTAGAAAGGGTGCTGTAGTTTTGAAAAAGACCTCTCAGTGCTACACTTGCACCTGATCATTGAGGCCTGATTCTCCTGAGGCACTGCCCGCCTGACATGCTGGGCAAACTGGTCCTAGACACTGTGCAGATAATCTTGCCTCCATTTCAGCTGGTTCTCAGCACCCATTCATTCTTCCCCATGGAGGTATCTTCTGGAGGATCAGAAGCTGGTGCTGGTGTCGTTCCTTCTGCTGTTGTCAATGCTGATACAACTCCCCTCTCGTCCCTCATAAGCTGGGATGTGTGAGAATACTTGCAACACGATTCCAGGAGACGTCTCCTTGATGAATGCAACACAGCACCACCTTCATTTTACAAGGCAAGTGCAGTGCTCTATGGTTCAATTGTTCTGTTTTTGATTATACCAGTCTGTTTAATATCTATGCTAACTGTACTTGATTGGTTAAGCCAAGGTGGACTGACAGAAAAGGATCCAAACTGTAGAATGATCTGGAAATTAGTGCTGGAAGCACAGCGATGCTTTAAAACACTGTAGATAAGAACAGTTCCACGTGCAAGGTGGAATTATCAATGGTGAGCCAATACAGCTGACTGAACCAAAATTGTGCACCTGCTCTCCTGCTTTTTCTCATTTCCCACATGATGGCAATTAAAATTTTAAAGTCCTAACAGTGTGCAAGGGGAACTCAATTCATTTGAATTACTTGCAAAGAGTTCATACTGCACTGGTTTCATTTTATTTACGCATGTCTCATTGCCATTTGTTGAGATGAGCTCACAGCCTGAGATCTAAATGTGCTGGCTTCACAGTTGGAATGTATTGGCAACTACAAAAGAGCTAGGGTCTTCCCCTTACAGTGGGAGAAACCTAAGTTCTCTCTTTGTTGAACATTGATGTTAGTTTCTCATATGGACTCACCACTTGGAAGACCACCATCATCCCCATATCTGAGAAAACCCATGCAGTGTGCCTTAATGACTACCGCTCAGTGGTTCTGACTTCAATAATCATGAAGTGCTTCAGGAGGCTGGTCATGGCTCACATCATCTCCAGTCTCCCAGCCGGTCATGATTCCCTACAGTTCGCCTGCCGACACAACAGGTCCACAGAGGATGCCAAATCCCTAGTCCTGCACTCATCCCTGGAACATCTGGACAACAAAGATACATATGCCAGACTCCTTTCATTGACTACGGCTCCACCTTCAACACCACTGTCCCCTCCAGACTGCAGGATCTTGGTCTCAGCTCTGCCCTCTGCAACTGAATGCTCAGCTTTCTGACCCACAGGCCACAATCAGTGTGGATAGGGAAATGCACCTCCTCCACAATAACACTCAATACTAGAGCCCCCAAAGATGCGCCCCTGTACACCTACAACTGTGTCACCAAATTCTGAACGAGCACCATCTACAGGTTCGCTAACGACCACCACAGTGGGATGGATATCTAACAACAACGAGTCAAAGTACAGAAGGGAGGTAGAGGGCTCGCTGACATGATGCAATGAAAACAATCTGTCTCACAACTTTGGCAAAACTAAAGAAGTGATCATCAACTTCAGAAAAAAGGAGGAGAGCACGTCTCTGTCTACATCAACGGAACTGAGGTTAAGAGGATGAAGAACATAAAGTTCCTTGGAGTGACGATAACCGATGACCCACCCTGGACTTCCCACATGGATGCAACAGTCAAGAAGGTGCAACAACACCTCTTCTTCCTCAGGTGCCTCAGAAAATTTGGCATGTCCAACTTCTACAGATGCACCATTGAAAGCATACTGTCTGGGTGCACAGCGACCTGGTACGGCAACTGCTCTGCCGAGGATCGTAAGAAACTACAGACAGTGGTGTGCATAGCCTAGACCATCACGGAAGCCAACCTTCTATCCATGGACTCTATTTACCGGGCTAACTGCCATGGAAAGGCGGCCAACATCAAAGACCCATCGCACCCTGTTAATAATCTCCTACAACCTCTTCCATTAGGCAGAATACATAGAAGGCTGAACACATGCACAAGCAAGTTCAGAAACAGCTTCTTTCAGGCTGTTATCAGACTGTGGATAATGTAACCTGCAATGTTACCTGTATGCCTCTAAGTCTTTTTGATCTGCACATCCTTTGCTTGCTGTGATCTGCCTGTACTGCTCGTAAACAAAGCTTTTCACTGTGTTTCGTTACATATGTCAATAAATCAATCTAAACCAATCCAATCCAATCCAATCCACTTTGTCGGACATGGCTGAACTTTCAAGATCAAATATCCCTTTTTTTTTAACTGTGAAGAGCATTGTTCGAGGTCACTCCCAGTCAGACAAGTGAAATGCTCTATGCGAACTCAAAGTCCTGTAGGAACTCTGCCAGCCAGCACAGGTTGGACCTATATTTAAACAATACTGACTTTAGCCTTTAATGTACTTATTTCCTCCACTACACCTCTCCACATCCAAGACATCAGGCGCTTCTTGCTTCATGCCCTCATGTCCCCGAACCTTACACTATCTTCCCTTGCTCTGTCATGAACCTGAATCTCAACCAATTCACTCCCAACCCCATTCAACCCCTGACTGTCCCTTTCTGGCCCCGAGCCTCCATGTGATTTTGCAATTCTCCCACTCCCCCACCTTGTGCCGAACAGTTGAACAAGGGAAACACTGACCTTAATCACAACTGCACAAAGCCAACTGCTCCATGCCATCCTTAAGTAAGTGTAAACCAAGAGGCAAATTTCTCACATGCCTGTGACTGTATCCTGAAGGTGGAGCAAAATTGCAATGAATCAAATGCAGGTTGAACATGTTGGACATGTCAACTCCTATCAGCCACTGAGTGGCCATTAGCCACTCTCATCGGTAGCACAGAAAGTCCAAGAAAATTTTGTCCATGTAAAGTCAAAATTTCAAACTGATAAATCCCAATTGTCTGAATTTGTGTAAGCTTGTTAAGTAGTCTCGCTGACCAGGAAAATCTGAGTTTTGGCTGCCCAAGTGCGCAAAGTCATGGGGTACCAGGCAAGTGATCATTTGATACAAAGACCTCTTTGTGAAGCCTGACTGGGTATGGTTCAACCTGTCACACGGAGTGTGAAGGTGAAACAGCAAGTTCAAAATTACAACATGAACTGAAATTGGATATTGCAAAGGAATGGTAGATTCCTCAAGTGGATTTGTCGACCACTTTGAAACATAAGGCAACAGTTTGACAAAGCAATATTCATTTTAGCAAGGAGAAAAATGAGAACAGCTGTCTCCCCTAACATTGAAGTATCTCTGCTGACATAGATCAAGGCACACTGAGCAGAAATGTTCCCACCTCTGATCCAATGTCACAGCAAAGGTGAAGTGCAAGAGACAGGAGAGACCCTCCTAGATTTCACAGCATAGCCTGAAAATGCTAAAAACATCTTCAATGAAATTAAGGACATGGCAGACTGTACTCTACTTGTCTGAAAATAATGTGCTAAACTGAAAAAGATTTTTTTTTCCAGAAAAACTCCTAACTTTTTAAAAAAATTTTAGATCAGGTCATTGTAACACATGAACAAATTAATACTTGTAAAGTCATTTTTCGCACATTTGCCGTGTTGATATTTGGGAAATTTTTGACATCGAGTATGCTTATAGGATCATAAAAAAGACCTATTTGGCAATCTAAAAGCTGTTGGGACTCAACTCATCAGGATTTCATTGTACTGAACAGAAGTCTTAAAAATGAGTATTCATGCTATGCAAATTACGAAGGAAAAAAATAATCAGAGCCTGCCACAGGACACCATGGGTGGCCTAATATGCTGCAGACCCATCGCTGACTTCATTTCTCTGTCGTAACCTGTTATCTGGGAAATAAAATTTCAGCTAATTCAGTCATTCCGTGAGCTTTGCTTCCTGCTCTTGTGGACTCCGTAACACCCCTTAAAGACAAGTGCCATCTTTCCATAGCACAGAGAGATAAAATACACAAAAGTGGTCTCCACTTCAGTCAAAGACAGGACTAGCTCTCATTTGGAAGAATCAGCATTGAGTTGGCAGACTAGCAACTTATGCAAAATGCCCATGATTCTCAGGGGGAAGAACACTGAAGCTCATGTACTGGACTTTTAGTAGTGTCCAATGTGAGAGATTAGCATGCAAAATTAAAGCATGTGGGCTTGAGAAAGACAGATGGACATGAATAGAGAACTGGTTAGCAGACAGGAAACAAAGAGTGGCAGCTAGTGACTGGTGGGGTACTTATGGATCAGCAGATGGAACTCCAGTGTTCACAATATATGTTAATGATTTAGGTGAGGGAACTAAATGTGGAATCTCCAGGTTTGCAGACGATACAAAGCCAGGTGAGAGGGAGAACTGATTGGAGGCTGCAGAGATTGTTCACTGATTTGGACAGGTTGTGTGAGTGGGCAAATTGCATGGCAGAAGAAGTACAAGTGGCAAAAACAGGAAGGCAGATTATTATCTCAGTGGTGATGGATTGGGAAAGGGGGAGATGCAACAAGACCTGGGTGTCCTTGCACATTAGTTGCTGAAAGGAAGCATGTAGGTGCATGTTGGCCTTCGTAAGGAGAAGATTTAAGTACAGCAGCAGAAGTGTCTTGCTGCAATTGTACAGGGCCTTGTTGAGGCCACACCCAGAGTGTTGTGTGCAGTTTTGGTCTCCCTGTGAGGAAGAATGTTCTCGTTGTGGAACGAGTGCAACAAAGGTCTACCAGTCTGATTCGTACAATGACAGGTTTGATATACAAAGTGGAATTGGCTCAATTATAAAGAACGAGGGGGATCAGATAGAAGCTGAGAAGAATTCTAATAGGACTGGACAGGATAAATACAGGAAGGAAGTTCCTGATAACCAAGGTGTCCAGAAGTTCTGATTTCCTCCCACAGTCCAAAGACGTGTGGGTGAGGTGGAATGGCCAGGCTAGAGTGCCCCTAGTGTTCATGGAAGTGTAGGGTAGGTGGATTATAGGGTTATGGGTCTGAGGGTGGGATGCTCTGAGGGTCGGTGTGGACCTGTTGGGCTAAAGGTGTGTTTCCACATGGTAGGGGATTCTCTGACTTATGATCTATGAACCATGGCTCGTGGTTTAAGGATACAGGATCACCCACCTAAAAGTAAGATGCGGAGAAATTTCATCACCCATAATGTGGTGAGCCTGCAAAATACTTTCCCGTACAGAGTGGTCGAGGCCAAGACATCAAGTATTTTCAAGGAGGAATTAGACATAGTTCTAAGGGTTAAAGGGATCAGAGGGTATGGGGAGAAAGTGGGAAGACGGTATTGAGTTGCATGATCTGCCATTACCATCATGAATATGGAGCAGGCTCAAAGTGCTGAATGGCCTATCCCTGCTCCTTATTTCGATGTTCGTGATTCTAGTGCAGTCCATGACATGTATGAATGGATTTGAACTTGTGCATATGCTACGAGAATCCAGTGCAATTTTTGCATTTACAAAAAGATGATGCCATCAATGCACTGGCAAAAAAAAAAGAAAAATATGAGAAATGATTAAAAAAAACGAAAGGTTATAGAAAGAGGAGAAGAAAGAGTTAATTGTGGGTGAGAAGCATGAAAAACAGTGATAGACGTGAAACATTGAGCTGTGAATTGTTTTGCCGAGTGGTGAGCACTGAAGGGATTTCAAAATTAAACTTTCAGTCCAGGGAATTTGTAACCCAGCTAAGAAAATCATTAGGATTTAGTGCACATTTTCCTATCTAAGGAAGCAGCAAATGGAGTTCGGCAGAATGAATGTGAATGAATGCAATTCATTAACGGAGCTATATTCTCACATTGGGATTTGTAGAAAATGTAAGCGGGAATACCTAATTGGGCAAAAATACTACAAAGCTCATCAAGCCAGGTCTTTCCAACAAATAACGCATTTGGCAAATACATTTGTTTAACCTCCCTTAAAATAAAACCCACCTTGCATCGATAACCAAACACAGCAAAACTGCACAATATATGTTTACTGCTGAATCCCACATTATTCATTTTTGCTCAGTTTCTTTTCTAGGCATTACATTCATCCACCTGTTATACTACTTCCATTTGCCACTCTGTCACCAAGAGAACAGCTAAGGCATACACCAAATTTTTGAGAGTAATACATGTATATAGTTTAAAAGGGAAATAAAACTGCTTGAGAGTGCAATTACATTCTATTTTTGGTTTCCGTAGCTGTGCTCTGATCACTTGAGTGGTGCTTTAGTGATTATGTGTAATTACTAGTGTGAATATAACTGATGAAACCTGTTCTACTCAGCAATATTCACTTTATCATATTGTATCGAGAGAATAAATAAAACTTCACGAATCCCCTGTGAACACATGCATATCAAGCAGAATTCTTTAGAACAGTGTGGGGTTGGGGAGTGGTTGGAAGGAAACACGAGATACTGGAAACTGATGTGTAGGACAGTTGGTTGATGAAAAGTGTGATGATGTTGTGGATTTGAGAGGTGTTTTCTTTTTGAAGAGACATTTTAAAGGCAGAAGCATGGAACTGGCTAGTGAAGGCCAATAAAGTCAACAGATTGGGGAAGGCTTTGAGGATGTTTTTTTGAAAAGTCAGAACAATAGCAGCAGTCTGGATGGGGCTGGCCTGATCTCAGACCTGGACTTTTTAGTTTTTGTGTTTTTTTTTAAACTTTGAGATTCGGCAGCAGTTGTGGCTGGAGTCTCAACAGGGCTGGAAGCTGCAGTGAATGTCTCCTGGCTGTTACTCTCAGTTTTCATTTGATTTATTTTTCCTGTCTTACATGTAATCCAACATCTGAGAGAGAGAGAATCTGTCTTCTGAATTTGCCTTTAGCCAAGGGGAGTGTTTATGGGATGTTGCATTATTGGAACAGTTAGTGAGAAATATAGTTAGTGTACGCATTATTCAGTTGTTTTCCAATCGAGTTAAGTTAGAACAGAATCCCCTACAGTTTGGAAAGTGGCCCTTCTGCCCGACAAGTCCACACCAACCCTCAGAACATCCCACCCAGACCCATATAACCCACCTCATCTACACACCACTGTGGACAACTTAGCATAGCCAATCCACCTAGCCTGCACATCTCTGGACTGTGGGAGGAAACCGGAGCACTCATACAAACACAGGGAGAACGTGCAAACTCCACACAGCCAGACACCTGAGAGTAGGATCGAACCCGGGTACCTGGCACTGTGAGGCCACAGTGCTAACCACTGAGCCATCATACTGCTTCTTTCTTTTGTTCTATTTTACCTATAGTGCACGAATGACGAATAAATGTTATTTGACCATTCCATTTGGATTCGGAATACAGACATTTAACATTTGCCTTTAAAATAGGAAACGTTTGGCAGAATGACCGTGAATGGATAGAATTCATTAATGGAGCTATATTCTCTCGCTGGAATTTGTAGAAAATAGAAAATGTAAGCGGTAATACCTAATTGGGCAAAAATACTATCAAGCTCATCAAGCCAGGATTTGCCAACAAATAACACGCGTGGTAAATACATTTGTTTAACCTCCCTTAAACAAACCCACCTTGTATCAATAACCAAACGCAAACTGCACAATATATGTTTGCTGCTGAATCCCACATTATTCATTTTTGCTCAGTTTCTTTTCTAGGCATTACATTCATCCACCTGTTATACTACTTCCAGTTCCAAGAGTGGTATTGAACCTGTGTCCCTGGCACTGTGAGGCCACAAATAACTTTTGTTTCGCTTAATGTTGTGTTATTTGACCATTCTAATTGGATCCGGAATACAGACACTTAACATTTGCCTTTAAAATAAGAAAAGTTAGGGTCTAGGCTAACTTCTTACAATATGTGGAGGAGATCTGGTTTGGTCCATAACAAAAGATTAAGAAGATAAGCTCCATCTTTGAGGGTATAAAGGAGGAGGAGCCCGGTATTGATGGTGTGCTCCCCTAACACTTGTTGCTCTCTAGGTCTAAAATATATCTACAAGATGATTGAGTTAATATCCCATTTGGGGCAGAGCCAGTTTCATTTTGCTGGGCAGGGGATCGACACCTATTGGATGTTCGGGTACTGAAAGGAGCAAATGCATGAAGCAAGTATTTGCAAACACAGCAACATTTAATTTATAATCACTTCATCATCAATTTGCAATGCAGGCTGAGTGATGGTGCTTAAGGGCCAAATATTAGTCAAAAGGGGACTTGCACCATGCTGTTGGTGCTTGTTAATTCAACATTGACTTTTCAATGGTGCCGAAGTTAGAAGCATTGACTTAAAGGGGGCGAATCCTGGGCAAAGGTGACCCACCACTTGCACAACATCCAAGGGTCCTGTCAGATGTGGATATCATCATTTCACCCCTTGCAAGTTTCACTGATGGTTTGTACTGGATGCAATGAAAGGTTAAATGTCTGATGTGGTGCTGGATCGGAAGGGGGTCGGAGTGGAGCAGAGCAGACACTCCCTGTCTGGTGTAATTTGTTGGTCCTTCACTGAATTGGTTCCCATGCAGATTCCATAGTTGAATGAATGGTGAATGCACGGCCCTTGTTATTGGGGTACAGCATGTCTCACTGTGTGGAAGAGTGTGTGCAAACCTAACCCACAGGGTATACCACTACAGACTGTTCGGAGAGCCAAGAAGTTTGTTCCCTATTGCTGACGAAGGTCACTTGCACAGAAAGGCAAAAGCACCCTGCTGCTTACTATGGCTGCCTTACTCGGAAGGCAGGGCTGCAAGATGACTGTGACTGATAGCAATCCCAGGAGAAGGAGGAAACCACTGCACATGCCAAAAAGGACATCCAGCTCCTGCAGGGGTCACAAGAGTAAGGCCCTCTCAGAACTTTGCACCACAGATGCATCAGAATAGTTACCAATGTCATTGGTGCGATATCACACAGGTTTGCTTTATTCCCCCGTGATGCAATCAGTGCTGCAGCCCAGGCGGCAGGATTAGGAATGATAACTGGCCTCTCCAATGTGTACGGTGCCAGTGACTGCCCACATGTGACACTGAGAGGGCAGTATCACAATGCTACAGAATCCATCGACAGGAAGGCGTTCCATTCCATTCTTGCCCAGGTGATCTGTAATTGCCATGACCACTTCCTGGAAGATGTGTGTACCCACTGCCCTGGCAGCTGCCAAGAAGCGACATCTTGAAGCATTCTCAGGCAACTGGTACAATTCAGAACCTGACTGCTTTACAGGATTGGTTACAAGGGCTAACCCACTGCGGCCATGGCTCATGGACAATTACACACACTGACTGATGCAGAACAGAGACATAATATTGCCTATGCTGTGAATGGGACTGTGGTGGGCAGTTGGAAGATTTGAGCCCACTACTTGGACAGGTCTGGAGGGATCCCTCTGGTATAGAGCAGATGGAGTGTGCCACTTCATCCTGGCAAGCTGTGCTCTGCACAACTGGAGCAGGCAATGAGGCAATATGCCAAGGAGCTAAGTGAGCGGGGGCAGTCTTCTGAGAGGAAGGAAAAGGTCATTGAGGAAGAGAGTATGCTCCTTATCAATGACAACTTACCCGTGTCAGGTGCTACAAAGCAGACAGGACCTGACTGACACCTACTTCAAATGGGTAATAACCAGGTGCAGCACACCATTGTAGGCCAGCCACTGGCAGCGATGCCAGCAGGTGATTAGAATTGTTGGAGCCACTAGCCGCTACTGGTTGCAAATTGCTGTCTGCAAATAAAAGATAATCTTTTCATTTTTTGATTGCTTGCCCGTATGAAACATTCCCCAACTGGACAAAGACAGATAGCAAGTGTACAGTCGGCTATCTGGTCAGAGCGAGAATGAGGTAAAGAGAAAGCTTCAATATGATTCCTTTTATTTAGTCATGGTATGAGGATACTGCTGGCCAGGCTAGCATTTATTGCTCATCCCTAATTGCCCAGAAGCAAGTTAAGAGCCGTAGATCTGGAGTCTCATGGAGGCTAAAGGACATGAGTGAACTAGATGGCTTTTTCAGACAATTGACGATGGATTCATGGTCATCAATAGACTCCTAACTCCAGATATTTTATTGAATTCATTTGTTGTGGCAGGATTCAAACCCAGGTCCCCAGAACATTACCAGGTCACTAGATTAACAGTCCAGTGAATGGTAGCACTTGGCCATTGCCTCTCCTTTATTGCTAAAGACAGACAAAGTGTGTGGCCTGGTAGAAGACTTATTGTTTAACAATGTAGAATGGAGTAGAGACCATGCTGGTTGTGGGCCATAAGCAGCATGGCTTTGTGGCTGCTGTGTCATTACGTTTTGGGTGAGGGGCAGCAGCAATTGCCAATGCTTGTCCAGGTTGTACGACACCTTTTCAAAAGATGGCATCACCTTTTGTTGGGTATCCAATGAGGGAAGCGTTATACGTGGTAAGCTGGGTCTAGGATTGGATATGGGGGCTGCCATGAGGGTTTGGTAGGCTGTTAATGAGATGTGCTTGTTAACATGCAGTGAGAAATCTCACTGGGCTTTGCAGCAGAAATTCCTCTGGGGGGAAAAAAAACAACTCAGTGCAACTCAGCCCATCATGTTCTCATCAACTCTAAACAGATCCACGATCATTTTAGGTGTGGGAATAAAAAATAGTGCACCATGTGAACTTATGCCCGACTTAGAATTATTACGCAGTAAGACACAGCAGCAGAAGTAGGCCATTTGGCCCATCGAACATGCTCCACCATTCACCAAGATCATGGCTAACTTGATAATCCTCCACTGCGCCTTCTTGTCTTTTCTCCATAACCCTAGGTTTCCTCACTGAAATGTTTCAGTATACAACATACTTAACAATCTAGCTTCAACAGATCCCTGCACTGAAAAGTTTCACTGATTGACTTTGGAGAGAAGAAATTCCTCCTCACGTCCTTAAATGGGCAACCACTTACTTTGAGATGATGCCCCTTGGTCCTAGATTCCCCCACAAGGGGAATCAACCTCTCAGTATCAACCCAAGAAAGAAAGAAGCAGTGTGAATATGGAAAAAAATGAGAATTGTAAGACAAATGGCCACAAGAAGGGCACATTGGATTCTTGTGGAAGCAGAATTTTAATCAATTAGGGGATTAAGGGTTGTGGGGATAAGGCAGAAAAGTGGAGTTAACGAGGTAACGCGCTCTCATTGAATGATGTACAGACTCAATGGGTCGAACGGCCCACTTCTGCTTATTATGGTATTATTGGGAAGAGAAGTTGGTCTCTCAGGGTTATGTCAATTGTGTTTGGTGATACAGGAGCCTGGATCTCTTGGAGGTACAGTGATGGCTGGCTGGCTGGCTGGCTGAAACATTGCAAAGCTGGAAGACTATTTGAGGAGTTAAAGAGCTGGCAGATTTCCCAGAAATGACCAAACCATGACCTGAGATATTACTGCTTGGCTGGGTAAAAAGTAATTCTGGAGAACAACACCATCAGGTTTGTCACAACCTCAGGGACAGGGGGCTCACGTAAGTGCGCTTTTGTTGATTATAATTGTGGCTGTGGAATTCAAAGATGAAATCTGTTGTTGGGCTGACCTACCCAGCTTGAATAAATAACAGAAAATTATAAAACTGGGTTACTGTACAGTGGCATACACACTGTGATTGTGTAAATCAAAAAAAAGCTTTGTTGCATCAACGATTTAAAGCGAAATCTGCCTTTCTATTTGAGGTATTGTCTGCTTATCAATTTATATGTAACATATCCTAGTTCTGCTTCATGTTAAAGTGAAAGTTACAAAAAGTGGAATCATGATTGTAGCATCCTCATTGTGGGGTTATTCAATAAATTAGATTATTTGATTCATGGCTCCCCTGCTGGGATCACTGCAATGCAAGATTCATAGCAAGAAGTGACAAGAGAAGGGTTAATAAAATGTGAGGCTGGACGAACACAGCAGGCCAAGCAGCATCTCAGGAGCACAAAAGCTGACGTTTTGGGCCTAGACCCTT
This sequence comes from Stegostoma tigrinum, assembly GCF_030684315.1. NCBI lineage: Eukaryota > Metazoa > Chordata > Chondrichthyes > Orectolobiformes > Stegostomatidae > Stegostoma > Stegostoma tigrinum. The sequence goes on from NC_081361.1 coordinate 14,924,876, forward strand.
CATCAGAGAGGGGGATGGGGGGAGGGAACTGGAATAAATAGGGAGAGAGGGGGAGGTGGACCGAAGATGGAGAGTAAAGAAGATAGGTGGAGAGAGTGTAGGTGGGGAGGTAGGGAGGGGATAGGTCAGTCCGGGGAAGACGGACAGGTCAAGGAGGTGGGATGAGGTTAGTAGGTAGCGGGGGGTGCGGCTTGGGGTGGGAGGAAGGGATGGGTGAGAGGAAGAACCGGTTAGGGAGGCAGAGACAGGTTGGACTGGTTTTGGGATGCAGTGGGTGGGGGGGAAGAGCTGGGCTGGTTGTGTGGTGCAGTGGGGGGAGGGGACGAACTGGGCTGGTTGAGGGATGCAGTAGGGGAAGGGGAGATTTTGAAACTGGTGAAGTCCACATTGATACCATATGGCTGCAGGGTTCCCAGGCGGAATATGAGTTGCTGTTCCTGCAACCTTCGGGTGGCATCATTGTGGCACTGCAGGAGGCCCATGATGGACATGTCATCAAGAGAATGGGAGGGGGAGTGGAAATGGTTTGCGACTGGGAGGTGCAGTTGTTTTTTGCGAACTGAGCGGAGGTGTTCTGCAAAGCGGTGCCCAAGCCTCCGCTTGGTTTCCCACTGGGTACAGTGGATGCAGTATACCACATTGGCAGATGTGCAGGTGAACCTCTGCTTGATGTGGAATGTCATCTTGGGGCCTGGGATGGGGGTGAGGGAGGAGGTGTGGGGACAAGTGTAGCATTTCCTGCGGTTGCAGGGGAAGGTGCCGGGTGTGGTGGGGTTGGAGGGCAGTGTGGAGCGAACAAGGGAGTCACGGAGAGAGTGGTCTCTCCGGAAAGCAGACAGGGGAGGGGATGGAAAAATGTCTTGGGTGGTGGGGTCGGATTGTAAATGGCGGAAGTGTCGGAGGGTTGTTTGTTTTTAGAAGTTAATTATTTGGTCATGTTTTTTTACTACAGACCTGATAATTTTTTTTTGTTTTGTTTTATTTGGAAAAATAGTCTGAACAGTTTCAATTTCAATTACTGTCAACTCAAGTTTCTCCTTTCATTGTCCTAAACAATACACTCCTTTAAATCATCTTGTTTTAAAAGTGAGTTAATTGAGGTTATCCAACTTATCAACATGGCTTGTCAAGGTTGATATGGAGAGAATATTTTCATCTGTAGAGGATTCCAAAACTAGAAATCATCAATTGAAGTTAGTTATGAATATCTTCAATAGGAAAAAGCAAAGAAATTCCTTTTACTGTGTGCTTAGAGTGTGGAATTTGATACCACAGATTGTGGTTGAGGCAAATATCTTTGATGGTTTCTCAAATAAATGCATACAAGACAAAAGAAATGGAAATATAATGTGAAAAAGTTGTGTTGAGACAAATGGAATTAGAGGAAATTTAAAATACACTGAGATTGGTACATCTTGGGTAGGCCACAGAGATAGCAAGAACTACAGATGCTGGAGTCAGAGTCAATACAGTGTGGAGCTGGAGGGACACAGCATGTCAGGTAACATCAGAGCAGCAGGAAAGTTGACGTTTCGGGTCAGGTCTCTTCTTCCTAGGTTGGCCACTTGAGTGTTTCCAGACTGTACACTCTGTGTAACTCTCTGTACTTGCTTTGGTAGTTGATTCACTCTGTCCCCTATCTTATTTATTCCAGTAGTGTTGAAAATGATCTCTGCCCACCACGTGGATTCATCTTGAACAATGCCCCTGCATTCCTAGTGCCCACTGCTTTCTCACTCCAGCCTCCTGCAATTATTCAGAAGTGTAAGCCTACTGTTTATTCTGTCAGTCCCCTGTCACAGTTACTAATGCTCTTTCCCATGTTCTTCCCTCCCCCTTACTACCAGATCATCTTGATCTGACACCACAGAATGGCCACAGTCTCTCTCTCTCTACCAACCAGCAGTGCACCTGTGCAGGCAACTTTCAGCACTGACTGTAGTTGTACACAACCGAAAAGTAGCATGAGAGAGAAAATGATGGAGATACCCAGAAGAAAGGAGAAGACAGAAATAAAGGGGAAAAAAGAATTATAAAAAGAGTGAAATGTGTATTGGGAAAGAGACAGAGACTATAATACCGAGTACCTGTGGTATTTTATATGAAAATAGGAAAGACAGAGGGGGAGAATTTTAGTAATGTCAAGTCCTAAAGTAAACAAATGATAGCTATGCACACAGGGAGATTCCCTACAAGAAAGGATAAAGAATTGATGGAAGACAAGGACAGTCAAAGAGGGACAAGACAAATGGAGTTTAGAAAAGAAGCAGAAATTTTCCATGATAAATAGTGCTGCAGATGAACTATCATAATATGATGTGTGACATAGTTTAACACTTACATCATTAAGAAAACTAAGCATCGCATCAGAATCACTGTGAACAATGCAACAGACATTTGCTGGTAATTTACATACATTTTTAATTCTGCGTGCAGTTTGTCAGCTTCCCGTCCATCATTGGGAAGATGCTGGAAGGAATGAAGACAGATGCCCTTTATGGTCACTGGGGAAGGGAAAATATCATTAAAAATACACAAGACAACTTGAATAAAACAGATACTGCCTTCCCAGTTTGATTGAGCTCTTTGAGCAAGTCATGACAGCAGTGGATATTGATGACCTGAATTTTCTGAAAACCTTTGAGACGGTGTCATGTACTAAGTGAATTCACAGGATATAATCATGTGTTATCAATGAGAACTTCAGACACTGAATTAGAAGTGGGCTGCAATCCCACAACTAAAATGCTGCAGTTAATGGATGTGGTTGGGCAAACAAGATATTTTCTGCAGATCACTGAAGGTTCAAGACCAAAATAGAAAAGTTGTAGCTGAAGTGAACAGTGTCTTTAAAATTTGTTCATGAGATGTGGGTGTTACTAGCAAGGGAGGCAGTCAGTCCTATCCTGGGAGCTTGTTAGTACTGTTTGTATTATTTTGAGTGTCCGCTGCAATATGTTGTTAGAGAAGGGTGCCTTCATAGGAGGAATGGGACAAATGTACTCAGGCGTTTCATCGTCCCCCGAAAAGGGAACTGTATGATACACCTGTGGGATGACAGCCAGCAAATTTAAGAACCAGCTGTTAGGTGCCACTACTCCAGTAGTTCAATAGATGTACAAGTCTTACTGGTCTAAACTTCAAGATCTAGGCCACTAATTGTTGTGCAGCTGTGATTAACATGTTGTCAGGGTGAAACTAAATGGCAATTCATGGTCTGATACTTCTGTCCGCAGAGGTCCCACCCTAAAGCATTGATTGGATGCATTGTCTGCCTTTCTTATAGCTGGTTGGCTGGTTTCCTGCTTGAGGATGGCAATTTGTCCAAAAAATGCATGGAGCTGGTTTGCAACCATGAACACTTCCAGGTTAGACCCCTCCCTATTTGCTAAAAAGCATTAAAACTCACCCCAAAGTTTTTTTGTGAATCCAATCAACCATATTTAAAATTTTCTAAGGTTCCTTATTTCAAATTTCTAACCAGACATCTGTCCATTTTCCTTTTGAAAGATGTGTTCAGGATTTAAAAAAGGACTATTAACCTGAAATAATTTCCCCCTCATTTATTTGCACTTCCTGTACTTACTTGAATTGCTGTGATTTTAAAAGAAAGTTTTGAAAACAAATTTTGTGTACTTCCCAAACTCCCAGCTCTGGAGAGAAGTTGGCTCCAATACTGCAGGCTCATTGTTTAGTGAGCTTTGCTGCTCATTCAAGCAGATTCCAAGCAATATTACTTATAATGTTAAGTTTGACCACATAGAACTACTTTTTGTCAGATTTCTGCATGAAAGCTTTACCTTTTCGTAATTTTTTAATGGAAAACCTTCACTTTCCAAAGCGCTTAGTGGAGTGCAGTGTAACATTCCTGAAATAGGACATGCAGCTGCAATATTAAGTGAATAATTCCAGTGTCTTTTTACTGGAAAGGATTTAAAAGTGAAAAAATCATGGCATTCTACATAAGACTCTGAGAACAAAACGGTTATTGGTCTTGGTAAAGGCCATTACAGCCAGGTAGTTAATTTTTAATGCACTTTTTAAATGTAATGCCACAAGCATTTCTCAACAATTTGTATGTTGGCAGCATCTTTAACATAATAGAACATCTAAGGCACTTCACTGGAGAGTTGCAATTTAAAACCTGACAGTGCCACGAGATAATATTCGGGTAGTTGGTCAACGCTTGGTCCATATCTGGTGTTAAAAGGTCAACCTTAGAGATCAGTTGGAGAGTTTGGGAAGGAATCCCAGAAGTGACGGCCAAGACAGCTGAAGGTACGCCCAACAATGGTTGAAGGGCTAAAATGAATGATGCTCAAGAAATCAGAATTAGAGGGGAGCAGATCTCTTTTAGAGGCTGGAGGAAAGTACAATAATCAGGAAGGGCCAGGATGAAAGCATCTGAGAAGGAGCATAAGAATCTTAGTATTTCTGGATTTCAACTCAGTAGTTCCAAGAATTTATTCCGGAGTTGGGGTGGAGGGTTTTGAGGTGGGGGAGGTGGGGAGAGGAGTTGGAAGGTTTCCAGTTTCCTGTTAGCTACTCCTTCCTGTGCAACATCCATGCCCTCAAATCAAGAAGGATCGATTGCAGAGTGACAGGCCTCCATCCAACTTTGCAGCAGCCTGCCCCAGTTCCTCACTTGGAGCTCAGCAAATTGTAGCCCACCTGGGAACACAACATCAAAAGTGTTGCTGTAGAGGATTGAGCAGGGCGGGAATTTCAGCCATTGACCTTCCAGACAAAATTTATGCCCTCTTTGTATCTGTCCCATTGACAACCCACCTCATTTTCCGGGCCTCCAGACTTGTTTCTCACCTCCTATGTGCCCAAACAATTCTACCCAGTGTTTTACTCAGAGGATAACTGATGGTTACCACGGTATTCTGTAAAAGGAGTGTAACTGTTTGGTCGGGAAAAATGAAGTGGGGACACGATTTGCTCAAATCATTATCTTACAGGATGAAATAGTTTTTGTGAGACAGGATGAAGCAAATAACGGCAGTAATAATAGCAGGTAATACACCAGAAGTAAAGACAAACTTGTATTGACCAATCCTGCATGAGCTCAAGAGTGAGAAATGGGCTTAAGCCCAGATGCAAGGCCCCTAAAACTCATCTAACAATCACAGAATATACTTTCAGTTCCTTCAACTCTCTGCTGAAGAGTTCGGACTACAGTGCTCAATCAACTAAATCTACCCAATATAACCTTTCTGCAACCAGTGTTAACAAATCAAAACCTTATTGTCCATTCAGATCAAAGTGCCTTTCCACCTTATGACGCTGACAGATTCATGTTGTATTTCCAGCATGAGTTCTTCTAAATTTAGATTACTAAAATTCAGGAATTTTTTTTGTGAGCTGCTTTAAGCTTGTTTTACATCCCTGTTTTCCTGCATTAACTTAACAAGAACACAGACTGCAAGTCAAATCTGGTATCGTATTGGTTCAGCATTGCAAAACAGCTTCTCATGGAGAGTCATATAGTCAGAGGGATGCACAGCACGGAAACAGACCCTTCAGGTCAACTTGTCCATGCTGACGAGGCATCCCAAATTCATCTAATCTCATTTGCCAGCATTTGGCCCATATCCCTCTAAACTCTTCTGTTCATATACCCATCCAGATGCCTTTTAAATTTTGTAACTGTCCCAGCCTCCACCAATTCCTCTGACAACTCAATCCATATATGCACCACTCTGTGTGAAAAAGTTATCCCTCAAGTCCCTTTTAAATCTTTCCCCTCTCACTAAAACCTATGCCCCCTAGTTTTGTACTCTCCCACTCCAGGGAAAAGACCTTGTCTATTTTCCCTATCCATGCCACTCATGATTTTACAAACCTCCACAAGGTCACCCCTCAGCCTCTGATGCTCCAGAGAAAATAGCCCCAGCCTATTCAGCCTCTCCCTACAGCTCAAACCTTCCAATCCTGACAACATCCTTCCTATAACAAGGAGACCAGACGTGAAGGCAGTATTCCGAAAACAGCCTAACCAATGTCTTATACAGTAACATGACCTTCCAACTCCTATGCTCAATGCACCGAATAAAGGTGAGTGTACTAAAGGTATTCATCACATCTGAAATAAAACCCAGGAATACTCCAACATGTAGGTTAAAACCTTCATATTAAGCAAACAAATAAATATGAATGAGTTTTAAAATTCTGGAAGATCTGCTTTTGCTTTGCAAGTCAGGCCTCCTTGCTGCAGAAATCAGAGTACTGGTCACATCAGGCAACTTGACCAGTGAACGGAGAAATTTCGAATTATGAGAATAATGTGTCGCTGTTAAAAATGATTTCTAGGCAGGTGACACTCAGAATAATGTGCCATCAGATGAGTATTAACATCCTGCTGTGGACTACTTCCTTGCCATTCTTATACATGTCCAATTGCACAATGTATTAGTATTCCTGAAGGGGCAATCATGCTTAGCAAATCAAGAAGAGACCCAGCATTGTGGATTGCATCTGGTAAGTGGAGGTTACAGTGCCTGCTGCAGACAGTCACTCTTGAATTTCTTATCGGTGCTGCTGAACATTGGGCATTTTGATTAAAATTGAAGCAGTTGCGATTCCAGTTCTCACTGTGAGCCAAAACCAATTGTGACCCTTTAAATTGTAAGTTGGAATAGTACAGAGCGTCTGAAATTTTGTCTGGAAGGTCAATGGCTGAAATTCCCGCCCTGCTCAATCCTCTACAGCAACACTTTTGTAAGTTGGAATAGTACAGAGCGTCAGGAAGGATATCTGAACCATCTGGAGAACATTAAAGTTTAGCAGTGCTAGACTTCCAAGATCCCATGAGTGGCAAAGTTTACATGAGTTTCTGTGCTGATCCTCCAGGGGAGAACTTCTACAAAAAAAATCTTGCGGTGTTCAATTGCCTAAACTGGAATGGGAATATCAGGGTAGAACAAATTCAATCTCAGTTCCAATATAGCAGTAATAATTCAAGTGTAAACAAATGCACTGTTTTTTTTCGTGGCATCCTATTCTCAGAGATTTTTGCCATTGCTTTGTCTTGGCCTACTATGATATTGGAAAAGTCAGTCTAGCTGTTAATCAGTCACACTGTGAAAGCAGGGGTCTGAATTTTTTTTAGATGTACTAAGGTTAACATTAATTTGTTTAAATTTAGTGCAAATCTCGATTAGATTCTTGCCAAATTTGCTAAAGCAAATATCAAACTCTAGAAACCTCAAGTATGCTCAAACCATGTCTGGTTTCTGAACTTCATCAGTGCTGGGACCACAACTGTTTACAACATATATCAACAAATTGGTGGAAGAAACAAATATACTGTCATCAAATTTGCTCACACCAAAAAAAAGTGGAACGGCAAACTGTGAGAGGGAGACAAACAATTTACAGAGAGATAGTGCGACGCTGAGAGTCGGGATTCAGTTGGCAAATGGAGCGTGATGTTAGAAAATATTAAGCAGTTCGGTTTGAAAGGGAGAACAAAACAGAAACAAAAAGAAAGTTGCTGGAAAAGCTCAGCAGGTCTGGCAGCATCGGTGTTGTAAAAAAAATCAGAGTAAACCTGTCAGGTCCAGTTCTGACGAAGGGTCACTGGACCCAAAACGTTAACTCTGTTTTTTTCCTTCACAGATACTACCAGGCCTGCTGAGCTTTTCCAGCAACTTCTGTTTTTGTTCCTGATTTACAGCATCCTCGGTTCAGTCAGTTTTTGTTAGAACAAAATAGAATATTATTTAAAATGGAGAAAAACTGCAGAATGCTGCAACACAGAGGGAATTGGAGGTATTCATGCACAAAACACAAAACTAGCACATGTGCAGCAGGTAATCAGGAAGGTTAATGGAATGTTGGTTCTTACTTCAAAAGTAGCAGGGAATGCTTAACTACAATTGTACAAGATGCTGGTGAGACCACATCTGGAGTACTATGTGCAGGTTTGGTCCCTTTAAGATATCATGTAATTGGAGAAAGCTCAAGGAAGGTTAAGGAGGATGTTCCCTGTTATGGGGGGATTGCCTTATGAGCAGAGGCTAACCTGGGTGGGACACTTCCCACTGAAGTGTAGAAGAATGAGGTAATCTCATTGAAACATATAGGATTCTTAAAAGGGTTTGATGGAGTGAATGCTGAGAGCATGTTTCCCCTCATGGGAGAGTCGAGGACCAGGGAGCACATCTCACAACAAAGGGATATCAATTTAAGACTGAGAAGCGGAGGATTTTTTTTTCCTGGGTTTTTAGGTCTTTGGAGTTCTTTGCCACAGAGAGCTGTGGGGTGGCAGAGTCCTTGTACATATTTAAGGCTGAGAAAGATAGATTTTTTGAGGGGGGGGGAGTCAAGAGGTAGAGAAAATGAAGGAATGTGGTCATGAGGAATGTTGGATCAGCCATGATCCTGTTGGATGGCAGCGCAGGCTCGAGGGGCCAAATGGCCCCCCTCCTATTCCAATTTCTTATGATCTTATTGTGTTTTATTCCTCTTCTTAGGAGCTGTAGGTGACAAAATTCATCTGTGCTTCGCTCAAAAAATCGTGTAGTTGGCTCATTAATTTTGATTAGGTTTTTGTTGGATAGCTGCATGCTAAAAAGAATTTTAAATATCTTTTTGCAGCCAACTGAGTGGAGTTGAAAACAGGGTTTGTTGATTTACCCCTCATCATCCAATTGGATATTCCTCAATTTTTTGATTTCCGTGTCCGGTCAACTGCATTCACATTCTTAACCTCTTCCCACCTATTCTTCTAAGAGGGCATAGATTCCTATCCTATTAGGAAAGAAAAACAGAGTGAACAGCAAATTAGGGGTGGCACAGTAGCTAAGTCGTTAGCAGTGCCAGGGACCTGGGTTCAACTGCAGACTCAGGGAACTGTCTGTGTTTCGTTTGCACTTTCTCCCCATGTCTGTACGGGTCCTCTTCAGATGGTCAGGTTTCCTTCCCAAGTTTGAAGGTGCCACTTTTTGAATACCTCATTCAATTCTGGTCTCCCTGCTATAGGAATGATGTTGTGAAACTTGAAAGGGTTCAGAAAAGGTTTACAAGGATGTTGCCAGGGTTGAAGGATCTGGGCTATAGGGAAGGGGCAGAATTGGCTTGGGCTGTTTCTCCTAGAGCATCAGAGGCTGAGGGGTGACCTTACAGAGGTTTATAAAATCATGAGGGGAACAGATAGGGTGAATAGCCAAGGTCTTTTCCCCAGGGTAGAGGAGTCCAAAACTAGAGGGCATAGATTCAAGGTGAGAGGGGAAAGATTTAAAAGGGACCTAAGGGGCAACTTTTTCACACAGAGGGCGGTGCATGTGTGTAATGAGCTGCCAGAGGAAGTGGTGGAGGCTGGTACAATTACAATATTTAAAAAGCATTTGGACACCTTTTGGAGGGAGAGGGGCCAAATGCTGACAAATGGGACTAGGTTAATTTAAGATACCTGGTCAGCATGGACAAGTTTGTCCAAAGGGTCTGTTCGCATGCTGTACAGCTCTATCACTGTGCTGGTTAGGTGGATTAACCATGCTAAACTGTCCATAGTGTCCAGGGATGTGCGAGCTAGGTAGGTTAGCTATGGGAAATACAGGGTTACACGGACAGGGTAGGGTGGCAGGTCTGGGTGGGAAGCTCTTCGGAGGGTCAGAATGGAGTCAAATGGCCTTTTTCCACACTGCAGGATTTCTACGATAAAGATGCAGTGAACAACTGACCTTTATTTCTTCCTGCCTTCCACCATGATACAGATCTTTCCTTCTCTCCCTACTCTCCCACTTCTTTGCTCAAAACACATTGCACCTCTGACAATTCCCCGTTCTGGTGAAAGGATCTCAAATGTTACAAGGCAGACAGACAGAGGTCATTCAGCCCATTATATGTACACGAGCACAGTTTAGGAACACTTGGTCTTGTTTCCCTCTGGACAGGCGCTGATATTTGTGGAAATTATTTCCAACATTTTAAATTAAAAAAAATACTATTGGAGGATTTCCCTGTACTTTGAAAAAGGAGCATCATCAATGGCTGCATCACTGATGTATGATAGCCAACCGGCTGTACTTGGCATTGGAGGATAGATACAGGCATGGCACTACCTCCAAAAATCCAAGGAGTAAAAAATACAAGCCTGAAGAGGGCACTCTCTTTAATGGACACAACACATAGACTTGCTGTAATGCTGTAGAAAATATTTCCCCTCACTAATGCAACCTGTCTTGATCACTGCTCCTTTCAATCATTGAATTAAAATAATTAGGTTTATTGGGGAATGACACGGTGGCTCAGAGTTTAGCACCACTGCCTCAGAGCACCAGGGATCTGTGTTAGATTACATTCTTGGGCAACAAACCTTGTAATATTTGTACATTCTCCCAGTGTCTGCGCGGGTTTCTTGTGGGTGCTCCAGTTTCCTCCCACAGTCCAAAGCTGTGCAGGTTAGGTGGATTTGCCATGCTAAATTGCTCCATAATGTCTAGGGATGTGCAGGCTAGGTGAATTAGCCATTGGAAGTGCAGGATTACAGGGATAGGGTAGGAGGTTGAGTCTAGGTGGAATGCGCTTCAGAGTGTTGGTGTTGGCTCAATGAACTGCCTCCATGCTATCAGGATTATTGTCACATGTACTCACATGAGTACAGTGAAATGTTTACAAGTCACCACTTACAGCACCATCTCAGATACAAGGCACCTCAGGACAGAATCTTTAGTTTTCTTTGTTTTTCTGCTTTAATGCCCAAGTGAAAACAATTTAACACTACAATCCTTTTTTTATTCATAAAAACTAAAAATAAACAATTAACAATTCAACACTACAGTCCTTGAACACCAGGCCATGCTTGGCTCACACTCCTGATTGGGGTCAAAACATCCCCGCTCAGAGCTCAACTTTGCTCCTACTGCCATCAGCAACTTATCCTGAACTGCAGAAAGTTTTTAGTGTCTTAAATTATGCATCACCCATGCATTACAACTTAAGAGCCTGCCACCAACTCCTCTGCTGTATGAATTGTCTTGCCTTTAAAAGGAAAATGCACAACTGAGAACGACTCCGGGCGTGATCAGATGTAATGAAACCCGGAGGTCAGCACAGAAATCAAGATTAGAAATAATGACAGTTACACACACTGAGAAATTATCCACCACATGGGGGTGAAAGCAATAGACATCTGATGGAAGGAACACGAACTGAGGGAGACTGCTGATGTGAAACAAAGCATACTGCCGGCTGGGCATTGACTGCAAGTTATTCAAGCACCTTAGAACGGAGAGAGGCTGTAACTGTAAAGGGATAGACAAATCATTCTTTGAAGATATGGCTTACTCTGATTGAGAGGTTTTTTCTAGTGACTTTTGGGTGATTGACCTGTCACCAATTGCTCAATTCACCTTCTGCCATGACTTTTGTGTTCTTGTTTTTGTCATTCTCCTTTGAATGATCTCAGGAAAGTAGCATCTCAAAGAGCCTACAATACTCATGTCTCCTGAAACTGATAGGAGTTCTTACCAACTGTTAAAAATCCAATCCTTTCATGTGCTGTCTATTTAAACTGCCGCAGACCTTTACATCCTACAATAGTAAATTGCTGCCCTGGATTGCAAGGAACCAGCCGGCAATGCTCTAATGCTGGGAGCTTGACACAATTTGAACCATCAGAATCTGAACACAGACTTAAATCCCTTTCTTGCTGGTGGTTGTAAACCACAAATGACAAAAAACTAACCCATTGCATTTTATTCAGAACCATTGATTTTATTCTACTTATCGTCTCTCTTGCAAGATTTACTTGCCTCAGTATTACAGACATGAACATGTCCTCGTGGCAGGAGGTATTCCAACAATTTTTGTCACACGGATAATGCTGATTAAACCTGATTTCTGATCGGGAGTATGTCAAAAACAATTTGTTTTCCCCCATGGAATGAAATGGTGCACAACTACTCCGATTTTTAATTTCTACATTTTGTACTGACATTTTATGTAATTCACTTTGGAAACTGCAGTGGTCCAAAGTGAAGTTTACATCAGTTTATTGTATGTATGTGCTTGGTATCAATATAGGGTGGAGAAGGAGTGAGGGGCCATTATTGTCAGCTGAAAACCTAGAGGCACATCTTTTCCCTCTGATCCCAGTGAACTTAACTGGAAGGAATGATTAGAAACAGCTAGCCAGGATGAGGGGCTAGGCAGCTGGTGCACAAGCAAGAATTTGGCAACAGCTAGGGAGCAAAAGAGGAGGTTGGAGTAAGACAGCTTCACCGATGCCGGAGAAAATCTGGAGATTTTTGGGTGCACAGGCACACCCTGATCTCTTCAGCCACTGTCTCTAGGGGAGTGTTGGAGAGATCAGAGCTTTGAAAAACATCAGCGGAAGCGTGGAGAACGATGGGTTCGAGGATTGAGGCAGTCAAAGGCAAGGTTCCTCCTCAGCTGTGAAGGTGCTCAGGAAACAGCAAGGTCATGCCAGTCCTCATCCTATGGCATGTCCACACAACTATATTAAAATTAGTTAAAAAACTTCAACATAGAGCACATGTAATGAAACTAGATTTTGATGGGTGGGCAGAGAGAGGGTGTGGGAGGTGCTGTCAGCGGGGATAGAGGATGTAAGCTACTGTACGATGCTGGAAAGATGTAGCTTCAGGAAGAAGAGCTGGAGGCAGGATTTGTAGAAGGGGCTTGCGCTTGTCATGAATGCTGGAGTGACAAAAGATTTGAGGAGGTGGGATGAAGGAGGTCACGGGGGGAGGGGGGAGGGGAGGTCAGTGAGAGTAGCCCAATGAAGACAGAGATTCCATGCTACAGTAAAACTGGGAAGGGGCTGGAATCAGTAAGGTTAGTGGGCAGGGTGCTGTCCAGTCACTGGTGAGGTCAACACATTTGCTTCAAGGGAAATATGACTGCTCCTCTTCATCCAGAAACAGCACTGGGAAAGTCACTCAATGTATCCATTGTCTGCTGTGGAGCCAATTGTTCTTCTGGAAGCTTGAACAAAGTAATGCAATTAGCCTCATTAGAATAAATAAATGAAAAACCTTCTCCTAATTGATTGATTGCCAAACTGCATTCCTGTAAATAGAGTCTGGCAGGTTGAAGTTTGAAATTTAAGTTTTAAAAAATAAATTTTCCCACTTGAACGAAAACCATCAACATTTTGAGGCCACAGTGAGTGAACTTGGAGCTTTTCATGCATCTACATTGTCAGATAACGTGGGCCTTAAGACGTTTTCACATGTTTTCTAGATTTTCTGAAGATACATGATTTTTTTTACTGAATATACCTTCAAGTAATCTTATGTTTATGGAATTAAAAAAAAGTTGGGCCATTTTTTATTCCTGATTTGAAGTTCGCTGTATCTTCTCAAACACAATACTAGCATGCCCTATTCTAAACTTCAAACTAATGATATATTTTTAAAACTGAGGGCACAAAGGCTGGAAAAGAAGTCCACTGAAAGGTTCACCTGCTTGCTTCTGTGGATCATAGACAGTCCTAGCTCAAGAGGGGAGAAATAAGCCAGCCAGGACATGATTGTGAGATGGTGCCCTTCGTTGAAACCAAGCAAGAGACTGCCAAAGGTGCTGACTCTTCCAAGCCGTCAGAGGTGTTAACCCATAACATTCAATGTTGGAATCAACATGAACAACAACCCTTAAAGGACTTCAAGTATTGAGAAGCCATGTGGAGGCTGAAGTGCTGACTTTGTGTATTTGAAAGATTGGCTATCAAAAAAATCACTTCAAGCCTGTCTGCAATCCTGACTTAAAATAAGATAGGAAGTATTAGGTAGCCAGATATCTCATCTTTTCCACTCTAAAGTTCAACCGACAATGGCTTAATTACAGGAAATTTGATAACTAGAAACGCACAATCCCTTTTTAATCTTTTCCTTTACTCGGCTCTCACTTCAAAATTACCATCCAAAAACCTAGAGACCTGCCAGATCAGAGATCACAAGACGGGGGCTAAAATGAGTACAAACTTCTTTCAATCTAGTCTACCGCATTTGCTGCTCCCAGTGTGGTCTCCTTTGCATTGGAGAGACCAAATGCAGACTGGGTGATCACTTTGAAGGAACATGTCCCCTGTGTCTGCAAAAGTGATCCCGACCTTTCAGCTTCTTGTTGGTTCAATAAACTACTGGGCTCCCATGCCAACATCTCTCTCCTGGGAGTGTTACAGGGTTCCGACAAAGCTCAACGCTAGCTGGAAGAACAACACCTTATTTCCTACAGCATCTGGGACTGAATTCCACAATTTCAGAGAGAAAACTCTGCAGTCTCCATTTTCATTAGACACAGACAGCTTTTTGACCTTGCCGTCAGTAGAGCTAACCTGTTTCTCACATCCCCTTTTCACATCACAACCTTCCCTTCAGCACCATTAGCAAACTATTTGTCTTTGACTGAGCACCTCTACAATCTGTCTTACTTAGTCACCCGTACTCCCACCTTCCCTTTTGACTTCAGCATGAAAGCACACAGTTTACCAATTTCCAATTCTAAAGAAATCAGCTCAGACTCAAAACATTAACTCTGTTTCCCTCTCTACAGATACCGTCAGACTTTCAGAGTTTCTCTAACATTCTCTGTATTTGTTTTAGAGACTTCTTACCTTCTAATGTGGCACTGATTTCACAGTAATTGCAGCAGAATTCTCAACTGGAAGTTAAAACACATTAGCTTTTATTTTGTCAGTTACCCTAGAATATTAATTAATGAAACCCAACCTCAGCCAGGGTTTTCAAATACAAAGATGAGTAACAGGGCCATTTAATTTCATATGCCAAAAGAGCTACACTATTCTCTCTCAATTTTGAAACCTGAACAAGCCTATTTAATGTTCACTTCCACAACACAAGAAATTTAATTAAACTTTTTGTTGAAGCTTCACAACTGAGTGGAAAGCTATCAAATTACCTTGATGCATGGGTGCCTTTAAACTTCTTCCCAAGATGTCACAGACTTTTTTTTGTAATTGACTTTCTGAATGGGAACAGAACTGAGGTGCAAACAGAAATTGCTGGAGAAGCTCAGTAGGTCTACTCACATCTGTAGGGAGTCAGGTGAAGTTAGTGCTTTGCTTTCAAAATAAACTTGCTTCCCACATAAATTTAAGAATCTTCAGCATCTGCAGTATTTTGTTTTTACAAAATCTTTGCATGGAGTAAATGATGGCAGTGGAAATTGTGGTCAGTATACTAACTTAATTTGCAATGAGTTCACTGCTCAGCTGGCAATGTTTTGACTGGATCACACAAAGTTTAAAACTCAGTCTGTCTCTTCAGTGCATTGGATGTGCATGCTCTTGTTGCCCATTGATGTTGACTACTGACTTCAAAACAGGGCACATCATCCACACCAATCTTGCATAAACCTCACTTTGGGGCAGGAGCAACAAGGGAGTCAGGGTAAACCATTCTTGTCTAGAGAACAATTGGAATGTGTAACCTACTACTGTATGGAATCAGTGAGGCGATGAACATCAGTACCTTTCCCTTAAATAGTTGTAAGCATATCAGGAGAAAAAAAGATTAGAAACATCCATTGATAGGTTTAATGAAAATATGCTTATGTGGTGTATAAGACAACTGGACAGTTTCAGCAGTTACGCGATTCTACAGGAAGAAATCTGTAGAGTGCAAAGCCTGCAATAGAAAACATCTGACTGCAGGAGTCTTGGTTAATTTAAGAGAATTATTGAACAGCAGAGATGTTCAGTTCCCTATTGTTTTTACACCCACTCTTCTGACAGCAGAGCAACCTAAAGAAAATCCAATGTAGAGGTTATTTTCAAGCTACTGACATTTGACTAACTTTCACACATGGAGTTTAACTACTTTGATTACTGTTGACCTTAATGACAGTCCATAGATACAAATGGTCAGAGGCAAAGTATCAATGAGCTTTATGACTCATCGGATGCCACTATGTCAATCAGCTCTCCTGCCTCTCAGTGAGGAGCATTGCAACAGATCATATTGAGAGGTAATGCACTAAAAATGACTTTAGTTCTTGATCAGGGCAAATTTGATACAGATTATACATTTATAACTCAACCTCACTATTAAAATTTTCATCTAATAGTCATCCATTACATAACCTTCCTTTTACGTTATTTGTTTGTGTTTTTTTTTCCAAAACCTTGATCAATGTATTGAGTCAGTGGAGGACATGTACTTACACAAAAGTAGAATTAAAGATGGACTAAACAACTGCACCATTCTCTCATATCTAAGCACCCTTCAACTCCTTGCCAAAGTAGATTGGTGATCAGAACTTGGAATATATTCAACACTATAGTTCAGCCTGTTGATTGTACTGGCAGCAAATCTTGACTACTTGTCAGCATTTGGATTACTGTTATTGTTGCACTGTGTTCCGGTTCACACCTACGTTTCCTCATATGAACAAAGAGCAAAGGCTTACATTGTTTATTTCAGCCTGGCAGTGTGAAATAGTGTGCCCACATCACCTTGGTATTATTTTGGTGGCCTAGTTATGGTGGCGGTGTCAAGAATCAGGACAGCTAACCCAGCTGAGAACTGAGGCCTATTGTTGGAAGCTGGCTGCACTACCTTTGTCCATCTACTTCCACGTCGCTGCAAGTTGCAGAAACCAGTACAGCTACCTGAAGGCAGCAATGCCAACTGCAGGCCAGAGTAACCAGTGCACCAGGCTAGCCCAGAAGCCTGTCTGCTTCAGCATTGGATGTGGGCCACCCCGCTTGAAGAGATCTTCCCCACAGCAAAAATGACCCATAGGCAAAGGCCCTTTCTTAATTTAAGATTCAAGATCAGTGATGAGAGAGCAAAGATCTCCATTGTGGATGCCATCTCCCTCATTTACCTGCCACAGTATCTTGGCATTTCTTCAGTGTTGCAGGGTTTCTACGTCCATCACCCAGTTTCTGAAGCTCACTTGCCATTCTTAAATGGATGGAAATCTCACCATGTGGTACTGATTGTGCAATTTAGTGAAAATCCCAATTGAATGACAGTTACCCACAGAGAATAGACTTCTACATTTCAAGAATCCGATGAAGCCCACAGAGATATATATATTAAAAAAAAACTTGCGACAACATTCCGATCCCAACACAGAACATTTTTCTTATCCAAAAAACCTTACTGGGAGAACTCAGCAGGTCTGGCAGCATCCAAATAAGGGTCACTAGACCTGAAATGGTAACTCTGCCTTCTCTCCCTGGATGCTGCCACAACTGGTGACTTCCTCCAGCAGTTTCTGGTTTTGGCTCAGATTTCCAGCATCCATGATTCTTCACACCTGTCTTTTTTCCAAGTGTGCTTATTACAAAATAGGCTTTGGGCCAGCATTTACCCTAACCGCATCATAGCTATTAAAGAAAACAGAAAGACTTCCACTTTTATTACATACCTGACAAACAAAAGATGTCTCAAAGCACTTTACAGTCTATAAAACATTTTTGAAGAGTGTCCCTGTTGAAGAAAATGTCACAGCTAACATGTGTCAAGCAATCTTTTACAAAAAGAAATGATCAGCTATTCTTCTGATGTTAATTGAGGGATAACTGTTCACCAGGGCACTCGAGATAATCTCCTGTTCTCATTCAAAGCAATGCCATGGGATCTTTTCCAACCACCCACCTGCACAGTTGGGAGCTCATTTTCATGCCTCATCTGAAAGAGAGAACCGCCTGTGTGCCTCCCAAAGTACTGCAGCAGATTGATAACACTAACTTGTTATGCTCAAGTCATACTGTGGGACTGATAACAGGGAGCAGTCTTGCCTCCACAACGTTATGGCTGGCACTGCTCACTCACTACTGGAAATAGCATCATGTAGCTGGAATACAAAAATTACAGCAGTCAATAAGCTGTACTGTAGCAAAGGCCAGGGCATTTCCGAAGGAGATACGAGCAAAAGGGCGAATGAGACAAACAGATTTATCTTTTACAAAAGTGCAAACCCGATACAACCTGTTTTCAAGTATTACTAGTTTTTACTGTTTTGAACTAGAAGTGAAAAAAAAATTGCTGACAGTTTCTGTAAATCTTGAAGGTTCACTTTGGGAGTACAGTCAGATGTGCAAAACATGACCACTTGGAGCTAACACTTACCAGGGATCCTAGAGGGCCCAAAAAGCAGCTTCAAAGGAAGTATCTGAAAACATTTGCTACACACTTAAATGAATACAATTCTGCAGAAGCATGCTTTGGCATATCGCTGATGGACGGGGAGTTTAATGGGTGATTATTTGTGGTGACCTAGTAGAGATTGGGACGTAATGGGGAAGGAGCATTGTGTATAGGTATGTGACATACACTCACCCTTGGTTTATGCCCCAGTCATTTCTGATGCAGAGATGCTTGTGAACAGGATCTTTTGTATATCCTTCCTTGCAGCCACATTCACCTGCAGAAAATAAAGTGAGATCAGATTGAAACATGACTCAAATCTTCCCAAAACACAAAAAAAATCCTTCCAACCGGCATAACCAAGCCAAAGAGCTGCTGTTTATCTGAATCTCATTATTTCAGGAACTCAATAAAAATTATGTTAGCAACAAATTTAGAAGCTAAGTTGATTAGTCCCCTGAAAGCGAGCATGAAACTGCAAAGTGTCATTTACCTCACCCCCCTGACATTCAATGCAATGCAGATGGCGTGTCACCTTCATGCTGCTTGCCCTTTTGACTGATTTCTCAGGGTAGCCAGCACTAACTAAACCATTGATTAATCCAGTGGAGAGAGTGGAAAGCTGCAACTTCCTCGTGCCACGTAAAGCTAATACACTAAGGATGCTCCTTATGTAAAGGCAAAATGTGTTCGGAAATGACACAGTGTCTATCAGCATCTGTAGAAACAGAAACAGTGTTTGAAAGAGGTTCAAGTTAATGCCTGTTCATCAGAATGAAGATCTCTTCCTCAGAGAATCGGTGTACCCTAACCTGCCAATGAAGGAGTCATTATTAGAATACTCATTGTCGAGTTTGGGTTAAAAAACAATGAAAGACTAATATCATTGAGGATGTCAGTATCCTCCCATTTTGTTTTTCTTCTCCAATCCTACTTGCCTCTCAACCAACAATCTCTTCCAATGTGCAAGCTACTGATGGCAAAAGCACGCACCTCATCCTCCTACCCTGGTCCTCACACCACAAATGATAGCCTGGAGTTACTTCTCTTGGTTACCAAAATAAGGTCCAAGCTGACTGGACAGTGAAGAAAAATGGAGAGATCACCTGACCTTACGCTTGCAGCCACCACTGTTTATTGAGTATATCTTTCGAGATGGTTTAGAGACAGGATGGTGACAGGGGACATGAGACAGGTGCAGCTAGAGAAAGGCAGAAAAGGATAGCACAGGTGCTAGTGCAAGAATAAAACGTTTTGCTGCAGAGGACTCAGACAAGATGATGATGTCCCAATCCTCAGAAGAAATCTGATTGGTTTCTGGCAGGATCCCTAACGTGCTAAGCATCGGGAATACCAGTGTTAGCAAGAATAGTAGCACAAAAATGGCACTGATCTTTGTCACAGCATGGAGTTGCTGGCAAACAATTCAGGCACTTGTGGTTCTAAAGATATAGCATACGATGGCTGGGTTCATATTTTGCATTGCAGTACAAGCAGTTACAAGCCATCATGTGAATACTGCAGTGAATACTCTGACTGGAGGCATCTTGGCTGTTAACTACAGTTTACAGAGCATCACAACAATTCACCCATACTGCCTTAAACTGATTTTCTTTTATACTATCATGGGATGAAGGCAAGGCTAAAATTTGTTGCCTATCTTTAATTATTCTTAAACTGAGTGAGCAGCTCAGCCACTTCAAATGACAATCAAAAGTCAACGACATTGCTGGGGGTCAGGAGTCACATGTAGATCAGAGTAAGTAAGGATGGCTGATTTCCTTCCCTCAAGGACATGAATGTTCTGTTTTAAAAAAATACATTCATTTAGCAAATAGCTCTTATGGTCACCATTACTGATAATGGACCACAATTCACAGCAAGGTGGCAAATAAGGCCTAAAGTAGGTGACAGCCTTACCACATTATCTTAGATCCAATGTTCTTGTTGAATGGCTTTGAAGTACTTATTGTAAAGTGCAGGGTGACAAAAAAATATTTTCTTACAGTGATGCAGCATGCAAGAGCTACACCTCTGGACATGGGGCCCAATGTCACCAGCATATATCATGCTCTGAAAGCAAGTTAGGATAACCCAGCCAAATTACGATCACTCCAATTCCTCTGAAATCCAGGAAAAGCCTCTCAAATAAAAAATGGGGGAGTATCAAGACAATGCATGACCAATGTGCCACTTTGGAACTAACTAAGCAATATGTAGATTTAAAACAAGAGGTCAGAGTCATACACTGAAAAGATTGAGCAGAAGTCTCAAATCCTACACAGTCACAACCCTGAGTGGAATAATACTGAGGAGAAAGAGATCAACTCATGGAACTATAGAACTCCAATTATGCTCTTAGCACACACAAAAACACGCTGGTGCAGACTCAATGGGCTGAAGAGCCACTACTGAACAAGATACACATAGATGCTGAAGATGTGGAAGACCATGAGGATGACAACCATCATGCTCACTACATGGAAATCTGACGCCCACAGGTTGAAAACACATGTGTGGAGATTAAATCTCCAGAAGGTTATACCATTGCAAGATCTGCAATAATTGTCAAAATCACCAACATGTTATAAAGACTCTTCAAATGTTTCAATTATTGTTGCTGCATTCCAATGATCTAAGGGCTATGATGAAACACCACATGTTAGAGTCTCAATACATCCCCAGTTATGCGACTGCAAGCTGTGGACTGAACTGTTAAATAAACTTGTTTGAGCTTTTTGAGCAAGCTGAGCCTGTGCTGCTTATGCGTATTACTTACCGCAAAATTTAACGCAGTCAGGAATGCTTATCGTGTGGTCATTTTTACTTTTGGGCTTCGCCCAAGTTAATGCTGTGATGGAAAGTGATAGAGAAAAGGTAGCATTTGGGACATTTGGTAAATAAGGGAGTAAATGTTCTGTTACTGGTGTTACACACTGAGTTCATCCTGGTTAGCCTGGGAAGAACAAAAAAAAGTGATTTTATTCTTTTCTCTCCAGCAACAGCTTGCCATAGAGCTGGTACCAACAGCTGTCCCCTCAGGTTGGCAAGGTTAGACAACATGCTGCCTATTACCACAATCCCAATTGCAGCGTGGCACAGGGTCCTTTACAGCTGTTTGGGCAAAGGATTGGTTCTCTCCCCATGATGATGGTGTGCTCTTCTACGTTTTGTGTGAAATTGTAGCCTTCACTGAAAAACAAACTCAGCATGTGTGTCTGGGTTGTGCACAGGAATCTTCAAGAGCAGGCAGCTCCAGTTGCTAAGTAGCTGCCCTTTCAGTTTGCTCACACAGTCACAGCAGACAATACTGGAATGAAAGTTTCAAGAAGAGTGACTACTGCCAGAACCCAGGGCACTGAGCTGCATTATTTGCTGCTATGGCCACACATCAGCTGCATGCAAATGGAATAAATTCCTCTTGGTTTTAGTGCAAGATGGAGTTCACATTTAAAACACATAAAACAGTGTGCACGTCATCAGTGGCACTCTTCATAATGGCGCTGTTGCATTCAAGCTTCATGCTCACTTGCAAAGCTTGCCTTTAGTAACAGAGAGGGGAGATCTAAATGCACTTCATTAACATAGCTTCTGTGACCTCCCTTGTGCAACAGTGGGTGGCAAACTGCATGATGCCGCAAATCTCTCTGCCTCAATCTCGAAGTCATCAACACATTCACCTTCATAGCCAGTGGAACTGCAATTCTTACACCACTTTAAGATTGGAGTTTGGATAGTGGAGGTAAATTCACCATGACTTCCATTATGAAGTGTACCTGTCTCACGCATCTTTCTTTGTTGAGGTAGGAGAATAGTTTCCTGAAAATCCAGGGCAGATAAGGTATCTTGCTGTGGGCCTTCCTCCCCGTCTTCCAGTTACCTCGTTTTTATTGTGTTCTTTCATGGGAAATAGATCTTGTCAGCTCCATAATCATTTTGGTGTCCAACCCTAATTGGCAATGAACAGAATTGCTTCCAAAGCCATTTTTGAGAGTCAAGCCCTGGAGTTATATGTAGGCCAGTTTCTAGCAGTTTGCCCTGTCTTACGCGATCTTTGTTCATTTTCCAACTTGTTTTGATCAATGCTCTGCAAAATCCCAGCAGATACTTACTACGCATGTGCTAAAGCCTGCACAACATCCAGGGCAATTCATCCCAGATGCTGCAGATGATACTTTATTATCTAAGAACATACACGGTGGTGAAAACACAGGCGCTAGTGAACAGTATTTCAACCATCCAGCTTAGTTGAAATTACCAAACTCTATTATGCCTTCTTCATTTGAGCTGCACAATTATGGAGTATCATATTCATTTATTTTCTGTGATGATCATTGAACCTAAATGTTCTGTAATTGCAATGAACACTGTTGTGACATTGTCAGTTGGCAGAAGCTGCTTTTCTGCTGTTTTTATTTATGGAGGCTATCATTCTTGATGATTTTGCTGGAGCAATAATATCAATCAATCATTTTGATTAAAATTGTGTCCAGGCTCATTTGAAATGCACTGAATGAAGTTCAAGTATTTCCAAATGTCACCTGCAGATAATATCTCAGCCTTCAAAGCACCTTGAACCGTACAAAACATTGAATTAAACAAGTCTGTCGCCAGGATCCACCTATCATGAAAAATGAAAAAAAAAACTGCACTTGTCATTTGCTCTTTTCAATGCTGAAACAAAACAGTTGTTACTTGCTTGTGATCAGAAAGGCTGGTGTCTGCATGTCATCTTTCAATGGATTGCATTTTCCCCAAGTAACATTATTAAACCTAACAGGTCCTGACCCCAATTCCCTTCCTCACAGCAAGCTTCATTGGTAAGAAAGTAATAGAGGTCTGCTGATTACATGATTCAGTGGCTGAGCACTGATTCAAATGGAATACAAGAAAGGTCTGCTTACCTTGTTTGAGTTGAGATTTCTCCCTTGTTTTGTACAAGAGTGCATTTTAAAACATAAATCTAGCTAAAACAAGATTAAGGGAAGAGAACTGTGATTGGTATTTGAATTCTGACATTGCTGGGCTCTCAGATACAGGCAGGCAGGTCAAATATAATTCCACCTGGCCTGATATTTTTCAATACTTTAGAGTGAAATTAACTTGCACCACACCTTAATCCATTTCTTAACAGCAAAGAATATCCACATTTCAAAACTGCTCATAATTCTGTATTAATTGGGCAGCCTTTCTTTAAAAAGAAATTGCATTGAGATAGTTAGTGTAGGATGTCAAAAAAATTGCCATTAGTGTAGATGTTACAAGTCCAAGCAAGTTGTTGGGTGTTATTTACAGCATGACTTATATTATCTCCTACACATTATGATTGGCTTCAACTAGATGTTTATTGCTGGCATGTTGTAATGTTATTTGATTCTGTAACTTCATCATTCTGCACCTTGATGAGCAAAAATACGTTATGCGGAGAAAATGATTTCTGAATGTTGTAATTGAACCAGCAGGAAGCAGATCTGCAGCATATCTCCAACTTGATTCAAATACATCAACAAATAAATATTTGCACTGTATTATCTTGAAGTGATATTCTTTACAAATGCATTTGATTGAAAGTGCACGCATGTTGCCCATCATAAGCTTGTCCTTGCACTTGGAACAGACTGTAATCACGCCTGTCTGTCTACAGGGCTCCTTGAAATGATTTCCCATTTACTGACTCCACTTGTAACTCTGTGGTTGCGCTGAGTCATTACAGCACTGCTTGAAATGATTCTGCTCAGCCTGTACTGTATTTAGTACAGATTGAGATAAGTGGTGAACTATAGCTAAGTTTTGTTGTCATGGGAGACCCTGTGCACATCTTCGATAACAGATGAGATGATACAATGCAGTATGCCTAATCAACAGGTTGTTCCATTGTAATGGAGAGTATTAGAGTGCCTCCCAGCAGTGCTTCCCTCTGTTGTTTGTGAGGTGTAAAACGGACGACAGCAAATTGGCAATCTATGTTACACAATGAATGACTTTTATTTGAAAAAGAAAAAAATGTCAATAGCCTGTTACAAGGCACCACTGATTTTCAATTTCTCCCCTCCCAAAGCATGCAGACTAAAAAATCATTGATGTGTTATTAAATTAGAAGACGGAAGGCAATGACAGATTTTTTCTAACAGGGTTATTTCAACAAAGGAGTGGAAAAAGATTGATAAAACCTGAGATGACATTGCCCACAGATGAGCATATTTCTTTGAACTGACCAAGATCTGGAAACTGAACGGTCTTCATTGCAGAACACACATTTTGTGACCTTAGCGGTGCACATTATCCATAAATTTATTTACCACCACCAACGAAACAGGGTATGTTGCTAAAGTGATTTTTTTTCCCAGCAAAGCTATTAATCTTAATTTGGAAGCACACATACATTTAAATTCCCATTATAAAACTCTAAAGTCAATACAATCCGAAAGAACAAAGATAATAATAACTCCATTCGGTTTAACTTGTATTTATAACATAGTAGTTGATAACAAAAACTTTGGAATTGCAATACTCTCGTAAACTGATGTGGCTATTACTCAATAAGGAAGGTTCAGATTCTCTCTCTTGCATGGATGGAGTTGATTCACTCTCAATATATGCAGCTGATACGGTGTTATTTTTGTCTCAAAGAAGTGTCAGTTCAGAAAGCAAATAACAAAGGCTTGGCTCATCCTGTTAAGTACTGAAATGTAAAATTGAAAGAATGTAAAATTCATATTAATCCATGAACCATTAACCATGGTTAGTAATATCATTTACATGGTAAACTCGTTGCTGTGCAATGCAGGCACATCATCTGATTGTCTGATGTATTCCTGCAGGAGTCAGACAAATTGGCTGAAAACAGAGCAGCTGATGGGTAAAATGAAACAGTGTAACCTTTGTTTTAGTGAATAATTGGGCATATGAATTCACCTGGTGCCAGTTGTACTTTTTAAATGTTGGCTTAAAACAGAAAAATATAATGCTGAATTCTCCTTGTCGCTCAAGCATTGCATTTACAACGGAAACAGAGCAAGGAATTGAATCAATTTCGAATTACTGACTAATTCAATGGTGGGGTGAAGAGGGAAAGCAATCAGTTGAAAGCATTTCTGAAGAAGGGTCCAGACCTGAAACATCAGCCTTCCTGCTCCTCTGATGCTGCGTGGCCGGCTGTGTTCATCCAGCTCGACACCTTGTTATCTCAGCTGAAAGAATGCTGAGGTTTGGGTGGCTTCTAGGGGTGGAGGAAATCATGGAGAGAGGGAGGAGAGAGTTTGGACACAGGAATGAGAAGCATTTTGAAAGACTATGACAATAGGGATTACTTGATGAGCCAGACTTCACATGGGCTAGGAATCAGACAGCAGCAATGGTTTTGGATGAGCTGTTGTTCACGGAGATTGAACAATAAGCAGCTGACCAGGGGTTTTTGGACAAATTAAGCCTGAAGGTAAGAAAACAATTTGAAAGAAGGTTTCCACTGCAAATAGGTTGAGACAGGTCATGTTACAGATGTGATGGCAGATTATGATTACAAAGACAGATTCCTGACAGTGGAGAAGCAGGCCATTCAGCCCATCAAATGCACTGTGAGCCCCCAAAGTGCATCCCATCTATTCCCGTAACCCTGCATTTGCCATGGCTAATTAAACTTACCCGCACATCCCTAGACCAATAGGCAACTTAGCATGGTCAATCCTAACCTGCACATCTTTGTGATGTGGGAGGAAACTGGAATGCCCAGAGGAAATCAACGTAGACACAGGGAATACATGCGAACTCCACACAGACAGTTGCCAAGGCTAGAATCGATCGCAGGTCCCTGATGTTGTGAGGGAGCAGTGCTAACCACTGAGCCACTGTGCATAAAGTGAAAGACATTGTGTTGGTAGCTCAATTTTGGATCAAATGCATCCTCTACATTTGCGAGGGGCCACTTGCCCTCGGGACCATTGTCTTTTTCTTCTTGCAAATTCTATTCACAATCCAGCATGTACAACAAAATTGGCAAATCAAATCATTTAAATAGGTTTTTTTTCCTGAATTCTTTCGGTGCCCATATTGTATTCTAAATCAGTGAGGTGCCGGCATAAAGTCAAAAGAAAAGCAACATTTCAATCAAAGGCAGAATAATTTGCAAATAAGATTCTGACAGGCTCATAAATCCTGATGAAAATTCTTCCAGCTACGTGACATACCAGAAACTCGCCCTCTAACAAATGCATGTGTTGTCAGACATGCCTCAATCTTGAAGCTTGTATATTTAAATCAACTTGCTTGGAAATGTTATGATACACCTCCAAGACAAATGGACCTTGAACCCAGATCCTCTGGACCACAGGCAGAGATACTATTACTGCACCACAAGAACCTACACTCTTTTCTGTATTTCATTCACATGCAAAGTCAATGCCTCAGTGATTTCTGCTCATGCTTGGTTTACCAATAGTTCAATACTGTTCAATCCTTTCCAAATTCCTAATTTAAATCCTGCTATTTTGAGTCTAAATCTGAGCTTCACATGAACCTTCCATCCAATTGTTAAAGTTATGTCTCTTCCCTGCTGCTTACCTTCAAGCACCATTTTCTGCCCCTCTTCCAACTATTTCCTCAAAAAGTAACGTGTCTCTTTGTGCTCACACATGCTGAACTCCATAATGTCAGTTTACTCCCCTTTTTCACTAATTTACTGAAGTTGTAGTCATCGTCTCCCTGGTATTGCCTTGGAAGTTTCAGCAAAGAGTCTGGAGGTCATAGCCCTTTCAAAGCATTGAGCACAAAATTTGGCTGACACTTCAGTGAAGCCTTGAGGAAGTGCTGTATGGTTGCTGGTGTTACTTTCAGATCAATATTAAATTGAGACGGTCAGTTTACGTGGACAAAAGGTCCCAAATTACTATTTGAAGAGGAGCAGAGACTTCCGCTAGTGTACAGCCAGCACTGATCTTTTAAACAGCATGATAAAAGACTGCATCTCTAGATGTGTATCAGTCAAATTCCTTCCACCTCAATGCATTAACTAAATGGTAAATGTTCACTCATAAGTGAAATACAGACCATGGATCAAATAATGACTGGTTTGAACATCAGTAGTTTTATCAGTCATGAGTTCACAGGTCGGCGCAACATCGAGGGCCGAAGGGCCTGCTCTGCGCTGCGCTGTATTGTTCTATGTTCTATGTTCTGTCAGTAAAAATATTCTGCTGTCTAATTTAAGCAGACTACAATGCAAAGTATTAACAGCTATTGTTGCACGCACATATTACAGATTTTTTATACATTAGCTGCGGAATTATTTTCACTCGGTTCCTAAAATTCAAGCTGAAACTGTTCCCAAGTGTGATTTTTGAAACTTGAATCTCCACTATTATTTAATGGGATTCATTACTGTAACTGACCCAAGTAGAATCATACAGTATGGAAACAGGCCCTTTGCACCTACCTGTCTGTGCTGACCAGGTTTTCTAAACTGGGCTTGTCCCTTTTGCCTGTGTTTGGCATATATCCCTTTAAGTCTTTCCTGCCCAAATGTCTTTTAAAATGTTATAATTGTACCAGAATCGACCACCTCCTCGGACAACTTGTTCACATACACACCACCAGTTGTATGAAAAAATTGCCCCCTTTCAAATCTTTTCCTCTCTCACCCTAAATCTATGCTCTCTAGTTTTGGACTCCCCAACCCTGGATAAAAGACCTTTGCTAGTCACCTTATCCATGCCCCCCATGATATTATAAACCTCTATAAACAGGTCACTCTTCAGCCTTCTACACTCCAAGGGAAAAAAAAATCCTAGCCTAACAAGACTCTCCTAACTCAAACCTTCCAGTCGCAGTAACATCCTTTTTTGCACACTTTCCATTTTAACAAAATCCTTCCCACAACAGGGTGAGCAGAATTGCACACACTACACTTGTGGCCTTACTAATGCCTTGTACAGCTAAGACATGATGGCCCAATTCCTATACTCAATGCTCTGTCCAACGAAGGCAAGTGCACCAAACGCGTTCTACACCACCCTGTTTATCTGTGACGCCATTTTCAAGTAATTACCTGCACCCTAGGTATCTCTGTTCAACAACACGTCCCAAGGACCTAGTATTAACAACGCAAGTCCCACACTGGTTTGTGTGAACAAAATGCAATACCTCACATTTATCTAAATTAAACTCCATCTGCCATTTTTCGACCCACTGGCCCAATTGATCAAGATCCTGTTGTACTCTTAGACAGTTTTCTTCACTGCCCATTATGCCACCAATTTTGGCGTCAGCCAAAAAGCTCTGTTGCTTTCACAGTTGACTGGATGCCAGACAGTCTCAGGTAAACTGCAAGCATAGATTACATTTCCATTCAATCAGAGTTATCGACAAAATATCCCAACCTGTTGCCAAGCAAGACAGTTTTCTGCAACATCTCATATGTCTTTGAGCCAAACAAAAGACTGCTTCAACAGTCAAAGTATAAGCTGAAAACTGATAATCAAACTTTCTACCAAAATCTATTGGTAGTTTCCATGAATCTTCAATGTTGAATTAAGACTTAATTGTCACTTAAGATTTTTCCACAGTTGTACAATGCAAAGGAGGTCTTGTCTCCTTAACTTGCTCAACATTTTTGAGGGGGTGGCAAAGACAATTGATGGAGGGAAAGCAGTGGATGTCGTCTACATGGACTTTAGTAATGTCTTCGACAAGGTACCTCATGCCAGACTAGTAGGTGGAGTCACATGGTATCATGGTGAGTTGACAAGATGAATACAGAACTGGTTTAGTCATAGGAGACAGAGGGTAACAGTGAAAGGATGCTTTTTGGAATGGAGGGTTGTGACTCATGGTGTTCCACAGGGTTCAGTGCTGGGACCTTTGCTTTTACACCATAAGACCATAAGATATAGGAGTGGAAGTAAGGTCATTTGGCCCATCAAGTCCACTCCGCCATTTAAATCATGGCTGACGGGCATTTCAACACGACTTCCCTCCACTCTCCCCGGAGCCCTTGATTCCTCTTGATATCAAGAATTTGTCGATCTCTGCCTTGAAGGCATCCAACGTCCCGGCCTCCACGGCACTCCATGGCAATGAATTCCACAAGCCCACCTCTCTCTGGCTGAAGAAATGTCGTCTCATTTCAGTTTTAAATTGACCCCCTCTAATTTTAAGGCTGTGCCCATGGGTCCTGGTCTCCCCGCCTAATGGAAACAACTTCCTAGCGTCCACCACTTCTAAACCATGCATTATCTTGTAAGTTTCTATTAGATCTCCCCTCAACCTTCTAAACTCTAATGAGTACAATCCCAGGATCCTTAGCCGTTCATCATACGTTAAACCCACCATTCCAGGGAGCATCTGTGTGAATCTCCGCTGGACACGCTCCAGGGCTAGTATGTCCTTCCTGAGGTGTGGGTTCGTGGTCTACATAAATGATTTGGAGGAAAATGTAGCTGGTCCAATTGATAAGTTTGCAGACAATACAACAATTGGTTGAGAATTGTCAGAGGATACAGCAGGATCAGTTAAAGCATGGGCAGATAAATGGCAGCTGGAGTTTAATCTGGACAAATATGAGGGGATGCATTTTGAAAAACATCAATTGTAGGTGGAAATTATGTAGTGAAAGGCAAAACTCTTGAGGAGTATTGATATGCAGAGGCCCACAGATCACTGAAGGTAGTAGAGCAGGGAAATAAGGTTGTGAAAAAGGCCTATGGCATGCTTGCCTTCATTGGAAGGGGCACTGAGTAGAAGATAGACAAGTCATGCTACAGCTTTACTGGACTTTAGTAAGGCTACACTTGGAACATTGCGAACAGTTCTGATCACCACAGTACCAGAAGGACTTGAATGCTTTGGAGACAGTAATAGAAAGGGTAAACCAGGATGTTGCCTGGTATGGGGGATTTTCACTATGAAGAAAGGTTGGATAGACAGGGTTTATTTTTACTAGAATGCAGGAGGTTGAGGGGTGACCTAATAGAAGTTTGTACAATTGTGTACGGCATGGATAGAGTGGAACATCTGAGGCCTTTTCCCCCCAGGGTGGAGGGGTCAGTTGCTAATAGACACAGGTACAAGGGGGCCCGCCACAGGGGTTGCGGGGGGGGGGGGCACTAGTTTATAAGTGGCGGTGTGAGGCGAGTTTTTCATACAAAGGGTGGTGAGTGCCTGGAGCCCACTCTAAGTGGTGGAAGCAGGCACAATAGCAGACTTCAAGAAGCACCTGGATAAATACATGAATAGAAAAGTAATAGAGGGATATGGATCCTGTAAGTGAAGACAGTTTTCGTGTAGAAGGGCAAAATGTGTTGATGGAGGCTTGGAGAGCCAAAGGACCTGTTCCTGTGCTATACTGTATGTTCATTCAATAGAATAAAACATACAATACTTCTCCAAAAGACAATGAATAAATATTCCAAGAAGGTCATAAAAATAAAAAAAAAGTCAATGCCATCCAGGACAATGCATCTCCTCTCTCTGAGTTACACACTTCAAATACAGCAACTACTGTCTACATGATTGCTAACAGCAACTCAACACATTTACTGACAGAAACATTCAGCTGCCCAGTATCATTGGCAAGGGGAAATAGTACAGTTGTGATCATGGAAATACCATCCCTTTCAAGTTGACCCTAAATCATTGGTGGTCTTTTTACTCTGTTTTTGTTGTCACTGGGCCAAACTGTCCAACTGTAATCATTTGAACCCAACTTCAAGCTCAAAATTGGATAGATATAAGAAAGTCACACACCACCTTCTCAGGACATTGAGGGCTAGCTAAGATAAAATAAAGCATTAATTTGTGTAGGGAAATGTGTCATCATCTGCTACTTCCTCACTGAGTTAAATATTTAAATTAAAATTTGATAAAACCCATTATTACAGCAGATAACTAACACCAGGGGAATGCATCAAAGCATTGAACTGTTAAAGTGCGCTGTATGGAATGTTAATAACTTGCAAATGCCATGGATATCTAATGTGTGTGGTGCATGGGCTCTGAGCATTTCATCTAGTTCTAACATGCGAGAACACTATATAAAGTTTTTTTACCTAGCGATGTTCAACAGGACTTTTGCAGTGCAGTTCAATCTAATAAAATCAAATTTTGCCAAACTATAATAAAACAGGAGAAATGTGTACATAATATTTTTAGATTTAAGCAATGCTTATGCAACTTGATGATTTACTCTTACCATTGAGATCATCAGATTAAAACAGAACAATTTCACATTTCTAAGCAGCCACAAGATGGAAATTATGAATCCACTGTACAATTAAGACCACAACAGTATTTTTATAAAGAGAGTTTCAAGGAACAAATGCTCTTCTTGGATCAAGCAATTGAAAAAAATTGGAGTATGTAACCTAGGTTGGCACTCTAATGCAGTACTGAGGGGTTACAGCATCAGAAGAGGTGCCATCTTTTGAAGAGACGTTAAACTGTTGCTTATCTGGATTTTATCTCTCAGATGGATGCATTTAAATAAAAGAGCTGGGAAATTTTCTTTGTATCCCACCAACAGTTATCCATCAACCGATATCCTAAAATAAGCAATCTGTTCAGTGGGTTTCCACAAGCAGAAACAGTGTGCAAATTGGTGGACACATTCCTCATGTTTCAACTGTAACTATACTTCAAGGTCAACTCTGAAGGCATGAAAGCCAGTTCACAAATGCAAATCTTCCTATTCATTGAAAATAAATTGGCATCTTTTAAAGGTTTATAATGAGTCATGAATCCATGAGTAACAATTGCCCTTTGCAAAATCACCCACCAATACTGAACACCAACACCAAAGCTATTGGACAGATTAAACCAATTCAAATGGAAACATAATTGAACAGTTCCATCAAGAGGAAAGAATTGTGAAAAGCTGCCACAATACACTTATTGTTATTAACTGAATCATTGGAGTTATTTCTACAGTTGAGCAAATATTCTTTTGGGGAGATTAACTTTTTCTATGCCCCCATTACTTTCCAAATTATCAACACTTTCATGGCCACTGATGTTTTTTTCTTAGTTCCTCCAAATTACAAATATGTACTTCTGCACACTTTACTTTTACCCAGTCACCTTGCCGAGGTGAACTTGAAAGTGACACAAATCACGTCGTCTCTTGTTCTGTCCCTGGTTTACAACTATGACACTCCACACTTCACTCACTTTTCTCTGCTCCTAATGTTGTGCAGGAATTTGAAAACACACCGGGGGTCATCTGGCAAGTACTTATTGCTTTCTCCTATCAACTTTGTTGCTCTTCAAGCCTTGTTGGTCTGCTCCATCAGAAAGGCTTCAGCCTTTCATTTTGGTTTCACAGAATCAAAGAAGTTGCATTTTGACAAAGCAGATCAGGGCAGGACTTTTACAGTTAACCGTAGGGCCCTAGGAAACATTGCGAAACAAAAGAGGCCTTGGGGTGCAGATGCATAGTCCCTTGAAAGCTTGAAAGTGCAGTTGCAGGCAGACAGGGTGGTGAAGGTGGTGTTTGGCATACTTGCCTTCATTGGTCAGTGCACTGAGTATAGGAGTTGGAAGGTCATGTTGCAGCTGTATATGACATTGATGAGGCCACTCCTGGGATACTGCATTCAATTTTGGTCTCACTGTTATTGTAAGGATGTTGTGAAACTCGAAACGGTTCGGAAAAGATTTAAAAGGAACTCCCTGCTTTGGAGGGTTTCAGCTATAGACGAGAAGCTGAATAGGTTATGGTTATTTTCCTTGGAGCATCAGAGGCTGAGGAGTGACTTTATACAAGTTCATAAAATCATGAGGAGCACAGATAGGGTTAATAGCCAGGGTCTTTCTTCCCAGGGTAGGGGAATCCAAAACAAGAGGGCATAGATTTAAGGCGAGTTGGGAAAGATTTAAGAGGGATCAGAGGGGTAACGTTTTCACACAAATGGTAGTGCGTGTATGGAATAAACTGCCAGAGGAAGTGGGTATAATTACAACATGTACACGGCACATGGATGGGTACATGAATAGGAAGGGCTGAGTGGGCTATGGGCTAAATGCTGGTATATTGGACTAGATCAGTTCAGGACATTAGTTGGCATAGATGAGTTGGAACTAAGGGTCTGTTTCCATGCCTTATAACTCACTGACTTTAAGTAGGAGTCATCCATTTAGCCCAGTGTGTTGGTGCTGCCTCTTTGAAGAGCCACTTCGAGCCAATTACACCCACTCCCTTGCTCCAAAGCAGAGTCATTGGTCTCATAATCTTGACACTTTCTCACACCACAGATGTTGCCATACCTGCTGAGTTTCTGCTTTTATTTCAGATCTTCACCATCTGTCGTGTTCTGATATGATTTGCTTTTTTATTCTGTTGATAATCTAAGGTCTGTGCTTTAGCTCTGGAATTCATCTTTACGGGTGTGTGTTTGAGTTTGAGAGAATGATTATTTTCATTGTGTTTACATCCTGGGCTGTTGAGAGAGTCTCATTTATCTTTTCTTCTGATTTAAATGCTCCCACCTTCCCTTGATGTTTAGCAAATCCACACTCACCCACGAAGGCTGTCAGTAGATAATTACTGATCACTTAAGTTACAACCTAGCCTCAATTTTCAGACCACATGTGGGGTTCAGAGGAGGGGCATGGAAAATTGACTCGGCTTAGGGCCTGTGCACCTCCCTCAAATGCCTCCTTTCACCTCTTAGGCAGCATCCCATAAGGTCTTTACTCATTCCCAGCAAGTGCTCCTCCACCAGTTGTCCCACCAACATGGCATCTCTTTGGCCTTTCCACTCATGTCCCTCAAATCCTCACTACTCTTTCTTCCCTGAAACCCCAACCCCCATGTGTACTTGTCCCTGGACTCCTGGTACCCAGACTCTGGGCACTGTTGTCCACTGCAGCTCACAGCACAGGTGGGACTAGACAACTCAGACTGTTTCTACTCTCAGTTGGACTTTTACTCATCAGCGTCCAATCATCCTTTGGAATGTGAAATAGATCCTGTACAGCCAGTTTCCATGGCACCACACGTGCCTCCAACCTTTTGGATAGCAGGCTGGGAAACTACTAAAAGTCCTGGTCACTAGGTAGCAGCCAAAAAAAAAAGCATCATCAAACCCATCTCAATCCTTAAATCTATACCATATAATTACTCACCCCTGTCACTGAAAGCAGGTATCTTTATTTATTTGACCAATGCATGTTTTAAAAGCTTTTATCAAATTCATCTCTAATTCTCTCAGGAGAACAATCTCAGCTAGCTAAATGTACTGTGGTAGATCTCATCTCTAAAGCTACCCCACTGTCCAAAAGTGTGCAACACCTTTAAGACAAGGGCAATTCATTTAATTTTTTAAAAAAGACCAATCTTGCATTGGATACGAAAAAGCCTCAAAAAGCTTTTTCAATTATATTGCACTGTAAATCAGATTTCCTTACAAAACTAAATAGCATTAAGAAAGCTGCAACTGACAAATACAGGCAACACAGTATCAATGCTCAGCTTATATCCTCTGATAAAATACAACCCGCAAGTCAATTAAAACCCCTGAAACATGACCCATGAGAACAAGGGAGTGTTATAAACCATCTTTAATTCAAATTAAACGACATTTTATTGGGTGCATCTCTCATTTAATTATGATTTCATGCATTCACTCCAAGTCTCGTGGTAAATTATGCATTCTTTGTGGAAAGAGCAGCACTAGTTGACCAGGACATCGGCAAATAACATACTTTGGATAAAATATGAGGCATTCTCCTCCTTATCACTGAACGAGATAATTTTGCAATATGAAAATAAAAGCCCACCGTTAAATGTTACTTCAATGCAAGAGTGGCCGTTTTTGTTCTGACCTTGATAATTAACAAAAAGTGCTATCACTGCAGGACCAATTATCTCTCTTCCTGCATTAATTATATACTTTTAAAATTTCACATCGTCGCAATTTTGCTTCTGAGGACGTTCAGTAATTAACTGTTCGGTATGCTGCATTTCAATTAAGCACAGATCATGATCATTATCATCAGCTTCAAACATTAGTAATTGCGAATAAAAAAATACGTTAGTAATTGCAGATCAGACAAATACGTTATTTCAATTATGTATTTTTTTAATCCTTGCACGCATGATTAAAAATTCCTCCAAAAAAAAAGTCCTCGTCAGGCTTTGGGAAAAAAACTTACACTTCATCTGAACAAGATATTTTCGATGCGAATTAAGCCAAGTTAGAATTACTGATTGTACAACTATGGAATTATCGTCTTTGGAGAATGTGCCAATAACTCACTATATGGGAATTATAATTCGTTCAGTAGAATAAGCGTTACCCGCCCATGAGTATTTCCGTTTTTGTTCCATCACATGCACAGATTGCAATGCCTCTGGACTAACTATTAATTACAAAGCAAAAGGAGATGAGGGGTCTTACTGCCTATTCAAGATAAGGCGAAGTGATTAATTGGGTCGAACGATCATTCATCAGGAAGAATTTGTGATTTGTGTCGCGATTTGTTCGTTTCTTCCAAAAAAATCTATTGGAGCGGATTGAAAGTCTATCACAAATGGATCAAATAAGGGCCTGCGTCAGATCGTTGCAAACTCGGAGCTATGACAAATTTAACACCAATCGTCCTTTCGACTAATTGCATTGCCGATTTAGACAGACTTACTCTAATTCTCACAACGACCACTCAGTTTGAAACCAGCTGTGCAACATATTGATTTGAGTGAACCCAGCGCAAACAGTTTGATTTGAATTCCAGCTGTCTTGTTCACGTTCTAACTGGCTTTAATTAACTTCTTTACTTCCCTCAATCTTCGTTTTGCAATCCGTAGATTCCTAGAAACTCAAGCGTAACATCAACCAGCAATGATCATTTAATTTAGCTGCTTCCTCTTAACTTTGTTTCCTGGCACACAATGTGCTTCTCCAATTCAGCTTGATGAAGGGTCTAGGCCCGAAACGTCAGCTTTTGTGCTCCTGAGATGCTGCTTGGCCTGCTGTGTTCATCCAGCCTCACATTTTATTATCAGGGAATGAAGTGAGCCAGGGATGGAGGTAGAGATGTGTATCTTTGAAAGGATGGGGACATTGAGATTCTGACAGTTACGAATAGCAAATAGACGCAGTGTGCGACAAAGAGCTTTGGCTCAACAACATAGAGAATAGTCATCAACGTCTCCCAAAGGTGTAGCAAGGAGGTTAAACCGGAAGTGAATGTCCGAAATCCGCAGGGGTGCAGCGGACTCAGCGACAACCCAATAGGAGCACACAGCTACTTTCTAATGGGTTTTAATTAAATTCTTTACTTTCCTCAATCCTCCTTTTGCAACCTGTAGATTCCTAGAAACTCAGGCTCAATATCAACCATTTATGATCAGTTAATTTAGCTGCTTCCTCTTTTTAACTATGTTTCCTGTCACAATGTGCTTCTCTGATTCAGCAGGGAGGGAAGAGGTGAGCCAGGGATGGAGTTCTAAGGAGGTCTTGGAGGAGACTATAACTCTGGAGAAATTTGAAAAGGGGAAGACTGAGATGGGGGAGACAACATCGTAATAGTGTGGTCTTTGTAAAAGTGAAGATAGCTGGGAGGATTATTTGCGTGACTTGGGGAAGAAAATAAGGGATGTCTGACTGGAAGAGGGATAACACCCACGCACCTTCCTGTATCTGGCTACAAATGGGGAGGGGCTAAGAAGGGGATGGATGACATTAGGCCGTATCTTACTGGCATTAGAACGTGGCCAGGATAAGGAACAGGGCCAAGAGTGACCAAAGGCAAATAGGTCTGAATAAATCATTCTCTCAAAGAATCAAGTCATGATCACAATGTTAATTATCTGCACTGGACGGCACGGTGACTCACTGGTTAACTGCCTCACTGTGCCAGGGACCTGGGTTTGATTCCACCCTCGGGTGACTATCAGTGTGGTGTTTGCATGGGCTTGCTCCGGTTTCTTCCCACAGTCCAAAGGCATGCACGTGTGTGGTGAGAAGATTGGCTATGCTCAATTGCCTGTAATATCCTGGGATGTGTAGGCTAAGTGGATTAGATATACTGAATACAGCATAGAGTTGGGTTGCTGGGTGTGACTGGGATGCTATTCAGAGGGTCAGTGTCGACTTGATGGGCCTCTTACAGGATTCTATAAATGCAAATAATTTCTGGCCAGTTCAAAATCACGGCTTTAGTTTCTCTTAGAAACTTTGACCCCCTCTGCTCTAATCCAATCAGGGCTCTTATAGTGCAGTGTAGCGTGCTGACCTCTGAGCCAGGATGCCCAGATTCAAGCCCCACCTGCTCCAGGTGTCTGTTACATCTCTGAACAGTTTGATTAGAAAATAACAGGTGATCCTACAGATAGCAATTGTCTGTTTTGTTTTGAGCTTCCTTTTATGATTAAATACTGAAGGACGGTTGTTGTTTGACCAGTTTGTAAAGAAAAGTCACTGTCTGGTTGATCCACTGTTGAAGCTACTTCTCAGGCAAATTTGTAGACTTCCGGTAAGTAAGGCAGATCACAATGGGAACCATGCCACTGCAACAAAGTGAAATGGACAGATTTCTGATTGTTTTCGGCCTGGCTGCCCCAGAAATAGCTTTATCCGAGCAACTAGCAGATCAATCCTTTTTGTATAAAAGCTCCGGCAAGTCGGAAGAGTCTGGATGGTGAATTTCCGAAATAGCGGAAATTCGTCCTTTCGTGGAGCTTTCTCATCCCTAGAGGCAACTCGGGACAGGACAAAATGTTTGGAGGAGGAGGTGGTGAAGGAAGGTGTGCAAGGTTTCCCCCACGCTGTAAACTCTACCACGTGAAACACAGTGAGAAAGCGTGCGTCAGGTCCAGAAGCTTCATGAGAGAATTCTTCACTGAAATCTGGCACCTGCTGCAGCCCAAAGTGCAGGGTCAGAGCACTGCAAGGGTAGCTCTGCCAGTGCTACTAAAGGTCCTGGTCATGAATGCTTGCATGGCTGCGTCTTTCCAGGCAGAGCAAAGACCATTTGCAACATCTCCCCGTTTGACCCACTTACACGATCTGTGAGACTCTGTATTCCAAGACAGCAGGATTCAAAGAAGAAAGAACACACACATTTTAAAATAGATGCAGATTTCTAAATTGGTTGTGTCTGGTGGTTAGAAAAATTAATCAGCCTTTGGCAACCCTTCAGCTGATGTAAGAGTGTGAATGGATGATTTTCGTTTGAATATGAATGAATGAAATGGAACAACCTTTTGATAGAAAACAAATGGAGGCAAACTATCTCTAAGCGTTAGTGTGAAGCATCGGCACTGTGAATATGCAAGCTACATATCAATGAACAGCAGAATTTAGATTACGCTTTTTTGATTTTTCTATTGCAAGTGGTTTGCTATTGGCAATATTTAATACTGTTGTTCATTATTCATTTAGTAATTCTTTGATTATTACATACTTGTAATCATTTAAATGAGAGCAAAGTTTGATGCAATCTTTGGGAAAGGCATGAAACCACATACAAATGTTTTAAAATAATGCATAGTCAGGATTTCCACCTTTTTTTTTTATCCTGGGACTGTCATGGTCGGTGTGGTCAGGGGAGTTGGGTCCAACTGATGAGTGTATTCAGAGCTTGGAAGTAAAAGTATTTACTGGTGAAAAGGTTGGAAATGTAAGCATCGATTTCTTGCTTAAGAGCCTCAAATAGTATGCAGCAGGAAGAACATTTACAGGCTGTTCCATCACCGATTTGATTGAGTCAAATGTGAAGATGGCACAGTTTCTCCAATGCCCACAGCTAAACCCAGCAAGGTAGGGGGCTTAATTTCCGGCCATGGCTTCAATAAAAGAAGTTGTACCCCTTTTACAGTTCTTAATCTTGTCCAAAGAAACACGTAGACACTGTGGAAACTGAGCAGGTATTGAGGAGGAAGGGCCAAGTGGATGGGTAGAGTGGAGAGCACATGCCAGAGGGCCTAACAGTTTTTAACAGGTTGGGCCAAAATCCCAAAGGACTGAGGTAGGCCTTTGAACCGACCCACCTCATCAACTCATAAGGTTTTGTATCTATCTTTAAGTTGCTTCTGTGATGCAGTAGCATAGTGGTGAGCACTGTTGCCTCACAGCGCCTGCGACCTGCGTTCGATTCCAGCCTCGGGCAAGTGTTTGTCTAGCGTTTACATTGTTCTCCCCGTTTCTTCCCACAGTGCAAAGATGTGCAGGTTAGGTGGATTGGCCATGATAAATT
Organism: Stegostoma tigrinum; assembly: GCF_030684315.1. Classification (NCBI taxonomy): domain Eukaryota; kingdom Metazoa; phylum Chordata; class Chondrichthyes; order Orectolobiformes; family Stegostomatidae; genus Stegostoma; species Stegostoma tigrinum. Next base: position 14,964,151 of record NC_081361.1, read on the forward strand.
GCCTGTAGTGTCCTGTGATGTGCAGGCTAGGTTGATAAACCACGGGAACTGCAGCGTTATCGAGAATAGGATGGCGGGGGTGGGGGGTAGTTGCTCTTCAGATGGTCAGTGTGGACTTAACAGGCCAAATGGCCTGCTTCTACACTGAAGGGATTCTATGACCCTGGGGTCAGCAGTCTGCAAGGTGATCTGGTCCAGCCTTCTTGGAGTGAAAATTGTGCATATATGTACTGCCCATTTATACGAATACAGGCCAGCCAAGTCAGGAAAATTCCTGTTTCAAGTTTCCCAACCTGTTCAAGGCCCAGCGGATTAATGTGTCACCAATCCACTCCCAGAAACCGTTATTAAACAACCTACAGGCAGAAGTTAACAACTTAGAATTTCATTCAGCAGCCTCTCCAGCCTTTCACAGAAACAAGCTTGACCCCAGCCTTGGAACCATAATCATATTACAAGGCAGGCTCTTCAAATTGTAGCAAGGATTCGGGCCAAATAAGTAGCAGCAATTAATTCAACCAGTTGTTAATTGCTAAGTTAACAACTTGAAACAAAACAAATAAAACCCTTCCGCGTGAGTCTGCACAAAACTTTCTGCTTAGACTCACTGAACAGACTTTAAAAGCAAAAACAATTGAAACTCCTCAAATTCGCACACTCTGCTGCTATAGCAACACGATGCCAGGGACTAATAGACATCCCTTTTGTCCGGCCTTGCCAAGCTACATCTAGTTGGAAATATGTTGATAGCTGCATTTCGCTCATTTGCATCTACTTTCAAAGCTCCCACACTTAAATAGTGACACAGAAATTGACACAACCTTATCTGGCAATCTGTCTCTGAGCCAACCCCAAAATAAATAAAAACTTGGATCATTACTGACCAGTTGTTACTGGTTAAAGCAAAACACTGAATCATTTTAACTCATAGAATGGTTACTTCCCATTATTGACACAGTAAGCGAGTATCTTGAAGAAGCATTGCCCTTTAAGGCGAAAAAATAGACAATATTCCTTCCTGCAACATTAATCATGCTAAGATTTGACATATCGAGAAGGATGCACATTGCATCCTTCAACTAGAAGCAAAACAAAAATTGTAGACTTTATGATTTGGGACACATATGGGGCTCTCAGGAGCTCCACCCAAATTCCTTTGATATTTGTTTCGGGCTGACGTTTGGGGCCTACATCCTTCTTCAGAAAGAGCTTTCCAGTTCTACACCTTGTTACCTCAGATTCTCCAGCATCTGCAATTCCTACTATCTCTGAAACAATTTTAACCCTACTGTGAAGCCTCTTCTAAGGATGTCTACCTTGAAGAAGTTACCCATCTTCCTCCGGAGCATTTCTGAAGTAGGATCTAGGCCCGAAACATCAGCTTTCCTGCTCCTCTGGTGCTGCTTGGCTGCTGTGTTCATCCAGCTCTACACCTTGTTATCCTTTGATATTTGTGTCAGTTCTTCTAAGTTTTGACAGACTCTCAATGACTCAGCAACATATTGCCACACCCAACCTGTCAGAGCCAAGATGCAGGTTTCTGCATTGATCAAGTTTCAGAAAAGGAGTGCGTTTGCTCCTAAAGTCTCAGACACATGAATTTTACTTCAGAGCAGTAGCAAATGATCACAAAGCACCATCTATGCCCAGGAATTAAAATCAAAGACTGCGCACATTAAACTTCTTGAACCTGTGTTACTTTAATTCATTGAGCAGTTGGTTCTCAACAAGTCTGTAAAACTTCTGAAGATTGAACCACTTTCAACGTTACTGTTTCTGGCGACGGTAATTGCATTGAGCAATGGGCAAGAATTTTCTCGCGTGACTTCAAAGTTAATCTTTTTGACCCAAGTTAAGTATAAATCAGTGGAATAAAGTGTTACTTAAGAACATAAGAATTAGAAGCTGAAGTAGGCCTTTTGGCTCCTGAAGCTCACTTCTCCATTTAACAAGATCGTGGCTGATCTGCCACAAGCATTGCTTCAGTGCCAGCTCAGCATTGCCCCAACTCCCTGATAGATAAAAAATCTGTTTTCAAAAACCTTCGGTGATTGAACCCGTGCAATCTTTGTGGTACAAAATTTCAGGCATTCACTGCCATCTTGGAGAAGGAATCTCTTCCCTTCTCAAATGAGTGTCCTCTCATTCTGTAATTTTTGCCCGCTGCATTGATATGCTACAAGCCCTTTAAAGGAAGAATGTAACATTTATCACTTGAACTTTCTTTCTTATTTTTATAACTTATACTATGAACAACTGTAAGGTAATGCGGCATTTTTTTCTTTATTTCACTATATTATATTTAAGATTTGGATCCAGCTACTTTGAACCTAAGATGGCACCGTGTAGCGTGACGTTGTAAACTTTTCACTCTACTTCTGTACATGTGCCAATAAAACCTCATTCTAAATGCTAGTTCAAGATTGACCCACTCATGGAAACATCCTCTCAACATCTCCCCTGTCAAGCCCACTCAGAAGCTTGTATGTCTCAAAAAGAACACCGTTTTGTTCTTCTAAACTCTTATGAATAAAGGTTGAACCTGTTTAGCCATTCTTGATAAGTCAATTTCTTCAACCCAGAAATCAGCCTAATAAATTACTTTTGAACAGCCATTTACAGTATTTCCTCTCTTAAATATGAGGATCAAAACCATTCACATTATTTCAGGTGTGACCTCAACAGCACCCTGTACAGTTTTAACAAGACTTCTTGATTTTTAAACTCCAGCCCCCTTGAATTACAGGCCAAAATTCCATATGCCTTTCAATTACTTGCTGCATGTTAACATTTTGTGTTCATTGCAAAATAGTACCCAGATCCCTCTGCACTGCAGTGTTTTGTGGTCTCTCTCTATTTAAAGAATAGTGCATGACTTCACACATGAAACTCATACATTAATATACTCATGTATTAAATACTATCTGCCGCTAACTCAGTCCATCTATATCCCCTTGCAGATTCCTTATGTCTTCACAAAATGTCCTCTTACCATTTTATTTTGTTTCATCATCAAATTTGGATATATTACATTCTGCCTCCTCTTGAATTTATTCTTAAATACATGGGAAATAATTGGAGCCCCAAGATGACCCTTGTGGCATTCAAATAATTTTGTCTTTCTAACCCGAAAACGACCCTCCTGACTCTGTGTCTTCTTTGTGTTAACCAGTCCTCAATCCACATTAATAAATCACCCCCAATACTATGAACTCCCACCTTGTGCAGTAATCCCTTAGGTAGCATCCTATAAAATGCTGTCCCTTTCACAAAATCATGTTAAATCTGTTTGATTGCATGAAGCTTTTCTGAAGTCCCTGCTATTTCTTCCTTAAAAAGGACTCTAAAATTTTCTCAAATGCAAATGTTAGGCTAACTCACCTGTCGTTTCCAGACTTTTTTTTTTCTCTCTCCCTTCCTGAACAAAGGCATCTTAGCAGTTTTTCAATCCACTGGATTCTTCCTGGAATCCAGCAAGTTCTGGAATATTTTGACCAATGCCTCCACCATGTCTACAGCCACTTCTTTTAAAACCCTTGGATGTGGGCTATGTGATTCTGTCTTTAGTCTGAATTGTTTGTTAAAAACTTTTCTCCTTGAGATAGAGACTGTCATAAGACCTTTTCTCTGATTTGGCATCTTACTTCTATGTTATCTGGGATTATTCCCATGAAGAACAATACAAAATATTAGTTTAGATTATCTGCTAATTCCTATGTTCTCCTTTACCAGTTCCTCAGATCAACTTCCAAAGGTCTTGCATTTACTTTGACTAGTCACTTTCCTTTTATCTACCTGTAGAAGCTCTTACTGTTTGTTTTCATATTTATTGCCAATTTACTTTCATAATCAATTTTCTTCCTCGTTATTAGCTTTCTCGTCATCAGCTTCTGGCTCCTAAAAGAATTCCCAGACCTTTTGTTTACTATTAGTCTTTGCTGCTTTCTATGCCTTACATGTTCTCCAGTTAAAAAAATAAAAATATTATTTTAAAAAGCCATCAAATGGCCAGTAAAAGACTCAAGATTAGAGTCTAATTGATAGCAAGTGAAACAATTGTCACATGCTGGATGAAGCTCTGAAAAACAAAGACTATGTTAAAAAGAACAGAAGTTTCAAATGCAACTTATCCCTGTCACAGCCCTCACAAGACTCAAAGTTATTAGCCTAAGAAGTTGTCATCGATATTACTGCAGGATAAATTATTTACTTCTGTGCGCTTTTAATAAGCTGCAACTGTCATCATATCATGACAGTGTATCACCTACAAATTAAAAAAAAGATGGTGAAAGGGAATGCTGTAATAAAGGTTTCCCCAGATGATGCACCAATGTTACAGAAACTAGTTTCTCTACACAGTATGCCTCATAGTGATTTCTCTAGTGATAATGTCTGAATGCTGGATAATTTATACAGATAATTACGTGAGCAATAACATGCATGTGCGCAGAATGAACCATGTTAATTATTATCCATGTTAATGTATATCCATTGATGATGAAAACTGCCATGATGATATACATTGACATATACATGCGACAGTCAAGAAGGCAGGCACAGCCATGCCTCTTCTTCCTCAGGTGGCTCAAGAAATTTGGCATGTCCATAAGGTCTTCCACCAAATTCTACAGATGCACTATTGAAAGCATACTGTCCGGGTGTAGAATGGCCTGGTATTGCAACTGCTCTGCCTAGGTTTGTAAGAAACTACAGAAGGTTATGTGCATGGCCCAAACCATTGTGGAAGCCAACCTTCCATCCAAGGACTCAATTTACATGGCTCACTGCTGCAGAAAAGTGGCCAACTGGTAATGCTCTTCTACAAACTCGGTTCCATCAGACAGTAGATACAGAAGCCTGAACGCATGCACAAGCAGGTTCAGAAACAGCTTCTTTCTGGCTGTTATCAGACTGTTAAATGGACTTTAACCTCAAATAAAGTAAACTGCAATGTATCCTGTAAGGCTCTAAGTCTTTTTGATCTGTTCATACTTTACTTGTTGTCATCTGCCTGTACCTATCGTAATCAAAGCTTTTCACTGTATTTTGGTACACGTTTCAATAAAATCAATCAATAAATGAAACATAATAAATATTTATGCCCAACAAACTGCAAATATTTGAAATTCTTGACTTGACCCTACCTTCAATCTTCTAAATTTTGAATGCTTTTCTTAACGATTATTTATTAAAACACTTATTTAGGTTTTAAACATTTACATCAGGGAAGACAGAAACAAGCCAGCATTATGATTCGTTACAGACAGAAATGCTCTCAATCGTTTTTGAGACAAAATAGTAATTTTACATTGAAGCTCTAGATATGCACTATTTAGATTACGCTTCTTAGTCAAGAATGAATACAGATTCATTTATATACGCAGTATAATGTACACAGACAAACTGCAAGTTAGAGGTTAAAAATGAAAGCAGAAAAATGCATGACCATACACATCTAATGGAAAAGCCGATTTACTCTTCTAAGATCTTTCATCACAATTGACCCTTCATTCAGCATATCAGGCAAAAGATAATTTATTAGATGTAAACTCACTCTTTGCATGTTTCCAGTGTTTTCAACTTTTTTTTCAAATATATTGTGGCCTGTTCACTAAGCTAATAACTATGAGAACATCCTCTTTTACGGAAATCTCTTATCTTCTTGGTCTTTGAGGGTTGAGAATGCCTTGCTGGGATTAATGGGTTCTGAAATGGCTGATAATCAAGTCCAATGTGGAATCTCAGGCTCTGTTGAGAAAGCTGAGATATGTGGAGTTTTGTACATTGCAGTTTTGCCTCTGTGCTTCCTCACAAAGTCTTTCTGTTATGTTTGGGGCCTTCCCAAATAAATCTTCATTTCAGCTGGTCACCAGCCCAAGTCTCTCATGAGTCATCAGCAATTCTTGACCTCTTCGAACTTGCTTTCAAGACATCCCTAAAGCATTTCCACCATCCTCTGGAGAACCTTCTGCTAAAACAAAGTCCAAGGGAAACAGTTGCTTCTGAGTAAGGTGTCAGACAGATGACCACCATGTCCTAGTCAGGGAAAATGGTTTTGCGTGATTGGATTTCTCAAGTTGGGTATGTTGGCTGGGATGCTGCTGTTGGATTGTCTTTCTTGTCACTGGTTTTTCAGGTCCTCATTGAGCTGATCCACCTACAATCCACTACAGGCAAGTAGGGATCACTGCTGATCAACAAACCATTATATTAGATTTCAATTTGCGATCCTGGTACTTAGACATTCTCTTTCTCAGTCAACCAAAGGCTGAACTGGAGCACTGAGGATGATGATATTTTTGTTTTCATTTTTGTCGGTATTTGTTGAGAAGAGGGCCCCATGTCCCAAAAAGTGATCTACATTTTCCAGAGTCTTGCTGTTGGCTCTTAATGGATGCGGGAAAGAGTTTTACTGCAGGAGCTGGTTGGAAGAACAATTCAGTTTTCTGGGTATTTTATAAAAGGCCTGTTTTCCGATATGGATAGGAGAAGGAGTCAACAGTGACCTGGTGCCTCAGTTTCTGAGTGAGTGCTTACACATATGAGTTGTCTGCAGGCTGAAGCTTGGTGACTGAGTTTGGAGTGATTTTGGCTTTGGCCTGAAGCCAAGGTAAGTTGAACATTTTCTGTAGATTATCTCCGTGCCTCTGGGTAAATTACTGGAGGTGAGCTATAAGAGTGCAGTATGGAAAATGATGAAGAGTGCTGGTGCAATGCCACAACCCTAGTTAATCTCAGTTTCCACCAACACCCTACGACCTGGTGTATTTTACTGATGAAGACCACGACGTGCACATCATCATCAAGCTGATGGAGGAAAGAGACACATTTCTGCAGATAGTCAAATCTGAACAAGATACTCCATAAGCTTTCAGAGGAAACGGCTTTTGGGAGGTTGAAAAAAATCATGTACAGCCTTTTGCCAGGCAGTGAGGACTATTCTTGTGCTGCCTGTCAATGGGAAAAGTTCTCACTGAGCCTCTGTAAGGAGCTCGCTGGCCAGTGAGTGGCAGTAACTAAAAATGGCCTTTGCAATGATCGTCTCAGTGGCAGATGGCGGGGAGACCTCTCTTGTTATTTCAATTTGATTTGTTTCCTTTCTTGTGATGAAGATGAGATCCCTGAGGTGTCCCAGCATCTTCCCAGATATGAGCTTGTGCGACCATGTTGAGTGTATAACCCCATTGTGTTTCAGATCTCAAGCAAGTATTTCATCTGCTCGAGACCTTGTCAGTTTTGAGCTTGCATCTTTGGTCAGGCCTGGGATAGCACAGAGGCTGCATTGGACGGGGCCTTGAGGAATGGAGTTGAGGACACTCAAGTCTCAGTTGGGGAGTTCTTCAAAATGTTCTCTCAAGAGAGCACTGACTGACTTCCTCTCCTTAAATGAGCTCCTCATGCTTGGATCTGACCAAAATGGCACTTCCCAGCCAGCACCCCTTGTCAAGGTCCACCCTCCTGGAATGACAACATTCCCAACCCTAAAGTCCATCATTAGGAGTGGCTGCAATGAGGTGCCTGGGCTTGCTACCAGGAAACATAGCAACTGTTTTGATGGAAGCAACCAAGAAACACAGGACCTAATTCAACAGAAGCATTTGCAGACTGTTAATGTATGCTCAAAAGTAACAGTTGTCGTGTAGACGTCTGAAGGCAATGATACAAGATAAAGCCCACAACATTATGAAGAAATGAGTGACAAGAATGGGCAGAAGAATTTCGGCATTTGTCAGATACCAGTGGCACATACGGTTTCTTCATAGTTAACGAAGCAATTGTTAACTCACTCAAGCGTTGACAGTGCTGAATGCCAGTTTGTCACTTCCTGCATATTTAACATCAGAGATGGCGCCAAACTGCGGCAACTTTGATGCTGGTGGGCCCGGTGTAGGACTTGACGCCGTGGCATGGGCGGCGGTATTGGCATCGATGGGGGCTCTGATGTCAGCGCTGCTTCGATGGGTCGCGCTGTTGTTTTGGTTCAGGGAAGGTTGCGGATTCTGACGCTTCAGTTGATTCTAAGATGGCGGTGGCTGCAAGGTGGGTCCCAGCGACAGACTGGAGCATGGTGACCTCAACGTTGGTGGGTCCAGCAAAGGCGTTGGCCAGTCACAGGACTCGAGGCCATGTGGCGGCAGTGAAGCACCATTGCAACGGTGGCAGCACCGCAGCATTGACAGGTCCAGCGCAGGCAGTGTTGGTGAGCACGGCTCAAGACTGTTGGCAGCGGTGGCAGCGAGAGGGATCTAGACATCTCTTTTTCTTTTTGCTTAGGTTTCTATAATTTCTGCTCTTGTTTTCAACTCTAACTATTTTATTCCAAGATGGTGCCAGAGAGGGGTGACTGCGCATGTTTCAGTGTACTTCAGTTCACATGACACTAAAATCTAATCTAAATTGTAATACTAATTTCTTTATCTCGCACATTGTGGACGGGGAATCTGTTTTTAATAGCCATTTTCATAGATGCCATGTTTCCTCAATAAGAAATCTCAAGGCTAGACAGGAATTGAGAACATGGATATTTGATACTCTTGTTGCTTTGTACACAATACTTTGCTCAAAGCCATATGATTAGATCGTGTCAAATTTATAAACACAGGCACAAACTTATCCTAGATAATAAAATGTGAGGCTGGATGAACACAGCAGGCCAAGCAGCATCTCAGGAGCACAAAAGCTGACGTTTTGGGCCTAGACCCTTCCTCAGAGAGGGGGATGGGGAGAGGGAACTGGAATAAATAGGGAGAGAGGGGGAGGCGGACCGAAGATGGAGAGTAAAGAAGATAGGTGGAGAGAGTATAGGTGGGGAGGTAGGGAGGGGATAGGTCAGTCCAGGGAAGACGGACAGGTCAAGGAGGTGGGATGAGGTTAGTAGGTAGATGGGGGTGCGGCTTGGGGTGGGAGAAAGGGATGGGTGAGAGGAAGAACCGGTTAGGGAGGCAGAGACAGGTTGGACTGGTTTTGGGATGCAGTGGGTGGGGCGGAAGAGCTGGGCTGGATGTGTGGTGCAGTGGGGGAGGGGACGAACTGGGCTGGTTTAGAGATGCAGTTGGGGAAGGGGAGATCTTGAAACTGGTGAAGTCCACATTGATACCATTAGGCTGCAGGGTTCCCATGCGGAATATGAGTTGCTGTTCCTGCAACCTTCGGGTGGCATCATTGTGGCACTGCAGGAGGCCCATGATGGACATGTCATCTAAAGAATGGGAGGGGGAGTGGAAATGGTTTGCGACTGGGAGGTGCAGTTGTTTGTTGCGAATTGAGCGGAGGTGTTCTGCAAAGCGGTCTCCAAGCCTCCGCTTGGTTTCCCCAATGTAGAGGAAGCCACACCGGGTACAGTGGATGCAGTATACCACATTAAGCAGAGGTTCACCTGCACATCTGCCAATGTGAAATGTCATCTTGGTGCCTGGGATAGGGGTGAGCGAGGAGGTGTAGGGGCAAGTGTAGCGTTTCCTGTGGTTGCAGGGGATGGTGCCGGGTGTGGTGGGGTTGGACGGCAGTGTGGAGTGAACAAGGGAGTCACGGAGAGAGTGGTCTCTCCGGAAAGCAGACAGGGGTGGGGATGGAAAAATGTCTTGGGTGGTGGGGTCGGATTGTAAATGGCGGAAGTGTCGGAGGATGATGCGTTGTATCTGGAGGTTGGTAGGGTGGTGTGTGAGAACGAGGGGGATCCTCTTTGGGCGGTCGTGGCGGGGGCGGGGTGTGAGGGATGTGTTGCGGGAAATACGGGAGACGCGGTCAAGGGCGTTCTCGATCACTGTGGGGGGAAAGTTGCGGTCCTTGAAGAACTTGGACATCTGGGGTGTGCGGGAGTGGAATGTCTTATCGTGGGAGCAGATGCGGTGGAGGCGGAGGAATTGGGAATAGGGGATGGAATTTTTGTAGTAGGGTGGGTGAGAGGAGGTGTATTCTAGGTAGCTGTGGGAGTCGGTGGGCTTGAAATGGACATCAGCTACAAGCTGGTTGCCTGAGATGGAGACCAAGAGGTCCAGGAAGGCAAGGGATGTGCTGGAGATGGCCCAGGTGAACTGAAGGTTGGGGTGGAAGGTGTTGGTGAAGTGGATGAACTGTTGGAGCTCCTCGGGGGAGCAAGAGGCGGCGCCGATACAGTCATCAATGTACCGGAGGAAGAGATGGGGTTTGGGGCCTGTGTAGGTGCGGAAGATGGACTGTTCCACGTAACCTACAAAGAGGCAGGCATAGCTGGGGCCCATGCGGGTGCCCATGGCCACCCCCTTAGTCTGTAGGAAGTGGGAGGAGTCAAAAGAGAAGTTGTTGAGGGTGAGGATGTGGAACAGTCCCTCTTCCGCACCTACACAGGCCCCAAACCCTACCTCTTCCTCCGTTACATTGATGACTGTATCGGCGCTGCCTCTTGCTCCCCAGAGGAGCTCCAACAGTTCATCCACTTCACCAACACCTTCCACCCCAACCTTCAGTTCACCTGGGCCATCTCCAGCACATCCCTTGCCTTCCTGGACCTCTCGGTCTCCATCTCAGGCAACCAGCTTGTAGCTGATGTCCATTTCAAGCCCACCGACTCCCACAGCTACCTAGAATACACCTCCTCTCACCCACCCTCCTGCAAAAATTCCATCCCCTATTCCCAATTCCTCCGCCTCTGCCGCATCTGCTCCCACGATAAGACATTCCACTCCCGCACATCCCAGATGTCCAAGTTCTTCTAGGACCGCAACTTTCCCCCCCACAGTGATCGAGAACGCCCTTGACCGCGTCTCCCGTATTTCCTGCAACACATCCTCACGCCCGGCCCTCGCCACGACCGCCCAAAGAGGATCCCCCTCGTTCTCACACACCACCCTACCAACCTCCGGATACAACGCATCATCCTCCGACACTTCCGCCATTTACAATACGACCCCACCACCCAAGACTTTTTTTCATCCCCACCCCTGTCTGCTTTCCAGAGAGACCACTCTCTCCGTGACTCCCTTGTTCGCTCCACACTGCCCTCCAACCCCACCACAGCCGGCACCTTCCCCTGCAACCACAGGAAATGCTACACTTGCCCCTACACCTCCTCCCTCACCCCTATCCCAGGCACCAAGATGACATTCCACATTAAGCAGAGGTTCACCTGCACATCTGCCAATGTGGTATACTGCATCCACTGTACCCGGTGTGGCTTCCTCTACATTGGGGAAACCAAGCGGAGGCTTGGAGTCCGCTTTGCAGAACACCTCCGCTCAGTTCGCAACAAACAACTGCACCTCCCAGTTGCAAACCATTTCCACTCCCCCTCCCATTCTTTAGATGACATGTCCATCATGGGCCTCCTGCAGTGCCACAATGATGCCACCCGAAGGTTGCAGGAACAGCAACTCATATTCCGCCTGGGAACCCTGCAGCCTAATGGTATCAATGTGGACTTCACCAGTTTCAAAATCTCCCCTTCCCCAACTGCATCCCTAAACCAGCCCAGTTCGTCCCCTCCCCCCACTGCACCACACAACCAGCCCAGCTCTTCCCCCCCACCCACTGCATCCCAAAACCAGTCCAACCTGTCTCTGCCTCCCTAACCGGTTCTTCCTCTCACCCATCCCTTCCTCCCACCCCAAGCCGCACTCCCATCTACCTACTAACCTCATCCCACCTCCTTGACCTGTCCGTCTTCCCTGGACTGACCTATCTCCTCCCTACCTCCCCACCTATACTCTCTCCACCTATCTTCTTTACTCTCCATCTTCGGTCCGCCTCCCCCTCACTCCCTATTTATTCCAGTTCCCTCTCCCCATCCCCCTCTCTGATGAAGGGTCTAGGCCCGAAACGTCAGCTTTTGTGCTCCTGAGATGCTGCTTGACCTGCTGTGTTCATCCAGCCTCACATTTTATTATCTTGGAATTCTCCAGCATCTGCAGTTCCCATTATCTCTCACAAACTGATCCTAAATTGTTACAGAACACTGCTTAACTTCACAGACCATTCTGTCCAATATTCAGCCTTTCAAAACAATGCTAACCTCTTGGAGAGGGTCAGAGAAATTTGGCAAAAGTTGTAGTTGAGGTGGACTGCACACAATATTGATCTCCTGTTTTATTGTGAACAATCTAATAGGTTGGGCTCATATCTGCTGGAGTTGAGAAGAGTGGGAGGCAATGTAATTAAAACATATTATTTTGTAAGGCATCTTTCTTGACAGGGGGCATATGGAAACAAAACACATTTCCTGTTTAATAGTGATGTTCACAACTCTGAGAGATATTGATCAGGTGGATGGTTCAAGATAGCATCCACTCTCAGAATCATCAGTTACCAGAGGGGAAATGAGAGAATATTTATTTACTCAGTGAGCAGTCAGCATCAGAAATGCAGTGGCTGAAATGGTGGTGGAAATGAACCCAGTAGCAACATTCAAAGGAAATGTGGGTGTTTGTTTGAAAGGAATAAATTGCAGGCTACAGGGCATAGCATGGGCGTTTGATTAATTGGATAGTGTTTCAAAGACCTGGGGCAAACACAATAGTTTGAGTGGCTTCCATTTGTACCGTGTAATTCTATAATTTTATGAAGCATATTGCAGTTATAAACAGGACATATAAATGGTGAAGAAGGGAGCTTGCACAATATGAAAACAATATCAGTCTGGTCTGGTTTACATTGCATGGCTGTATCATTGTCATGAACGATGGGGAGTAGGAGGAAGGGAGGTTTAATAGCCAGAAGTGGTTGGGTATGGATTACGTGGGATATTAGAATGTAACCAATCTGATTCCTGAACCCAACCTATTCCAGCTTGCTCACCTTCAGTTTTAACAGGGGATGGTGGGTGCACACATCTGTGTTTGGAAAAAACAACCTATTCTCAGGAGGCAGATTGACAACTTAAATATCAAATGAGCCCAGATGTCTCGTATATCTCCACTATTTCAAATGTATTCCTGATCTGTGGAATTTTCTGCTCCACTAGTTTGACTTGTTTTCATTTACATGCTCGACAATGTTTACATTTTGCATAAATTACCTATAACTGGAACGCCTTCCCAACCTCCTCAAAAAAAATGAATCAAATCTAAGCATCCTCCAACCTTGTGACATCTTCTGCAGAGCTTCCGATGTCTTCCACTCGCTGCTATTAGCTCAGATTTTGAATTCCCCTACTAATCCTAGAACCACCAATCTCTCCTCTGGCCAAGACCACACCCCAAAGACTTTGACCTTTCTTCCGACCTCCAACTTGCCCTTCTACCTGGCTAAGAATGCTACTCTTTTACTTAGCCTCTGATCTTCCTTCTGCTTCTATCTCCAATCAATGACCTGGGGTCCCGGTCAATCCTCTGAGGTACTTGCTTTCTATTTTGAACATCTCCACACTTTACCTGTGGCCTACTTGATTCTTCCCTCCTGCAATCCAGGGCAAAGCTCTGAGGTGAAATTGTAGACATATTGAAAATTCGTTCATTGGATGTGGGCTTCACTACTGACCCAACATGTGTTGCCCATCCTTGCCCTGAAGAAGGCAGTGGTAAGCTGCCTTCTTGAACTACTCTAGTCGATTTGGTGTAAGCATAGCCACACTAACTTTAGGGAGGGAATTTTAGAATTTTGACCCAATGCCACTGAAGGAATGGCAATATACTTGTACGTCTGGATGGTTCGTGGCTTGGAGGGGAACTTGCAGGTAGTCTGTTCCCATGTACCTGCAGCCCTTGTCCATCTAGATGGCAGTGTTTGTGGGTTTGGAAGATGCCGTCTTAGGATCTTTGGTGAATTTCTGCAGTGCATCTTGCAGGTAGTACACCCTGCTGCTACTGAGTGTCGATGGTGGAAGAAGCGAATGTTCATAGATGGGGTGCTTATAAAGTAGGCTGCTTTGTCCAGGATGTAAGTTTGTGGCTGTCAAAAATCACTGATGCTTGGAAAAGAACAAAATGGATATCCTGGGTTTCATTTTGGAGTATACAATACAAGTCATTTGCAAGTTTTATTTCCTTCAGACAGGCCTACCCACCAGCAGACAACAGGGAGAAGAAAAGGGAGAATAAAAAAAATCTCATCAATACAGCATGTTATTTAGGGCAAGCCAAATTGAATACGAATGTACAAGGTTATTCTTCAATTTTACACAACCTCTGTAATTCTTCTGGGGTTTTTTTTTACCTTGAGACAGCCTCCTTGTTCCCAACTGGCCTTTAACCTAGTATCCAGCTCAAATTGTCCATGAGGACCATTGATCTTTTGAGAAAATGGTAGGTTTTTAAAAAAAATGCCTACCAGTGGATCTCAATGCCGCATCTATAATCCTGTCAGACAAAATCATATTACTTGCTCCCTAAATTGCTAAAGAACAAAGAACACACAGTAATTTCATCTTACACTTAAATAACTGAAATGTGTAATTGAATTGCATGAATCACTTTGAAATAAGGATCTCTGAGACTAGATACGAAAGCACTTTCCAATTTAGGCAATTGCAATAATGAAATTTGAATAAAATATCATTTATTCTGTGTCATCCATCTGCATGCTTTACTTTATTTGATAAAACTTTTCAAAGGTTTTAAAGGGTCTCAAAGTGAAATCAATGCAATTCCTTGTGCGTATTGTGCAATTACTCAAATTTTTGCTCTAACTGTCAACTACAATTCATATTGCTTTTTAGGAGCACTTTTAGAAGCGTTCACAGAGGTATTTTGCAGAGTAGACTGTAGGGTGATTTTTTTGTGAAAATGAAGGCTAGATTTACTCGTAAGTAAATTCCTAAATGATTTCCAGAAATTGTGTTCCTACCATTTAACATTAATAATGCATATTGTTGACAATTTAACACATGAAGCTCAAGATGAGCATAACTATGATCGAGCCTGCAATGATGAATACAAACAAGTCTCGTGCTCTGGTTACATATCTGTATCAGTAGGATTTTCAAACTGGTTTGTATCAAAGGGTGGGTGAAGACGATTCTGAGATCAACGCAAAGAATGAAATGAAGATTCTCCCATAATTAAAAGAAGTGGGGAGGATAGAAGAGAAAAGGTGATAGTTTGCAATGAAGGAGAGAGTAGATGATAAAGGACAAGAGGCGATGATGAGGAGAAATATTTAAGCAACACTGTGGACTCATGAAACCAGATACACTCATGCGGGACAAATTAAGAATATATTAGTTATATATTATTTCTTGCAGTGGAATGGAATTTCTAATTATTAGCCTATTACTACAATTGAAAAATATGTATTTTTCTCAGCCAATTTATTTCCACTTCTCTTCAAACCAGTGATTCCATGCTAGGCTATAGCTTCATAGATACTGGTCACATTTTGGTATTTTGATCATGTTGCTATTTTTCAGTATTGGACTGATCAAAAACAATCATTGCTTTGTTATTTGTTAAATTTATATTAAAGCCCATGTGGAGTCATTTTTCAGAAGCGACATCAGTGATTCTGCCTCTCTTAAATGTTGCTACCACCAAGGGTAATTTCCACTTCATTTCATCTCAACAGTTTGGGTAATATGACATTTTTTTACACATGTAGTTTTGCTGCTGCATTTTATTAACTTTATTTATTATGTACTTTCTTAATATTAGTGGTGTGTAAGTTATTAGAAGGGGTTCTGAAAGACAGAATCTACGTGCATTTGGAGAAGCAAGGACTGATTAGGAATAGTCAGCATGGCTTTGTGCATGATAAATCATGTCTCACAAACTTGTTTTTCAGGACGTAAGCAAGGGGATGGATGCAGAATGATCTGTTGATGCTAACAACATGGACTTTTGCGAGGCCTTTGACAAGGTTCTACATGGCAGAGTCATTCGTAAAGTCAGATCACATGGGTTGATTGTAGGAGACAGAGGGTGGCAGTAGGGGCTAGAAGCCTCTGACCAGCAGCGTTCCACAATGATTGGTGCTGGGTCCACTAAAGTTCATCACGTATGTAAACAATTTGGAAGAAAATACAGGAAGCATGGCTAGTAAGTTTACAGATAACACCAATATTGATGGTACATTAGGTAATGAAGAATGTTATCTGAGTATATAATGGGATCTTGACCAACTGGATCAATGACCCAAGGAATGGCAAATGGAGTTTAATTTAGATAAATGTGAAGTGTGACATTTCAGCAATACAAACCAGGGCATGACTTATACATGTAATGGTAGGGCACTGGGGAGTATTGTCTAACAGAGAGACCTAGGGGTTCAGGTATATAGTTCCTTGAAAGTGGTATCACAGGTAGACAGGGTGATGAAAGCAGCAATTGGCATGCTTACCTTCATTGATCAGACCACTGAGTCTAGGAGTTGGGATGTCATGTTCTGGCTGTATAGGTGTATGGAGCATTGTGCACAGTTCTGGACATCCTGTTTTTGGAAGGATATATTTAAATTGGAAAAAGTACAGGAACAATTTACCAGGATGTTGCCGGGACTTGAGGGTTTGAATTATAAGGAGAGGCTAGGTAGGCTGGGACCTTTTTAGGTGGAGCGTAGAAGTGTGGTAGAGGTGAGTACAATTGCAACATTTAAAAGACATTTGGATAGGTACATGGATTGGAAAGGTTTAGAGTGATAGGGGCCAAATGCAAGCAAATGGGACTAGTTCAGTTTAAGAAATCTGGTCAGCATGGACGAGTTGGACTGAAGAGTCTGTTTCCATGCTGCATGCCTCTATAACAAATTCAATACTTATCCATTCAAAAAAGACCACAGGCTGTAATAACTTGCTAAGTTGGCTAAGTACTGTTAATTTTTTTAATAGTTCCTATTTTGTAAGACATAACTGTACAATGAAAGAACATACAGCATCTGTCCAATACAAAGTTAATTACACACTAATCTTTGGCTCAAGGCTGTATCTGAAAATAACAAGAGATAGCAGTGACCTATATTCATTCTTCAGGCTGGTGCATTTTATGCATCGTTCCTACGTCACTGAAGTAAGTGCAGATGTTAGGATCACTCTGACTCTTGTTCTGTGTTTGTAATGTACTTGTATGAAAATTGATAAGGGCATTAGCATTTACATCAATATAATGTGTCACGTGGATATCAGTTGTCAATTCATCAACTCTCCATTGATAAATGCATGGAAGATAGTATTAACATTTTAATCATTTTAATATACTTATAATGAACATCTCTAACTGTTTTAGACTGCCACATTCCTTCCCTGGGGTCCGCAGAGTGCTTTAATTTACTTGAGAAGCTCTGTTCCTGCAACAAAGTTGATCGAACATTCACAAAGTTACTGATAGGTAATTGGCTAATCCCTTTTCTCCTATATTACTGATACATGGTGACAGAAAAATCTGGACTAAGAGTCATAAACACTCGCAGGGTGGAACATATTTCGAAATGATAGCAAAAAGGCAAGTAGCTGTATCATTTGAGATAATGTATTGGCGGTCCAAAAAAACTTGACATAGCAATCATCAAGACTGAAAAAGAACTCCTGTGGAGAAAGATAAAGGATAGTAAAGAATCAATCACACTAACGGGAGTGGTTTACAAATCACAGTACATTGGAAGGCAAGAAATGAAAGAAATATGGAAACAAGTGATGAGTGAAAAACAATGCACGATAATAATCACAGTGAAACCACACACACCAAAAGTAATTGCCTGGAAGAAGTAGGTAAAGGGCATAAGGAAACTGAGTTATTAAAATGTGCACAGGATTCCTTTACAACCCAGTATCTAAAAAGCACAATATAGGAACAGGAGTAGACCATTCAGCCCATTGAGTCTGTTCCACCATTCAATGAGATCATGGCCAATCTGTGGCCTGTCTTCATATATCTAACTTTGGCCGATATCCCTTAATATCTTTGCTTAATAAAAATCAATCTACCTCACAACTAACCCACTACCATTTGCAGAAGAGAGTTCCAAACATCTACCATCTTTTGTATGTGGAAGTGCTTCCTAACATCTCACCTCAGTGGTCTGGCCCTAAATCTTAGACTAAACCCCTGCTTCTAGGATCCCCAACCAAATGAGGATTCCGTACGAACTCTAAAAATTGAAACTAAACCAAACAGATCAGAGAAGTAAGGGGTAAAAAAAATGACCATCATATACAATGCTTTAAGATAATAATAAAGAGGAGCATTATCATTTCAGTGATAGTAAGAGTGTAATACACTGGAGAAATACTGATTTGTGTGAAGTTGAAAATACAACTCTGGAAAATATAATTGGGCACCCAATTGTCAGCAGAAATGGAAAAATTTTAGCTGAAAAAAAGACATACATTCTGTCACACACACAAAAAAACTAAATAGCAATGAGGCATCATGGTTGAATGTTGAGACAAGGAAAGAACTGTGTGGAAGAAAGGTGGAAAACACTAAGCAGATGAACAGTTGGAACTCCATAATAATGAAGAATATGAAGAGGTTAGGAAACAAGCTAGGGAAAAAAGGTAAGGAAAAATGAACTATAAAGTTGATTATCAATGAGCAGAAAACAAAATAATAAAACAGCCTACATGTTCAAAATAATAAAACAGCCTAAAAAGGAGGTTGAATGGGAATATGGCCACTAAAGACTGAAATGAACAAACTCACAAAATGACAGTAATATGTTATTACTTAGCTTCAATATCCAGCGGGGAAATAGTTCAGGTAGATATAACATCAAAACGAGGGGGTAGAAATGATACAAACATCTTTAAAACAAATTGAGAAGAAATATTAAATGATCTAATCAAAAGGAAGAGGGAAAAAATGTTTGAGGCATTTGTCTTTTGAAAGAATGTAGAATTACGATAGTTCCTTCACTATCTCAGAGTTTAGAAGACATTAGAAATAGTTGTAGTGACATATAACTGGTGAAGGTTGCAATCATTATACCAATACATAAAAAGGAAAACATGTATCCAGGGAATTATAGCTTGACATTAGTACAAGGAAAACTAAATGAATTCCAATCAAATGAGAAAGCAGAAAAATATTCTGAAATTATTAAAACTTAATAACAAATAGCCAGCATGAACTTCAAAAGAGTCAGTCTTATTTTATAACCTGATTGAATTCTTTGAACTGCGAGAATAAACAACGGTAATACAGCAGATGCAATTTATTCAGTTATCCAGAAGGTAATTGTCAAGGTGCCACATAACAATCTTATTAATATAGTAAAAGTGCAGTCAGGGGACAAGATGCAGACAAGGTATGTAGTTGATTTAAAATGTATCCACATTTTATGCTTTGGAACCTATAAATTGTAAATGTGCAGATGGTGTCAAATTGGGAGATAATCAATACTGAAGAGAACAACAACAAAATAAAAGAAATAAAAATGAATAAACCTGCAGAATGAGAATATAATTCACAAATAGATTTCAACAGATTTAAAATGTGATGTTGCATTTCAGTAAGGAAGTAAATCCATATATTACCCAGAATAAGGCAGGTTGAGAAATAAAAAAAAGATTGTTAAGTTGAAACTCGAATTACTAGAAGCATCATGTAGGTTAGTAATGCTTAAACTAAATAAAATTGAGTTTACTTTTGGAAGGATAGAATTAAAAGAGAATTTATGCCAGATATCTCTCAAAACATTGTTCAACCATATCAAAGCGTCACAAACATCTCTGATCATAGACTAATATGATATGGAGGGCCTGGAAAAGGTGCAAAAATGATAAAATTTGATTCCCTTGTATTGTGTGGTTTGATGCTCTGCTTTGAGTCTGGGTCCACCACTGACTAATTGAGGAGAAGGCAAATTCATAGATAATAAGAAAGCTGATTACGTGATAGCAATAAATACAATTGCATTTAGAAAGGCATGATTACTACAACACTAGCGAGTTGGTACAGATACATTTTCCACCTCTGAAAGCTACAGCAGAACAACTTGCCTTCACCCTCAGATTATGTGAGACATGAGTAAAACGCTTGGAGCCAACATAACATGTACGTTAGCCTCGACAGAATCGATATTTTACATAAGAGTCTCCATGCCAATAAACATATGTGCCCATGTTAAAACAAAGATCTTGCTCTCAAGCAGTTTCCAACTGTAAGCAGAATATCCATAAAGGAATCCTGATTCTTATTTCATACCTTTGCCAAGAAAATTTTGCCCAGCACACCCATTTGTGGGGAAAAATCAAAACGAGATGCCACCAATGTAAGGCAGTCACCAAGAAATCAAAAAGTAAATTCAGAAGAAACTTCGTTTGTCCAAAAGTGTTGACAATGTGGAACTCACTACCCAGAACGGGTTAAGATGATTAATGATACAGCTGTATTTAAGAAGGATAGATTAGCAGATGAGGAAAAACAGTGGAACAGGGGAATTCACTGATAAATCTAGATGAGAAAGCTTGGTAGGAATGACCAAATGGCCTGTTCCTGTTACATGTATGAAATTCTATATAATACAGTGGACTAGCTATAATTTTAAAAATGTACTTTCTGTAGTACTTTGCTAGAAAATGTGTCCAACAGATGTAAGTTTATACTGAACATACTCTAAGAAAAAAATGTGCAAGAACTCCACTGTATGTTTGCCAATCTCCGAGAATGAGATGTTTCAGAATCCAGGTGGAACCCTTTAAATGAAACACCCTCTCCTGAAAAATTAGCCCATCTCTCACTTTCCAAATAGCAATGACTTCATGTGTATGTTCATAGCTTTGGGGACTATTTCAGTTAACATAAAAAAAACTAGATTTGGGTAATGTTACAGTAAAAGATGAAATAAACTTATATTACATCACCTGGTTACCTCCATGTTCTATAATCATAGGCACTGCTGCTTCTGACCAAGTCCTGAGTTATTTGGTTATAAAGTATTCCAAGCTTCCCAAGGCATGTCATGCTGCAAGCGGACCTAGGAAGATGAAACCTGAGACTTTCATATACCATCAGGTTACATGCTACGAGATGGCAAGATGCTTGACTGATTTAATTGTGTTACAAGAGTGCATGTGATTAAAATGTCATGAGTTGTTATTATATCCTCATTCATGTATACTGGTGGCCCCTGCAACTGCTGTGCCCATTGGCATCTATTACTGTGTACAAACCCACTGAGATAACAGTGTCTGAGCTGGTGCTGGGAGTGGGATGAAGTTGCATTGCAGAACCCTCCTCCTCCTCAGAGGTGTCCTCTGTAGATGCCTGTTGACTTCTCCTGCGGGGGCCTGTTTGAGAAAACAATGAACTGGCCAATTCAACTTTCCAGACAAACAATGGCTGCAGCTCAAACATGTGTCTGGCACTTTAATGGGACAACCATCCCTCAATGGTTTTTCGGGCAGGCTACAGAGAGACTGTACTCTGGCAGATGTGGAGTGCTCTCCAGCAGAGAAGAGCTGACTGCAGGCCTCCCACTGAATGCAACTGTGCTGAGACTGGAGTTACTGGAGACCCTTGAAACATAATGTCTCTTTCCGCATCAGTTGATATAGCTTGCAATGGCCCAAATGACCTCCTCCTGCACTATAACAAGTCTGTGATTCTGTGACAGCATAACCATCACTTCAAGGTCAGTCCCCAGATACACTGCCTTCGGCAGCCCTTTCTAATGGATGCTCATTGACCAGCCAATCTGAGATCACTGTGCAAATAGAGGCTGGAGCAGGAAGGCCTTATCCACGTTCCCTCAGTTCTGTCTCTGCTACACTGACAAAGCAGGTAAAACTCCAGATCTTTGCTTCTTGGGTCCTTTTCTGGGCCATTAAGTTTGAATGTCATGTTGTGGCGAATGCTAAATCCGAACATTAGCAGACCTAAATGGATATGGCATAAATAATTTGTATTTATGCTGTGAATCGAGCAATTTCAGAATTATAATTGTAAATTCAATAGAGTCTCATGGCTTTAAGGTATTTTAAGAAACTTTGTTGAGGCTAACACAGCAAGACAAATCATGTGAAAATCTGTAGAGAATTGATTTTCGGAATACATCTCTTTTACACCATATGTTTGCTGTTTTATTTTCAACAAATTGGTAATACCAAATGTCACTGATGTGCTTTTCTAGTGATATGACTTGCCTTTTATTTATGACTCATAAAGTTATTTCTTAACAAACTTATTCTTGCACAGAATGAAAGATCATATGTCATAGAGTCAAACAGCATGGAAGCAGACCCTTCGGTCCAAACATAATCCCAACCTAAACTAGTCCCAGCTGCCTGTTCCTTGCCCCAACCCTCCAAACCGTTCTTATTCATGTACTTATCCAAATGTCTTTTAAACATCGCAATTGTACCTACACTCTCCCCTTCCTCAAGAAGTTCATTCCACACGCGAATCACTCTCTGTAAAAAATTTGCACCTCCTGTACTTTGTGAAGCTCTCTCCTCTCACTTCAAAAATATGCTGCCGTTGTCTTGAAATCTGCCATTCTCGGTAAAAGACAATGTAGATTATTACAAAACTTTCTTTTATTCATACGTGAAACATGGGCACTGGCTAGGCCAGCATTCATTGTCCATCCCGGATTGTCCCGAGGTCCGTTAAGAGTCAAGTACAACACAGTAGGCCTGAAGTCATGAGTAGGCCAGGTCATGATAGCAGATGTTCTTGCCTAATGGGCATTAATGAACCAGAAGGGCCTTTGTGATAATTAGTAATGATTACACGATCACCATTGGGCTTGCATTTTGTTGGCGATATTTGTCGAATTCAGATCTCACCATCTGCCATGCTGGGATTCAAAACCAGACACCCAAAGCATTTGGATAACAAAGTGTGGGGCTGGATAAACACAGCAGGCCAAGCAGCATCTTAGGAGCACAAAAGCTGATGTTTCGGGCCTAGACCCTTCATCAGAAAAGCTGGTTTGCTTCAGGACATGGTCAAGCAGTTGCAAGGCCAATGAGATGACAAGAGAGTTGCAGTGGGAGAGAGATCCCCTGAGGTTGGTTTGGAGGAAGGAGGGTAACTTCTTCAGATTAGGCATCCTGGAAGAGGCTTCGCAGTGAGGTTAAAATTGCAATCAGAGACAATGGGAACTGCAGACACTGTAGAATCCAAGATAATAAAGTGTGGGGCTGGATGAACACAGCTTCTGAAAAGCTTCTGAGGAAAGGTCTAGCCCCGAAACGTCCTTTGTGCTCCTAAGATGCTGCTTGGCCTGCTGTGTTCATCCAGCCCCACACCCAAAGCATTAGTCTAGGTTTCTGGATTAGAAGCCCAGTTACGTTTCCACTTTCCTATCACCTCCCCATTGCTAATAGTGGTTTGATCCTTTCTGAGTAAATAAAAGTGTGAGCACATGTTCTTAGCACACGTATATTTCAGGCTAGTGACTATTGGAACTGGAGGGTGTGTTGGTCAGGCAATCCGCAGAGCTTGATATTTTGGTTTGAAAACCACATCAATATGAAGCTTATACAAATAATCTCCATATTTCAGAAGGTTCCATGTAAAATCTGCTGCGGTGAGAAATGATATGCTCCCCATTATTGTGTTAAGGCAATTATTTCCAAGTATGTGTCTCATCTTTATGCATTTGTACGGAGGAAAATTACTTCTTAAAGCTTGTTCCCATTGTGAGATGTGTGACATGAGGGACAAAATCTATTCAATTCATACTAAAATGTTCCATGTTTTGTGCATATGCCCATGCAGCTTTTGTTTCAGAACCTAATGGGTTCAAAACCTTAAGTGGGGCTCTGAGACATGTGTTTCCCATAGCTCAATGGTACAGACACCTTGTCCATAACCCTTTACGTAGGGTCTGAAAATCCTTTCATTCTTTTAATGAGGTAGATGTGTGGTTATATGTCTTTCTTGTTCCCTGAAATCTTGCTGGGTTTCATTACTAGAAATAGATACAAAACATTCATCTCTTGAAAAATTTGAAAGGCTAACATTGTGAGGTTTAGGCAGAGCATTGTTAGTCAGAATGAGTGCACTTGAAGGGTTTATGCAGTGTAATCAAGAAATAGCTACAAACATTGCTGACTAAGGATTGTACAGAATATTAGCAGTGAGAATTGACAACAAAGTGTTGGAATGAATATCCTATTGGACTTGACAAACTACATATTGGGAATATTGTTGGTGTTTATAATATAAAGTAAGTTAGAAATTGTGAGCTTTACTTTCAATAAGGTGCAGTGGTGCGACTAATAGAATGAACCTGGCGATTGGCTGGTACACTAGTCTGTTGCCATGGTTCTATTTGGCTCAGGTCAATTTTCATTAACATAGTATCATTGACGAGGGGAGCAAGTGAATGGTGATAATGCTTCATCCCACACCCCTCAAAATCCAGTCTGTCAGCAGCAGGTAAGTGAATAAGCCCAATTACATTGTTCATTGAGGTACAGGGAATTTTCCAGTCAGTCAAAAACCCATACTGAGGCTGAAGCCTGATTGTCTCAACTAAACCATTGCCCGTTGGCAGACTGATGATGGCCATTAGTGCTTCATCGAATTTAAACCATTGCCCTCACTCACCCCGAGTCTCAATAGCCAGGGGCCCATAGCTAAGGATCTCCCTACACTGTGATGGTCTAACAGTGTTGACCACATTTTATTTTTAACCTTTATAATGCTCTTCACAGGGTTGCTCTGCCTTGAGACATTGTCTCATTTATCTACCTAATACTGGCAACTCCCACCCTCCGATAATGGGTGGTCCATTCTTCCACTGCTTCAGAGGACTCCCTCTTGGCCCTGCACCCCTTGTTACCCACACCCATTTTTTAAATTAAATGGAGCACTCATATATAGCCATGTAACTAGACATCTCTTCAACGATCACCATTTGTATTCCAATACCAGCATTTATGACTCTCATTTGATTCCATTGGCAGGAGCATGACCCAAGAACAGAAATCCTGACCTGAATTTGTTAGATCCCACAGAACCCTGAGATAAGCATGTCATGCGGCTCTCACACCTTAACCGATTATATGCACTGCTGGCGCTCGTTAGCAACTTGCTAAGTTGTCTTTTCATGCTGGATGTTGTATTTTTCTTTCAATTAGGGTCCAGTTTTCAACTTGCTAAATGTTTAAGGTCATTGATTCTCTTATGACAGTCTTTGGCATTTCTGAAGACATTGAAATTCACCTTTTTAATGATGTGACCTGTGCTTATTACAGTTATATGATGAGGCTTGAATAGTTCAGATGGAAGGAACTCTGAAGGTATATACTTCTATTTCATTAAAATATGGCCTTCTCTTCACTCTTGAACATTTCTGTTTGCTTGCAGTAGCATATCCAGTCATGCCATTCTGGAGATCAAGTGGCACACATGCTTGAATGAATATAACAAATTAGTATGAAGGGTGCTGAGTGCCTGGAATGCGCTACCAGAGAAGGTGGTAGAAACAGACACAGTAACCCCAGCATTCAAGAAGCACCTGGATAAATACATGAATAGGAAGGGAATACAGAGAAATAGATCCATTAATGTGTTGGGACAGGCTTTGAGGGCTGAAGGGCCTGTTCTTGTGATGCATTACTCTTTGTTCTTTGTACAAAAGCAAGTTGGGCTGGATGACAAAACTCTCTACATACCATTGATGAAGCAATTGTGACACTTTGTATCTTTATGAGGAATTTGTTCTGTCCTGTTTCTCCTGAAGAAGGGTATTTTCAATCTGGTGCAAATGTGCCTGCTCAGTGGAAAGCAGGGTAAAATCTTTTTTGAGTTCTGAGTTTTTTTTTTCTCAATTAGACAAAAGAAACATGAGTAGGTGGAGTCAGGCTCACATAGACCCAGAGTGTTAGTTTTAGCTTTCATTTGTTGAAGTTGGGGATCTTCGGAGTTGAAAATACTAGATTCACTCTGTGGTTGTTTTTTTTCCTCCAGGACTGGAGATAGCAAGTGAAGGAAATCTGTTTTGCTGAATTTGCCTTTGCCAAGGGTGTGTTTATTGGATGCTGCTGTATTTGAACATTTGATGAGTAGTAGTTAAACAAATATTATTTTTCTTAAGTTTTTTGATAGAGTTATAAAGTTATGCCTTTTTTTGTTTGTTTGCATTTTAACTGCATTGTAGGAATAAAGTATGTTTTGCTGAAAGCCTGGTTGTATGATTAGTTGAATCATAACTGGAACACAATGCCTTACACTTGC
Organism: Stegostoma tigrinum; assembly: GCF_030684315.1. NCBI lineage: Eukaryota > Metazoa > Chordata > Chondrichthyes > Orectolobiformes > Stegostomatidae > Stegostoma > Stegostoma tigrinum. The sequence goes on from NC_081361.1 coordinate 14,990,181, forward strand.
CTGTAAGTAAGATAAAAGTTAGAGTCTAGGTTGTCTCCTCAATATATTTTGAGGGTGTTTGGTCTGGACCTTAACACAACTGAAACACCCATTTGACATAAGTGTTGAGACAATTAATGCTTTGGAGCTGATGAATTAGTTTGACATCTGACAGTCCAAAACTTTTTCGGCCAATAACTACTTGCTTTAGCAACCATTAGAACATGAACAAATCCTTAATCTCCCTGAGCCTGTTTGGCGGTTTAATCCATGTATTGTCTCTATTCATCCATCTTTGCTCCATTGTCCTTAACTTTCTCATCTATCAAACTGTTTCCAGCCTAACACACTTTAAAGACTAAGTTAACACTAACACTAACGCTAACACATAACATCCATTGCTTTGTTAGTGGGCATTCCACAATTATATTGCTGTTTTTGTAAAAAGTGCATTCTCACCCCTCTTCTGATTGGCCTGTTGGAGATCAAGAATAATAGTCACTGGAACCAAGTGAAATTCAGGGAAAAGACATGATTGAGCACAGAGATGACATTATCACTGGATTTCCACTCAAAGACATAAATCTACCAGAACCACCTAGGTGTGACAATGCAGTCCTATAATTTCAAGTAAAAAATGATGATAATAGCAAACTGAATCAGTGTAAAATGTTTTTTAATCAGACTGTTCAAAGATGTTATTGCAGACCTGTGGAACAGTGGGACTTGAACCCAGGACTTCTGGTTTAGAGATAGGAAGACTACCACTATTCTCGGCTTGTCATTGCCTCTCAAGCTCTTGATTGTCTTATTAAATTATTCTTCTGCCTATTACTGATGAGGAGAGTTGGTGGGCTAACTTTTCCCCTTTTTCATCACCTCGTGCTAATTTATATCAAAACATATTTTCTGAAGAAGCGTCTTAAAACCTTTCAGTTTGTTACTTCAAAGGAAATCTGTTAATTTTGTTTATTCATTCATTAAACTTACCACAATCCCCAAAATGTGAAATCAACACACATCCAATCCCTCAAACACAGGCACATATGAACAAAAAGGATTAGTTCCAGAGATACCACATGGCTTATGTCATAGAATAGGAAGAAACAAAGCATGTGTACTGAATCTTTTGTGAAAGATGAAGATGTTGCTGGCCTGAAGGGCATCTTGCTTCAGGTTCTTTGAAGATCGGGGGTGGAGGGTTAAAAACTTTTGAATGTGCACAAAACTTTTCAGCAGAGCTTTTGTAGAGAAGTAGCATAATCCTATATATGAAAACAAATTAAACCTCTTGCTCACTGCTTAACCTGGCTGTTTATTTAGATAGAGCTACTTTCTTCTTGCTGGAGAGATTTGTGACTTCTGCACTGTGTAATCCCAGGCTAACTGTTGCTGACTTGTCTTTGGACGAAGATTGATTTTCTGAATGTGGTTTCATGACCACATAGTCAATATTTCCCAATTTCCACACAAATTGGGCAAAGTCATAAGCCGTTGCCATACAATGGGGATTGGGGGAGGGTCAGGGTGTTGAATTGTATCAATTCATACATGCTTGTGGTGAAACTGTTTCTTCACACCTCACTTTGTGAGGTCCAAAATTTGCAAACAAGAAACATTATGTTTGAGTCTTAGTCTCCAACAAAACAAGAGCTGTAAATTAAAGAGGAGGCATTCTGAATGCATATATTCCACATGGATGCTTACATTTTAATGTTTTTTGTTACCATTGGCTTCCAGCTGAAGTGTCCCAATTTATTACAGCTCCTGACAGGATGCCCCAAATTTTCAAGATCCTGGGTAACTGCAGATGAACTCGTACCCCCTTCTTTATTCAATTGTTCATTGGTGTTGGTAGCAATAAGGAAACTTACAAAGGATCCCTTCCTTGTGCGATGCCTTTCTCCCAGACCAAAATGAATTTATGTTTTAAAAGGAATCATTTTAACTCGGCTTCCTTGCGTTAACAAAATATGATGAATGTTATTACTTTTTAAATGTAAGATGATCCAAAAACATGAACATGACTTGGAAAAGAGAGCTGATTTTTAAAAAAAATCAACTAACAGACACAGAGTACTGTCTCTGAGGCAATCGTTAAGAGTAGATTGAAAAATGTTGACAGTTGTGCAGTCCATTTTGAGGTTCTTGACAATGCAGGTTTTCTGAAGTTCTTGTATCCTGCTTCCTTTTAAACTGAGTTGCTCACTAGCTTCCAGCATTCAGAATGTGAGAAGTTTTTAATTGTAAGCTAATGGTGGCTTGTCAATAGTTACTTGATTTAATTTTTACAGCACACTTATGATTGAATCCAACCAATACACATGAGCACATTAGTACAAAAGCACACATATACCAAGTTTGAAATTTGATTTTAACCCATGCCCTGCGCATTCTTGAAAGGGGATAATGCAAATGTTAGTGTTGTGCAATGAAGCAGACTTGAGAAGGGAGCTTAAGGTGAACGAACCCTTAGGAGGCAGTGATCATAACATGACTGAACTTAGTCTGCAATTTGAGAAGGAGAAGATAGAATCAGAGGGAATGTTATTAGAGCTGAACACAGGGAGGAAGGAACTGGGCAGAATTGCCTGTGAGAGGAGCCTAGCAAGAAAGTCAGTGGAACAGCAATGGCTGGAGTTCCTAAGAGTAATTCAGGAGACACAGTGAAAATTCATCCCTAGGAAGAGGGAGGATGTTACAGGGACGAAGAGGGAACGTAGCTGACTATAGAAATTAGGGATAGTATAAAAACAAAAGAGAAAGCAGTAATTTGGTGAAAGGCAATGGGAAACCAGAGGATGGGGAAGCTTACAAAGACCAACAGAGGGCAACAAAAGAAGAAATAAGGAGGGAGAAGATTAAACATGAGGGTAAGCTAGCCAGTCATCCAAAGGAGGACTGTAAGAAAATCTTTAGATATATAAAGGGCAAAAGAGAGGCAAAAGTGGACATTGGACTGCTAGAAGATAACACTGGAGAGACAGTAGTGGGGAACAAGGAAATGGCTGAGGAATTGAATAATTACTTTGTGTCAGTCTTCACAGTGGAAGACATGATTAATATCCTAGAAATTCAAAAGAGTCAGGGGACAGAGCTGACTATAGTGGCCATCACCAAGGAAGAGGTGCTAGAAAAACTGAATGGCCTGAAGGTGGATAAATGACCAGGACCAGACAGACTAGACCATCTCTATTAAGGAGATAGCTGAAGAGATAATGGAAGCGTTAGTGGTGATCCTTTAGGAATTGCTGGAGTAGGAAGTGTCCCAGAGGACTGGAAAATCACTAATGTGTCACCCCTGTTTAAAAGGGGGGTAAGGCAAAAGACTGAAAATTGTATGCTGATTAGCCTAACCTTGATCGCAGGTCAAATTTTAGAGTCCATTGTGAAGGATGAGATTTCTGAATATTTGGAAGTCTATGGTAAAATAGGGCAAAGTACCTTGATTTCATCAAGGGGAGGTCATACCTGACAAATCTATTAGAATTCTTTGAGGAAGTAACAAGCAGATTAGACCAAGGAGAGCCAGTGGATGTTATCTACCTGGACTTTCAGAAAGCCTTTGACAAGGTGCCGCACAGGAGGCTACTGAGTAAGATAAGGGCCCAAGGTGTTAGAGGCAAGGTGCTAGCATGGATAGAAGTTTGGCTGTCTGGCAAAAAGCAGAGAGTGGGGATAAAACGGTCGTTCTCAGGATGACAGCCGGTGACAGGGGTGTTCCACAAGGGTCAGTGTTGGGACCACAACTTTTCAGTTTATACATTAGTGATCTAGATGAAGGAACTGTGGGCATTATGGCTAAGTTTGCAGACAATACAAAGTTGGGGAAGGGACCGGGAGTACTGAGGAGGTGGCGAGGCTGCAGACGGACTTGTACAGATTGGGAGATTGGGCAAAGAAGTGGCAAGATGGAGTCCAATGTGGGAAAGTGAGAGGACACGCACTTTGGTAAGAAAAATAAAAGCATGGACTATTTTCTAAATAGGGAGAAAATTCAGCAGTCTGAAGAGAAAAGAGATTTGGGAGTTCTAGTCCAGATTCTGTCAAGGTAAACTTGCAGGTTCAGTCAATAGTTAGGAAGGCAAATGCAACTTTGGCATTTATTTTGACAGGACTTGAATATAAAAGCAGGGATGTACTCCTGAGGCTTTATAAGGCTCTGGTCAGGCCACATTGGAGTACTGTGCGCAGTTTTGGGTCCCATATCTCAGGAAGGATGTACTGGCCCTGGTGCGGGTTCAGAGAAGGTTCTCAAGAATGGTACCAGGAATGAAAAGCTTAACATATGAGGAATGTTTGAGGACTCTGGGGCTATAATCATTAGAGTTTAGAAGGATGAGGGGGATCTAATTGAAACTTACAGAATACTGAAAGGCCTGCAAAGAGTGGATGTTGGGAAGATGCTTGCATTGGTAGGAGCGACTAGGACCCAAGGGCACAGCCTTAGAGTAAAGGGAAGACCTTTTTGATCAGAGATAAGGAGAAACTTCTTCAGCCAGACAGTGGTGAATCTGTGGAATTCACTGCAGAGAAGGATATGGAGGCCAGGTCAATGAGTACATTTAAGATGGAGATAGATAGGTTCTTGATTGTCAAGGGAACAAGGGTTGGTTGGGGGGGAAGCAGGAGAATGGGGTTGAGAAACTTATCAGCCATGATTGAATGGCCAAGCAGACATAATGGGCTGAATGGCCTAATTTCTCCTCCTCTGTCACATGACACTTCCCTCAGATGTGAATTCACTGTTGTCTTTACAGATATCATGAGAAAGTTCACCTATCGCCTGGACTCCATCTTTGGCCAAGGTAGATTGCTCAGAGGCCATATGCTTTGTAAAATAGTAAAAATGTCCATCATTTTCATACATTCATTGGCATGTGATGCATGTGTGATCTGTCCTCACCTTAATTGTGCATAAAGGCATCTTGCACCTCAGCTCAGTTAAATACAGCACTTTCTCACAAGAAACTGAATGATTGACCATCTGAGGCCTGTCTCAGATTTTCAGGCTGCGTCCTAAAGCCATACAAAGCAAAAATAATTCATTTCTGTTTTTATGTTATTTCTAAAATCTAAAACATCTCAAGCAAATCAACGCTCAGCCATGAATATTCTATGGAACACAGGCTGGTTAACTTCATTAGCATCTGCTGGAACGTGAAAAATCAACATCAATGAGCCAAAATCAGCGAGCCATGGATTTGACTCCATATATTAAAGTCTTTGTTGAATACAAAAATGAAAGGTGAAAACCATCTAGCAATAATTCATGAAAATTAGCCCCATTCATGTTTAACATTGGGCAATTGTGGAAGCTTATCAATTTTTAATTGAAACTCCACTAATACAATATAAATGCAAAACTGAAATTACAATAATGATGTCGGTAAGAATATAAATTGTTTGAAATTACAAAGAAATGTTTCATGAACATAAGACAGTCATTCTCTTTTTGAAGCTGAAGTCTGTTGACTCACTTGCCATTCCCTTCATTGTGAAAACCCACCGGTTTGTAAGTCAGTCAGCTTATGGAGCTAATTAGAGAGCTTCTCGGCCTATTGAAGGCCTTGGCAACAGGTGGGGAAGGAGTCCTGACTTTACAAAAGTTGCCAGCCAATTCAAGGTCAGCAGCTTTTGGGTCCTAAAGGCGGTTGAATGAGGCCTAATCTTTGTGGGACCCATGGGTGAGGAGGTAAGCCTTCCTTTCATTTGTCGCACTGTGTGCCCATGGAGAAAGGGGGGGGGGCGCGCTCAGGATGTCAGAGACAATGTTGGCAGGCTGGCTTTCAGTGGCAAACCTCTTACCACTGCTACCCTCTCCCCCAACATGTATACCTCCAAATGCCTCTTTGTTGGCATAAACAGAGCCCCTCCACTGCTAAAGTGGCAGGCAGGCCATCCTCGTCTCCCAGTCAGGAAATGAGTCAGATTCTTTCTTGCTGGAAGGTACATAGTCAGAGCACTGGAATATTTATCTTCTTAAGTGACTGATTGTCTAATTAAGACCTTTAGTTATTCTCCAGAGGCCAATCTTTGGGGGGTGGAGTTCAGTGTTGATGATGGAGAAAGGGGACAGGTGTCTCTCCAGAGACAATTCCCCTGATTATTTTCCCTTCTCACCAGCTGCAATTGTGTCTGCAGAATGACTTCGGTATGAGAGAACGGCATTCAGTTCATCATGTTCATGTTGGCTCTTTACAAGAGTGATATCACAAATATCACTGCCCTGCTGTTTCCCTTTGGATCTACATTATTTTCTGCTCTAAATGTGTATCCAATTTCCTTTTGACAATCACCAGGTGTTGCATTCCAGCTCATAATCATTAATTGCATTAATAACATTCTTCATCATGTAGATTTTGGCTCCTCTGCCAAGCATTTACCATCAGTTTAGTCAGTTTCTCGAATCTGCTGCCAAAAACAATATTCTCTGTCTCGCTATTTTGTCCAGATGCTTGTGATTCTGATCAATTCCACGAAACTTCCTGTCAACATCTTCTTCCCCAAGAACAACGATCCCAGCTTCTAATCCACGCATGTCTCTCTCATCCTTAAAACCATTCTAACACATTGTCTCTGCACCCTTCTTAAAGACTTAATTTGGTTAGCACTGCTGCCTTTCAGCGCCAGGGATGCAGGTTCGATTTCAGCCTCGGGCGATTTTCTGTGTGGAGTTTGCACACTTTTCCTGAGTCTGTGTGGGTTTCCTACAGGTACTCCGGTTTCCTCCCACAGTCCAAAGATGTGCAGGGTAGATGTATTGGCCATGCTAAATTGCCCGTAGTGTTCAGGGCTATGTAGATTAGGTGGGTTATAGGGGGATGGGTCTGGGTGGGATGTTCTGAGGTTCGGTGTGGAATTGATGGGCCGAAGGGCCTGTTTCCACACAGTAGGGATTCTATGACTTGGCATCCTTCTGAAAGAGTAATGTCCAGAATTGGGCATGATGATGCAGGTGACTTGAATTCTGTGGGCTGGATTTCCACAGACAGTCGTTTCAATCTTTCAATGGTTTCAAATATTGCTGACAAGACCAAAAAACTGCAACATATTTCACAGAAGAAGGAAATCCGAGGCAGGGCCACTTGAACATATCAGAGTCATAGAGTATGGAAACAGACCCTTCAGCCCAACGGTCCGTGTCGACCATGATTCCAAACTAAACGAGTCCTGCCTGCCTGCGCTTGGCCCACATCCCTCCAAATATTTCTTCTTCATGTACTTATCCAAAAGTCTTTTAAATGTTGTACCTGTACCTGCATCTACCACTTCATCTGGAAGTTCATTCCACACATGAACCACACTTTGCAAAAAAAAATTGCCGCCCATTTTTTTTCAAAATCTTTTGCCTCTCACCTTAAAAGTATATACCCTAGTCATGATAACCACCACACTTGGGAAAAGACACGTGCCATTCACCTTATCTTTAGCTTTCATTATTTTATAAACCTCTATAAGGTCACCTTATGCTCCAGTGAAAGAAGTCGCAGCCTATCCAGCCTCCCCTCATAACTCAAACCCTCTATTTCCAGCAAATTCTTGGTAAATCTCTTCCAAGTCTTCTCCAGCTTAATACTATAACAAAGTGACCAGAACTGGACACTGCACTCCAAGAAAGTATATATTGCTGAGTACAAATTGATCCATTTATGACATTGAAGCGCAGAGAGGAAATCATGAATTGATGAAGATGAATTGAACACCCTTGAGGGTGGATAAGATCTCTTTAATTGTCATTACTGCCTCACCTTAATCATACAAACAGTCTGTAGTATTTAATGAGGGTCAAATTCTCGCTGCTGGACTGCTTTAATTGACAGGCCATTTGTGTAAGTTTGAAAAAGTAATTCCCTTCTGTTTAGACAGTTTTTAGATCTCTAATGATATTTTCGAAAATAACTATCTGAATGAATGCTTGGCTGAGTTTCAAAACAAAAGTTACAACTGTCATCAGGGCTTTAGAGTTCATAATTGAGTTAGAAGTTTAAAGGAATAGCTATCTTTGAATGTGCAGCCTGAATATAAGTTTCTGTAGTTCTGAAGAGTGGTCACTGGGCCTGTAACATTAACTCAGCTTTCTCTCCAAAGATACTGCTAGTCCTACTGAGTTTTGCCAGCAATTTATGATTTTGTTTGTGATTTCCAGCATCTACAGTTCTTTGCTGGTCCGAATATAAGTTTCTTTGTTTCTGCAAGGGATCAACCACTTGAGAAGTTTTAAAAGCCTGAATGGTTTTCATGATTAGAAGCTTCTTTCATCATCATGTGTCTATGTGTGTCAGATGTGTTAAGTGGTTAGTTTTTTAAAAAAATTTTGCATGGTTTTTGAGGCTGCTGTAGTGGCTGTTGTGTCAGTGCATCTATGGGAGACATGGTGATGAAATGAGTTGGCATGCAGGATCTGAGTGGAAGACAGTGGGTTGCACAGGGATGATGAAGACTAGAGGATCTAACAGCTTCGCAAATAACTGTGAAAAAGACCTAGAGAATTAGGGCAGGTCTTCTCACCGGCTCATCTTAACACTTGTCACTTCCATCAAGTTAGTACCCAACTCTACCCTGCCCCTTCTCTCCACAAAGAGAAAACGTGGACTAGTGGAGCCATTTAAACTATGAAGGGTCTGCTGAGCTCGGGAAGTAACTGAATTAAGCTACCCAACTGAATTGTGTAAATCCCTTGCCTTCTACTTATAAAAGCTTGTTTAACAGACCAACATTCACATTGAATTCAGTAGATGCTCAGAGATTAACAAGAATTTATTGTGAATCTGTAGTTAAATACAAACACCAATCTCCACCTTCACATTCTACACTCTTTTCCCCTTTAGAAGTCAACTCCCCACTGGGAAAGAACCTAGCTTTTTGTTTTAAATTTGAAAAAAAAAACACACTACCAAATTAACCAAACACCCAGCTCTTTATGACTGTATTATTATTTTAGTCACCCAACAATTTGTCAATTAGCCAAATAATACCCAATTAATGATATAAAAGCTACAACAAAAAAAATCAGAAGGGTGGGAAAGCTAGAGAACTGAATCGAAAAAATGTTGGAATGGGGAGATAATGCTCTCCAACTCCCACACTGAGCACAGAGCTCTTGTTTGCCTTTTATATAAACATGCACCAATAAACCAACTAAACAACTATGTAGCAGACAAAAGGGCTGCAGGGGGATATTTGGTGGGTGGCCAGCAAACATTCTGTTTGGAACTAATGGGATAAAATAACAAAGGTGTCAAAGAAACCTCAAATAGATTGGGCTCTAATATCTTGTGACTTAACACACTGGAGGAGCTGAGATAACAAGTTGTAGAGCTGGATGAACACAGCAGGCAAAGCAGCATTAGAGGAGCAGGAAAGCTGACGTTTCGGGCCTAGACCCTTCTTCAGAAAGGTCTGAATGATAGAATTCAATCATAGTCAAATGCATCAGAACCATAGGATCCGAACAAACCTTCAAAACTAATGACTATGAAGCTGACTGTTTCGCCACCAACATCAACATGACAGGTCATCTCCATTGTAACCAATGCAATATTCAACTGTCTGCTTTTTTTTTATGAACAATTCAGATACTGATCCCTAAATCTGTTTCCTTTAAACATTCATCTGCTGGACCCACCTTTTTAATTAGTGTGTACAAACGTTTTATTAGTCTTCCTTATCACGTGGTAACTAATAAGTTCATCCTTTTTGTTAATTCAAGAAAAGCCTGGCTGAATTGACTCCTTTTTTATACATTTGGCCTGACAGAAAGATGTCCACAAGGGATGGCATCCTTCCTAAGTTCACCTACTTGCAGCCAGCTGAGGGGTCAGTTGAACAAAGAAGTGGAGCCAGTTCATTTCTCCACATGTGGGAGCTTATCATTTTAGGGCATCCCCTCTGCGATCAGAATGATTTGGGGAACATCGCACACAACTTGATGGTTACAGCAGGATTGAATGAACAAGCAGATTGATTAAATATTTTCGGGTGGAGTTGGAAATCAAAGACTAATTGGTACAGTTAGATCACATGGGATTCAGGGTGACCTTGCTAATTGGATAGCAAGATGGCATAATGGCATGAGACAGAGAGTAGTGGTGGAGGATTGTTTTTGAACTGGAGGCCTGTGATCAGCAATATTTCACAGCGATCTGTGCTGTGTCCACTTTTGTTTGTCATTTATGTAAATGATTTAGATGAGAATATGAAAGGCGTAATTCGTAAGTTTGCCGATGACACCAAAATTGGTGGTATAGTGGACAGTAAAGAGGCCTTTCTATGATTACAAAGAAATGATGATCAGTTGAATCGATGGGCTAAGCAGTGGAAGTGGGTAAATGAGAAGTACTGCATTTTGGTAAAACAAACAAGGGCAGAAATTATACAATTAAAAATAAGGCCTTAGGTAATGTTGTAGAACAGAGAGACATAGGGGTTCAAGTTCGTAGTTCTTTGAATTGTAGACAGTGGTTAAGAAGGCATTTACCACACTTGCCTTCATTACTCAGATCTTTGAGTGTACGAGTTGGGACATCTTGTCGAGGTTGTACAGGATGTTATTGAGGCCTCTTCTGGCATTCTGCATCCAGTTTTGGTCAACCTGTTATAGGAAAGATACTATTAAGCTGGAGACGGATTGGAAAAAGATTTACCAGGATGTTGCTAGGAATAGAGGGTTTGGGTTATAAGGAGAGAAAGAGAGGCTGGACAGACTGGGACTTTATTCCCTGGAGTGTAAGGGGTTGAGGGGTGACCTTATAGAGGCTTATAAGATCATGGGACATATGGATAAGATGAATGGCAGGTATCTTTTTCCTCGGGTGGGGGATTTCAAAACTAGGCATCATATTTTTAAGGTGAGAGGAGAAAGATTTTAAAAAGACATGAGGGGGATCTTTTTTTTACAGAGAGTGGTTCATCTGTGGAATGAACTTTCCCAGAAAGCGATGGATGTGGGTACAGTTGCAATGTTTAAAAGACATTTGGTTAAGTACATGAATAAGAAATGTTTGGAGGGGTACGGGCCAAGCTCAGGCAGGTGGGACTAGTTTAGTTTGGGATTTGGTCAGCATAGACTGGTTGGACCAAAGGCTCTGTTTCCGTGCAATATGACTCTACAAGTGATCATGGAAATAATTCAGGGCTTCTTTAAGAAAATTGTTTCACCGCAAAGAAACTTTGCGGGAGACATTTGTTGGAATACTATTACCTAGAGGGGTACTACGTACATAATACTAATTTGCCTGGGCCAGTCAGTCCTTCCAGCTGTGGTGTGTGTGGCCCATACAGAATTCCCCGTTGCTATAATACTGTGTTGGACACACTTGTAACATGTCTGCACCATTGATTAGCTCCAAGGCATCAACATAATCATATAGTACCATTGGTCAGATTACACTAACAGATTTCTCCTCCTTTAGTTCATGAGAGTGAGAGATTTCCAGGAACAGATAAGGAGCAATCAACAAAATCACAGAAAAGTCTGGAGTCATCAAATACAAAAGGGCATTTAGCCCAGGAGGTCCTGAAACAAAGGCTGGTAGATTTTTAAAAATCACTTAGTGATGGGATCCTTTATTAAGTAAATAAGTCGGGTACAGAAAAAAGTTTTCCAATGAGGTGGGAAAATGAAAGGAAGCCAAAACTAGAATTTCCAAAATGATGAAGGAATCCATATAAACAGCATCAACAGTACCCCCCCTCATCAATGCCCTTCATCACTTCATCAAAAAACTCAATTTAGATTGTCAGATATGATTTGCTTTTAGAAGTCTTAATCTTGGATAAAATGAATTGTCACAGGGAAAATTACAGGTTGATAAATGGCAGCACGTACTGATTTGCTAAAAGCAAATCAAATCTGACAAATTTGATTGAGTTTTTTGATGAAGTAATGGAAAGAGTATGTGTGGGCAATACAGTTGAGCTTCAGGACATGCGATTCAAAAAGCATTTAATTATGACTTGCAGACCAGCTAGCAAAATAGAAAGAAACAGGTTTAAAGGGGCAGAGACAACATGGATAGAAAATGAAGTTGCTGGCAAAGCTCAGCAGGTCTGGCAGCATCTGTGCAGGAGAAAACAGAGTTAACATTTCCGGTCCAGTGACCCTTCCTCAGAACTAGGGTCACTGGACCTGAAATGTTAACACTGTTTTCTCCTTCATGGATGCTGCCAGACCTGGTGAGCTTTTCCAGCAACTTTGTTTTTGTTCCTGATTTACAGCATCCACAGTTCTTTTGGTTTTTATTATGGATAGAAAATGAGCTGATAGGGGCTTGTGGTACAATGGTAGTGTCCCTACCTATGAGCCAGGAGGTTTGGATTCAATTCTTAGCTGTCTTTTTAAGTGCGTCATGATATATCCCGACAGATTGAGTCATATAACTGTTAAACATAGTTGAATCTGAATGTAGAGAAAGTACATTGGAAATCCTCAGCTGGTCATGAATCTAAAACATTATTTCTGTAAAGATGTTGTGTCACCTGTTGTATATTGCACATGCATGATAGAGGTTATAGATAGTTAGAACTGCAGATGCTTGAGCCAGAGATCACAGTGTGGAGCTGGAGGAACACAGCAGGCCAGGCAGCTATTTTTCTTCAGATTGGAGTCAACAAATGAATGATATCTAGATAAGGGCATTAAAAAAAACCAAAAGAACTGCGGATGCTGTGCATCAGGAACAAAACAAAGTTGCTGGAATAGCTCAGCAGGTCTGGCAGCATCTGTGGAGGAAAAAAAAAGAGTTAACATTCTGGGTCTGGTGACCCTTCCTCAGAGTACTGTGTCCTATTCTAAGAATTAGAATTAGAAATAATGGCAAGGACTCAAATTCACGACATTGCTTATAAAGCTGCTTTGAAGGGTCTGATTATTTACGCAAGGAGTTTTAGGGGCTCATGCAATTGCCCATCATTTTAAAAATTCTTGACATTGTTTATACAGCTTCTTTGAAGAGTTGGTTGATTTAATTAGGGTGTTTATAGGCTACTCAATCGTTCTCAACTGTTACAAGTCTCTTGCATTGTATCAGGAGGAACACCAAACTCAGGAGTATTCTGTTAACTTCCATGTGATTCAATCTGTCCAACAAACATAGTCAACAACTCCCATCTCACCCCTTCTCTGTAATAATTGCTTGAAATCCCATGATCAACCTACGACCTTACAAACAGCTTTGTACTAACAGTTCCTCTTACATTTCCAACCCCAAAGAGTATGAATTTACCAGTCCCCTGGGCTGCAGTGTCCCCTGCAACATTACCCTATAAATCAAGCTGTCTTTGGATGGGGAAATCAGTCAAAAACATGCATACCATGGCATTCACCTCCAGCAGGGCTCCCCTCTCCAGCCTAGAAATTCCACTACTCAGCAAATACTGGGGTCTGTGATTTTCAGTTGCTTGGTCTAACCAGCCCATTCAAGTCAATGATGCCTCCAAGTCATTGAAATGAAACTGTGCATTGCACGTTTACAAAAGAAATTCATTGAAAGCATTCTAAAGAGATTGAGTCACATCTCAAAATGCTTATTTGCTTTGGTCGAAACAGCAGCAAGACAGCAGCAATGAATAAAGCACTTTTAATGTAGTAAGACGATATAAAGCGTTTCATGTGAGATTAATCAGGGAAAAAGAAACAATCAATAATAGCTGAGAGAGTTAGGAACAACATTGCTGTTCAAAGTTGATTAAATTTGCTTTGTGTGCATTTCTTTCTCATGATTAAAAAGATGTTAATTTAGTCAGAAATACGTGATCTTTCAGTTGTGGCATTTCTCTCCTTATTTCAAGAATGTAATTACAAGGAATGCAGCTCACAGTTTTCCTTTGGACTCCTCAATAAAGGGGTTGATAATTGGACATTAAACTCACGAAGCACATGTTTTGTCCATTGGAATTGTAGATCTGCCTCTGGATATTACTCATTATAGTGAGCATGACGAAGAACGTTGCGATTGACCTAAATAGCAGCACTGTTATTTTTTTCCCTTCAGCAGCTGTTATCTATTGTATTTTCTGCTTGGTTGAGCTCATGTTAAGCTCTAATAAAAAGCCGTACCTGAACAGCAGCTATCTTTCTCTTACATACCTGGAAGACCTTGTAATGTCATTCCATTATTTTCTGAGTTTATTATAAAAGAAGCATGTCCCAGGAAGTTAATTATAAGACAACTTAATCTATGAATCACTTGATACACCTAAAAATCTAGATCTTTTGATAAGAACATAAACCAAAACCCATTTGTAGCATGATGTTTACACTTAGAATTATAATTATGAAATGCAATGTAATTTTAAACTCTGTTTGCACCTCTGCTCTATGTTACTTACAAGATGCACATCAGAAACAGCATGTCACTTCCATTTGACAATATCACATTGAAAACAGTTCATCTTTTCACTGGATTTCTTCCTCCCGGAATAACAGAAAATCTTGTTATGGGTAAGTCAGTCTCATTTTATTGTTCTGATGAAGGGTCACCGGACCCGAAACGTTGACTCTGTTTTTTGCCTTCACAGATGCTGACAGGCCTCCTGAGCTTTTCCAGCAATGTCTGTTTTGGTTCCTCATTTCATTATGCCCTATTATACTTTCAGCATTGCACTATTTCAAACCATTCGCTGGAATTATCCAATATTGATATGCTTAAAATGCCGTTTAATGTTACTACTAAAATGGAAATCTTTTACAAATTTGTAACACTGCAGATAGTTAAAATGAATTAAGGTATTTATTTCTAGGAAATAAGTGAAGAAAATGCAGTCATCATACAACTGTTCTTCTGATTGTTCAGATGACAGTTGAGCTTCTAATGGAGACCAGCTTCCATCAGCAGTCTCTCATAAGCAAGTTAATCTCAGAGAAGCAGTTGTTGAGGCTTTTAGCTTGCCTGTTCCTGAGATAGAAAAATGGACTGGCTAAGAATCAGTATCGTCTTCATTACTGAGTTACTCCTGGTGAACAATGAATATTGAGTAAAGACTGTACAAAGATCATTTGTAACACTTTTCCAGGAAAAATAATCTAATAGGTTTTCAGGTGAAAGAAAAATGCATTCGCAAAATGCTTCATTTAAGTTGTTGCTGCTGTTTGTACCACATCAGCATCGTGAGGATATAAGAGTTGAAGCTGAGAATAGATCGGTAATTTAGGAAGACAAATAAACAAGCAAAAATGTAATTTTCATCTCAATACTATCTATTAGCAACTTGTTGATATGTTTGTAAAATAAACAAAGTCAGGCTGAAACCAATAAAATAGGGGGTTAAAATCTGCTCAGAATGGGTTTTGTCTGTGCAGAAAGTTGTACAAAGGTGGTCTGAGGTAATGGATGAGCTCCTATGTTACTGCTTGGAGTCAGTGCACTGAGCCATATTCAAGAACACAGCAGCCAAACTAAATGATTAAGCCACAGCCATCACAGGCTTCATCAGTAAATGTATAGAGGATTGTATACCAGAAATGGTGATCTGACTGTTCTCCAACTGGAAACCATGGATGAGCCAGGAGATCCACTCCCTACTGAAGTCCACATCTGAGGTGCTGAAGTCAGGTGACCCTGACCTAAGCTGGAAATCAAGGTACAACCTTTGTAAAACCACCAGGAATGCCAAGAGACAATACCAGACTAAAGTAAAGTCTCAGACTAAGCACACAAATGCACGTTGACTGTGCTAAGGCTTACACAATTTAATGTGCTACGAAGCGAAGTTGAGTAGAATCGCTGACAACAATGCGTCTCTCCCCGACGAGCTCATTGCCCATTTTGCCCAGAAGGCCAGTGAAATGATGTCACCTGATCTGACAGTATTGTGTGAAACAGTACTCACAGTCACTGCCACAGACTTCACGTTGACTTTCTTGAGGGTGAACCTACAGAAAACAACTGGCCTCGCCATGCATACAGATCCTTTGTGGACTAAGTGGTGGAGTGTTTGCAGACATTTGTAACCTCTCCCTACTACTCCTTCCCACCTGCTTCAGGAAGACCACTATCATATAAGATAGTGGCAGAGTGGTACAATCCAGCTGGAGCAGCTCTGCTCTGCCTGTTCTTTATCTTTTTCTCTTGTTTTGCTCTTTTCTTGAGTGTCTTTTTTGAGTAAGCTATTACCTCTTTAAACTTGCATGGAAGGGAATGGACAAGGCAAATCCCAGACTGGAATCCATCGTGGGGAGGGGAGTCCCAGACCAGAGTCCATTGCAAAGCCTCGAGGTTTGAAGCCTGGCGTGGTCTGGAAACTGGGCCCAATGTGGTCTGGAGACTAGGTGCTGGCATCAACTGTAAATCTAGTACTTTTTCCCCTTTTTATTATTATGCTGGATTTTTATTTAATATTCTTTTAATTTTGTACCAAATATTTATGTATACGTACCTGGGTATCTTGTATCTAAGATCACACGCTAAGCAACGGGCGTTACAAAATTTTCACTGCACTCATTCAAGTGCATGAGTCAATAATGCTCATTCATTCATTCACTATCATCCTGGTGCCAAAGAAATATTAGGTAATGTGCCTGAATGATACCGCCCAGCAGCTCTGACATTCATCATTATGAATTGTTTTGAGAAGTTAGTAATGGCACACATTAACTCCAGCCTCCCAGATTGCCCTGATCAACTACAATTCGCTGACTGTCACAGTAGGGCCATGGCAGATGCCATCTCCCTGGCCCTATACTCATTCCTGGAAGATCTGGATAACAAAGACACCAACATCTGATTCTTATTTATTGATGTCAGCTCCGTCTTCAACACTGTAATTCCAACCATACTCATTTCCCAACTTCGATACCCAGGACTCTGCTCCCCACTTTGGAACTCAACCTTCTGACCAGCAGATTGCAATCAGTCAGGATAGGTGGTAATGTCACCTCTACAATAACCCTCAACACCAGTGCTCTGTAAGACTGTGTACTCAGTCTCTTACTTTACTCCTTGTACACTCATGGATGTATGGCAAAATGCAGGTCCAACTCCATTTACAAGTTAGCTGATGACACCACCATATTGGGTCAGGACTCAAACAATGACAAGACAGTGTATGGGAAAGAGATAAGCAGTTTAGTGGCATGGTGTAAAGACATCACCCTCTCCATCAATGTTAGCAAAACAAAGGAGCGAGTCAGCAACTTCAAGAATTGGAGTGGAGGACACGCCCTTGTCTGTATCATTGGTGTTGAGGTGGAGGTGGTTGAGAGCTTCAAGTTCCTTAGAGTAAATATCACCTACGATCTGTCCTGGCCAATCCATATCAATGTGACAGTCAAGAAAGCAGACCAATGCCTCTACTTCCTCAGGAGGCTAAGGAAATTCAGCATGTCTGCAATGGCACTTACCAATGTTTATAGATGCACCAGAGAATGCAACCTATCCTGATGCATCACAGCAAAGTAATAGCATCTGTTCTGCCCAAGATACAAGAAATTACAGAAAGTTGTGATCATGGCCTAGTCCATCGCAAAAAGCAGCCTTCCTTCCGATGACTCAGTCTATACTTCCCGCTGCCTTGGGAAAGCAGCCAAGATAATCGAAGACCCCTCCCACCCCAGTTATACTCTCTTCCACCCTCTTCCTTTGGGACGAAGTTACAAAATTTTCAAAAACATACCAACAGATTTAAGAACAGCTTCTTCCCTGTTGTTATCAGACTTATGAATGGACCTCTCATACTAGAGTTTTTCTTTCTCTGCATCTTCTCTATAGCCATAATTCTATACTGTGCATTCTGTTCTATTATCCTGATGTACTTATGTGTGGTGTGATTTGTCTGCATTGCACACAAAACAATACTTTTCACAGTATCTCAGTACATGTGACAATAATTAATCAAATCAACTCAAAAATCTCAGCTGCAACTTGAATGAGTGTGCCATTGGGAAAACATATGTGTTAATCCTTAGGTTATTCCATTTCACTGACGGATTACCATCTAAAGCAACCATAAAGTTACAACTGACAATTGACTCATTTGTTAAAATGTAACCCATGAAATCACCACATCAACAGAGTTACGTCATTCCCATAAAACCACTTGACGTCATTTTATTCTTTTTGACTTTGAGCAGGTAACATTAAATTGGTGAAAGTGATGAAGTATTTCAGTGTTGTTAGATTCTGCCAGAGAATATCAACGTGATGACTGCAAAAAAGGCAGCATGTTCCCTCTAACTACCCTCTATTTCAGCCCAGAGCACACGTTAAGAATAAGGGACTAACCTGACCATCTGATGAATTTTATGCTTTCCTGGGGGAAAGCTGACAGGCAGGGGAATGTAATTTTGTCTCTAATGCTATGCATTCTGGCAGTGGAGGCAACAAGCAAGTCAGCTGCCCTTGTGCCAGTTGATGCCCCTTTGACCTTTAGTTACCCCATTGTGATAACTTTTTCTCAACAGGCAGAGAATGCAGCCAAATATTAGTCACTCAGTGTCATTTCTCTGGCTGTTTTTCAGAAGAGTGGGGCAACTTTTCTTGTAGAGTCTAGTGGGCACATCAGAGCACCCTTCCTTGTAATGTCTTCTCATTTCCCAGCATTGAGCATTCCAACCTCAACCCCCCTTTCCCACTTGATGGGGCCTCCTAAATCGCTCCAGATGAAACACTCCTAACCCCTATATAAACTAACACCTTCTTGCCTAAGCATACTGCTCTGGTGAAGATCTCTATTCAGGACTTAATGCAATCCGAATAACGGTCGCTGCTCGCACTAGAGAACTCCTGACCACTTGACTAGGGAAGACATTATGCCCTGAACTAGTTAATTACCTTCCTGTTGTGGTATGTCTCACTTTGAATATTGCAGTGTGCCTTCAAGAGATGTGACATGCTCAGTCTATCAATGTATGCAATGTGAGTATATAAGGTCTCAGACTCCACCTTGCTTTGGATCATCTGAAGCATGACCCTCTATTGGAAGCATACTTCTCTGTTGTAAACTAGTAACTTAACACTAAACCTGACATTTATGTGCCCGAGGAATGTAATGTTTCTATATATCTGTTTGACTCTTCAGTACAACAGTATCCTCACTTATTTACTTAAGCATGGCCACATCAGATAAAATGTATTGCTGGATGCAAATTCATGCCACTTCTGAAAGTCAGGTCTCTGTGGAGCAGATTCTTCCTATTAGATGCTAGTGTGTGCATAATGCATGTATGTGTGTGTAATAAGGCGAGTCAGATTTATTGTGCAAACAGTACATGTAAAATCCAGCCTTCTCCTCGAAGCAGATAATTTACATAATGTGGGTGATACTAGTGGAACAAGCTAAAGTCAACAGTGGTTTCAGGGACAAAAACAAGGTTGCTGGAGCAGTGCAAGCAGTCCTGGCAGCATCTGTGGAGGAGAAAACAGAGTTAATGTTTCGAGTCCGGTGTCCCTTCCTCAGAACTGACGGTGACTGGGAAAACATTAGCTTATATGCAGAAAAAAGGGGAGGGGGTTGGGGTAGGGAGTAAATCATAGGGTAGAGCCTCTGGGGAGAGAAGAGCAGTTGGACAGACAGAGTTGATAATGATCAGGTTGGGAGGGTGAATAGTTCTTAATGCGGACTGTTAGTGACTAATGACAGGTAGTGTGTAATGGCAGGCTTTGAGGTTACCAAAAACTCTGTTTATCCTTCACAGATGCTGCCAGGCCTGTTGAGCATTTCCAGCAAATTTGTTCATGTTACTGATTTACAGCATCCGCAGATCTTTTGATTTTTATTTAGTAGTTTTAGGGATATGTAAACCTTGATCAATATAAAAAGAGCAGGTAAAAACAAGGCTTGATAGTGTTCCACACAAAATCCAGTCCCAGTGGTTTATCCTGTGTGAAATGATATATGGTCACCACTTCATCAATATCAATTTGAATCTGCAGCTGGCACAGAGAGGAGCCTGGAAGTGTTTCTACTGAAGTTAACATGAAAGAATGAGCCAGTTAAACAAGTGTATGCAATACTGAACAGAATTACCAAGACCAGACAGACTTGCAGCTTCATTGTTTTCTTACAGATGAGTTAGTTTACCGCAGCCAGAAATGCAACTGATAAGCAACATCAGCGAATGAAAGACACAACAGTGGCGGTAACCGAGATAGTCGAAACTGTAGATGCTGGAGAATCTGAGATAACAAGGTGCAGAGCTGGACGGACACAGCAGACCAAGCAGCATCAGAGGAGCAGGAAAGCTGACATTTCTGGCCTAGACCCTTCTTCAGAACTTTCAGAAAGGTCTGAAGAAGGGTCTAGGCCAGAAATGTCAGCTTTCCTGCTCCTCTGATGCTGCTTGGCCTGCTGTGTTTGTCCAGTTCTACACTTTGTTATATCAGTGGTGGGAACCGATCTTGCTCAGCAGACAGTCTCTAGCTGGGGAGATGTTTTCCATTCATGAGGTGGGGATTTGGGTAGCTCTGGTACCTTGTGCGACAAGGTAGTCTGTTGGTCGCTAGAACATACTTCGGCAAGTTGCCAGAGAGAACGCTACTTTTAGAGTCGAGGGGGTGGGGAAAATTGAACCTGAAAAGGAGGAGAAGCAGACTGCATTATTTTTGCAAACAATAAGCTCGGGTCATTATTAAATCCTATTTTATACCATTTGGATTATTGAAAGAGTTGGTGAAAGCTTCCTTTCCGGTAAGCTGAAACTCGGTTTTATAATAAAACAAAAAATTGAGAACATTAGAAATCTTTGTCTTGGTCTTGTGTCCAGTGATACATTGTGCCCTGATCCCAACTCCAGAATTGCCTCTAATTAAAGCAGACTGCAGGTATCTGAGATAGTAGGAATTGCAGATGCTGGAGAATCTGAGATAACAAGGTGTAGAGCTGGATGAACACAACAGGCCAAGCAGCATCATAGGTGCAGATCCTATGATGCTGCTTGGCCTGCTGTGTTCATCCAGCTCTACACCTTGTTATGCCAGTATCTGAGGCGGTGACTGCACAGGGATGGATTTCTATATCAGTGCTTCACCATTGCTCTCATTCTTCCCTCTGGGATCCATGTGGCCGGGCAGGAAATGGGCACCAGAGCCTTAACAGGAAAATTTAGCAAGAAAAAGCAGGAAATACATGGTTAAATGATTTGCAACCTGTTCATTGTGCCAGCAGCTCGAGGGTGTGCTGTGAATTGAGAAGAGGCGAAAGGAAGGAGGGTGCACTGTTCCCCCAAAGAGGTCAGCTGGGTTGCTTTGGCCCTGTCACAGCTGCTACCGTGATTCTGAGAGCCATCGCTTGGCAAGGTTGAGGAGATGCAGGTATTCTTAATCACCCTCCCCCTCCAATCCAGCCAGAGCAGCATTGTGTTTGGTCATCTGCCTGCATTAATGAATCAACTGCAATTATGAGTAATCCGTGAGAGAGGGGTGAGGGTCTGATATGATTGGGAGACGTGTGAGGGTGAGGGGTACAAGCTGAACATAAAGCTCAGATGTAGACGTGTGCATCTGGATGAAAGCAATATCAAAGAAATGTGCTAATGTGGTTCCCTCTGCATATAATAAAATGATCGAGACTTTAACTAATGATAATTTTGTGTATTTGACAGTTATAATCTACTCAAACATGTTGTTTATTTTTCCAGTGGAGAACAGGATTTTGATGCCACAGAACATTATGCACAGCAGCATAAATAGACATAGCACAAGTTATACTTCAGCATATCCCAGCACAGAAATGTACATGTGTATACTTAATGTGTTGAAGCACCAAGACAAGTATTTTTTGAGGTTATGCAACTGCATCACTCATAAAGAAGCTAGCTGTAGCTCACAGCCAATGAAAACCTGAAGCTTTTGTGGAGGAGAAGATCAGAGATCATGACATGAAGGTAATGTGATGCAGCAATGCTTGTGCCATCTGTGATATGACAGAGTTTACAAAGAGATTGAACTCTATGCAAGACCTGTGTTCAAATGTGTTTTACACTGGAACACAACACTGGAGCAAAGGCAATAAGAATAGAAATTGCAGTACTATAAAGTGATTCCAAGGTTAGACAATAGACCTGAGCAGAGGTGGCAATGTAACATCCCAAATGCAAAATCAACAAAAATATTGGCAAACCTTAATGTTATAAGACAGCAGATAGTTAGTATGATAGTGTTTCTTTTTTCCTGTGGATCACAGAAAAAAGAATAGTTAATCATCCAATAGAGGCTTGACAGGGTGCCTCTTGGGAGGTACCATCTTGGGACAGATAGAGTCAGATTTCCAGGTAATGACAGAGCTGCTAAATTATTATTTGGCTAAATGATTACCCTGGTGGATTATGCTCAGTTCCAGCTGCGCAATTAACTCTCGAGAATAAAATTATAAATATTAAAGCAGACAGTAAAGACATGGTTATTAAAGTAATAACACTTAAAATAGGTCAGATCTTGAGTTTGGAAGACATCCACACAGCAAGTTTGAAGAGGTGGCAAAGGTAAGCTCCTTATTCATATCTGCAGCATCTTAATAGAGTTAGGTATTGTTTCCTTAGGTTGAAAAGGTAACTTATGCAGTTCCCAGACTAGGAAATACAGCCCATCAGTTTGACTTCCATTGCAAGGAAACACTGGAAGGCATGAAAGACAAGCAACGATAAATAACGAAAGGAAGTGATCATAAGAGATAATCAAAAGATTACTAATGTTTTCCCAATGTGTTTGGGTAGATGTTCTTTTGAGTTAGAGTGAGGTTAGTCTGGTTAACAACATCCAACTGGATTTTGAGAAAGTTTTTGATCAAACAAATCACATGAAATTACTCTAAAAGATGGATTCTTGTAGTGTCAGTGGGAAATTTGATGCTGGCAAAAAGTTACTATCAACGGTTGTGGATCAGTCCAGAAGCAGACGATTATCCCACAGGTGGAAATTACTATTATGAGGGGGTGCAATTTTAAGGTGATTGGAGGAAGGTTTAGGGGAGATGTCAGAGGTAGGTTCTTCACACAGAGTGGTGGGCATGTGGATTACAGGTGGCAGTGGAGTCAGATACATTAGGGACATTAAGGGACTCTTGGATAGGCACATGGAGGATAGTAAAATGTAAGGTGTGCAGGGTAGATTGATCTTAATAGGATAATAGGTCAGCACAACATCATGGGCCGAAGGGCCTGTACTGCGCTGTACTGTTCTATGTTCTACGTTCTATATGTCAGTGTTCAACCCATTACTTTCCAATATTTTCATCAGTGATTTGGAGTGTAGTGTTAAGAGCAGGCAGTCAGTTAGTTCAGTTAGTTGGATGGTTGGTTTGCAATACCGATTCCCTTACCAGCTAAGGTTATCATGAAGGTTCTCTTTCTCAAACTCACCCCTTGCCTGAGGCATGGTGATCTTCAGGTTAAACTCACCACCAGTTGTCTCTCTGTCTCATGAGAATGCAGCGCTGTAGTCCTCTGGGACTACGATGACTGCATGCCGATACTGTTGTGAGGAAATTTTCTTATGATGCAAAAAAGCTATGTATGTTGTTAAGATGGTAGAAGTGTACAATCTTCTAAGAACAATAGCTAGATTCAGTTACTGGCACTAAATTAATAAAATTTAAAATAAGCATGTTCATTATAATGGAAAGGGGAAAAAACAGTTATGGAGATAAAGCAAAGGACTGGGATTTTAAATATTCCTTGCTTTCAGTTCTCTTCATGATATCATTTCTCCATATCTCCATAAACTCCTGTGAGCTGACAAACCTCTGAGATATTTGCATTCCCCTAATTCTGGTATGCGCGCTCTACCAGCAAGTCCTAAACTCTGAACTACCGCCCTATACATCTCAGCCTCAAACATTTTGAATGCACTCCTTAAAACCTGTGCCTTCATTCAAGCTTTTGGCCATCCTAACACTAGCCTCTACATGACTCAGTGTCATATTCAGTTTCATTAAGATCCTGCAAAGCACCTTAGGACACTTTGTTATGTTAAATGTGCAGTACATCTGTAAGTTGTTGATGTTAATTCATTGGATAGCTTGTTCTATGAGTCAGAAAAGAAACAAAGGGTCAAATGCACTCTTTTGTTGTTTTTTGGTGTAAATTACAAGTAGGCAGTGCCAACATACAATATGCATACAATTACAAGGATGCAATCATGTAATTAATTAAAAGAGAACGGGAATTAAGTGGTCTTATGCATAGTGATCAAAAGTTCACAATAAATACAAAGAATTCATACAGAGAAAACGGGTCATGGCTTATAATAGTAGAACCTTTCCATACAAGTCAGGGCTCCTGATGACAGATTCTCTATCAGATTGCATCTGGATTAATGCATCTAATTTTGGTTACATCATATGACGGATGATGTAATGACTGTGGAAAAAGGTTCAGAAAAGAGTCAACTACATATGTTTTCTTTTGTTTTGCATCCCCAAGGAGAGATTACAGAAAGTACTTTAAGCATTCCAATGCATAAAGTATTCAAGCCACGTGATGGCATGATATATATATATATATCTAAAGAAAGTTTGTTCCTGGTATATAATTAAACACTACTTTATTGCCATACGTAGTTGCTGCTGTACTTCTTTCATGTTCAGGCTTTATTCTTCTCATTAGTTTGTTGACCTTAGTTTGCATGCTCTAATAACACTCCTTGTTCTATTCTACCCGTGTACATTTCATTATTTTATATGCCCTTTAAATTTTGCCATCTGACTTCTGTGACATTTCTTTTCATCACAGTTTGCTATCCTGTTGTGGCTTCAGCATTAAAAATAATCTGCTCAAACCTCATTTACCATCCACATCGTTTCCTTGAAATAAGCCTTCATTTCATTTCTTTAATGTAACACATTAATCTTCCAAAGTTTTCTTTGTTGAAATCGAAATTAACATTCTCACGTCTTTTGGGTTCAATTTCCTCCCTAGAAGAAACAGCAGAAAGGCCTGGCTGACTACACAGTGCAGAACTGAAGGAGTACTTCATTGCCAGAAGTGCCAACGTTCAAAAAAGACATTCAACTAAACTGTTGGCCGTAAAAAAGCCTGTGGCGCAACTTTGAAGAGGAGTAGGGCAGCTCTTGTAACCAATGTTTATCCTGTAATCAACACCAATAGGAAACATTATCTGATAATTATAACGATGGCTGTGGGAGCTTTGTGTGCAGATTGGCAGCTGTAACTCAAACATTGCAATTGTGACTATATTTTAAAACTTCTTCAACCTTTTAAAGAGTTTTGGCCGCCGGGGCTGATGAAAATGCGCATGATGAATTCGAGTCTTTTTTGTATTTCTCTTTATTTAATAGTGTGTAATCCTGTTATGCTTTCTGTCCTCAATTCAACCATAAAATTAACAGCTTTATGATCAACAGACTTCAAAATGCTGCATGACTTCAACATCGCTTATTACTCCCTACTCGTTAATTGAGAATAAACATAACAATGCCTTCCTCTTTATAGCTTGAATCACCAGCTGTTCAAGGAAATGTTCTCATTACTACAATCAACAATTTCACATATACAGATTGTCTTCACTCTGAGTCACGCAATCTCAGCTTAAAATCTCCCAAGATTCAAATGAAACTGACCTGTATTTTTCGAGAACAGTATGATGACATATGTAAGAAAAAATTAACATTTTTCTACTATTAACCTTTCCTCGTTCCTTGAATCTCCTAAGATTCTTTGCTTCCAATCTACTATTTTATAGCGGTTATGTAAAATTCCTCAATTCTCTGCCATTTAGGTCACAAAAACTGTAGCAGCCCATGTCCAACTACAGCCAAGACATGTACAGTATCTAAGTTTATGCTGATAAATGACAAATAGTATTAAAGGTACACAAGTGTCAGGCAGTGACCATCTATGACAAGACAGATTATTACTACTTATCATTCAATAACATTAGTGCACTGAATATATCACTGTTAACATCCTGGGTAATGCCACTGACCTGAAGCTGAGCTGGACTAGCCATATAAATATTAGAAATACAAAAGCAGGTTATAGGTTAGGAATTCTGCAGCATGTATCTCACATCATGATTCACCAAAGCTTAGCCACCATCTATAAGGCACAAGTCAAGTGTGTGATGGAACACTCCCTACTTGGCTGGATATGTGCAGCTTTAACAATATGTAAGAAGCTTGACACCATGCAAGATGAAGCAGCTCACCTGATTGACATCACAGTTACAAGCATCCACATCCTCCACCACAAATGCTCAATAGCAGTAGTGTGTCCCATCAACAACATGCTCTGCAGAAATTCACTGAGACTCCTTAGAAAGCACCTTCCAAATACACAACTACTGGAAGGACAAGGGTAGCGGATCCAATGGGAACACCACTGTCTGCAAGTTTGCCTCCAAGTCATATGCTATCCTGACTTGGAAATATATCGCGTGTTGCTGGGTCAAAATCCTGGATTCCTTCTCTCATGGCATTGTCAGTCTACTGACATCACATGGGCTACAATGGTTCAAGAAAGCAGCTCACCATCACCTTCTCGAGGGCAACTAGGGACAGGAAATAAATGCTATCCCAGCCAGTGATGCCAACATCCCATGGATAAACAAAACAAATCAGATGATCTCCAGTGAAAATCGGTTTACTAGCTACCTCTAAATTACAAGAGCCTAACCATGAGTATGGCATTTTCAGTCACTCTTTAGCTCCTGATTTATTTGAGTGCGATGAACAATTCCAAAGCTGGGTTTTGGGATCTGTGGCTAAAACCTTAGCCTGTAATGTTCATATCTCTTAACAATAGACATAAATGCCAACTCATTGCTTTTTTTCCTCTTTATCCTTCCTGAAACACACATATCCTTGCAGATTTGCTCGGCACTCATTCGCAATTCAGGTTTGAATCATCACGACATATATTAGATCTCACTTGGCCATACTTTTAATGTTTAGTTTCTGCCTTATTCTTCCTGCACCCATGTAAATAATTACTCATGCACCTCTTCTTTTAGTCACATGACTTTTCCTTATTTGGTCCACAATATTTTTTGCTGTGCATTGATTTCCTCATTTAAATCTTGCTTGGCTGTTATATTGTCTGGCAAGGTGAATATTCATCTTTGAGTTGGATGAATACTGTAACTTTCTCCCCAACCAGGAGAGATTTCACTGGTACATAAAATACCCCATGTGTTGATCCACTCAATTTGGTACCTAAGCTAATCTATCACTTTGATGCCAGGTTCTATTTTGACTTTGCTACCAATTACAAGATAGTGGAGACAACAATATAGCTATAATATCACCAGAATAATAATCCAGAGGTCTAGCCTAATGCTGTGGGGATCTGGATTTGAGTCTCGAACTAAAAATTAGCCCCAGCACTTGCGATCATGAAGGAATCACCCCATCTTGTGAAAACCCATTGATTCACTCATGCCATTCAATAAAAAGCTTTTCCAGTTGTCATCTGGTCTGGCCTACGCAGGACTCCAGGCCCAAAGTAATAGGTTGACTTAGAAATGGTCTAGCAATCAAGGGCAACAATGGATGGACAACAAATTCGCTTGCCAGTGACACCTACAGCCCTTAAAATAATAAAACCAAAAGCACTGAAACAATCATACTGCAATCAAAGTATGATTTTTTTGTATGGTTGGTCATCACACTCAAATAAACTAGAAACAAAAGTGTGACTAAAAATGCAACAGTTATGTGCAGACTCCTATAAATCTTGAGCAACCAGCAGAACACGCTCAATGGAGATCACCTGACTACCAAGTGACCAAACGAGAATAAGATTGATATATACTGTTGAGCAGCTTGACTGCATTCGTACTGCTCCTTAGAGTAAACAAACTGTATGCAACATCCTTGAAAACCGAGGACATCATAGAATTTTGTGCTGTGTAGTCACAGTTCTTTCTCTGCATTCAGAGAAATGGATACACCTGCTGGTTTTGCACAATGTTGAATTAATCACCTCACTAATGAATTTGGACAAGGCTCCTTGACCGCCACTTCTGCTATTTCCATTTGCTGCCTTGAACAATTCAGTGGTATAGAAATAGTAGATGACTAATATCACATTAACAGCTGCAACCAAGAGTGTTTGGAGTCCCTTTAAACTGGAACCCTGTATCAAACAATCCTCCGCAATTACTGTCCCAGGGAACTATTGTTTTCTGGTACTGTTAACGTAAGAAAAATAAATAAAGAAAGCATCAATCTTTCATTCAACAATATTTCATGAGCGGCAGGAAAGGTCCTTTCCTTTCTACCTTCTCTTCAGCTGTCCACTTCTCTTGCCCCTTTGCCTTGGAAGTCACTCAATAGGTTAGGAAATGTTTTGTGGAATATCTTCATCTGACATTGACAGGAGTTAGTCAAAGAGTGAGCCACTCACTGGGTGTTGGGACAAAGCTAAGGATATGCTGCATTGCTTCAACTGAGCGATTGGGCCATTCTCCCAACATTATCTGTAGAGGTGAGTGGTTCTTGCTTTTTGTTTTAATGTTGACTATTGTTTATTATTAAACACTCATAAGAGCATAAGAATGAGTTGATACCAGAGTAAGCAATAGAGAAATTGTAAAGCCTGGGGCTTTCCCTAGATAAAGTAAAAATTGTGGAACTATTGCTCACAGAGATACATTCAGCTTTTATTCCATACCAAGAGTTGAAGGTGTTTATTCGGAGCTCAATGATATAAAAGGCTGCATTAGACAACAGTACACTTTATTTTTTCAATTAACCTGTTTAGAGATGTTAGAACGCATCTCTGGATCTGGACAGATTTGACCTCAGGCTGTCTGTGTCAGTGGTAGAGACAGTAGCACTCCTCCACAAGACCTCCACAATACCTACTGTTAGGTTAGCAAAAGTAGCCTGATTGCCCAAAATTGCATTGATGATATATTTCTTTTTGTGTACGACAGTGTAGCGCCCATACCACTAAACTGCACACATTAATTATCTATCATAGAATCACAGAATCCCTACAATATGGAAGCAGGCCATTTGGCCCATCAAGTCTACACCAACCCTCTGAAAAGCATCCTACCCAGACCCACTCACTACCCTAACCCTGCATTTCACACCCTCGACACCAGGGGCAATTTAGCATGGCCAAACCACCTAAACTGCACATCTTTGGACTGTGGGAGGAAACCACAGCACCTGGAGGAAACTCACACAGACATGGGGAGAATGTGCAAACTCCACACAGACAGTTGCCCAAGGGTGGAATTGAAGGCAGGCCCCTGGTGCTATGAGGCAGCAGTGCTAACCACTGAGCCAACATGCCACCCTATCTGTCATGTCATGCTTAAATCAACTTTCACATCATAAAATCTGCAGCTGTAAAGCCCAAGCTGGGGGAGCGAGTGTGGAACATCAGCAACCTGCCTCAGGGCTCCAAACAGTGAGTCTATCAAACTTACATCCTCAGCACATTTACTACAGCAGCGAGACTCAGATGGCATATTGGGTCAGAGAACAATCTCCACTTTAACTGTGTTGGACATTTTCAAATCTTGATGGGGAAAGGCCATCAATTCGGAGCTTCTGGAGCATGTTGGTTCCATCAGTGTCTATAAACCAACAGCTGCTCTGCTCAGGCATCCACATTGCTTATATATCCAACTAAATGCCTTCCTTATGATACACTAGCAACCCAAACATGACTTCCTGGTGTTTGTATCTCTACTGTATGGGTATTTGATAATGACATCTAAAGATCGTGGATATTGACACAGACAGCTGAGAGATAATCACTGACACCTGTGACCACCAGAAGGATGACTGTTGAGAGGAGAATGAGACAAGGCGAGGCAAACAGAAAACTAGTCACTTAGAAAATGGCCCAGTGAAAGCAGGGGTCAGTGAATTGTGTGCTTTCCTCTGTAGCAAATGAAGTAAAAACTGCCATGTCATGCTGAGGTTCCTGAGCCATACCACATGAGGTACAAGATACAAGAGTGAACGACCAAGGTGCAGACTATTGTCTTGCAGGACGGAAATCTACCAGATAATGGCACAAGTGTATTTGAGGGAAGATAGAGAAGCACATCAGGAGGGAAGAATAGAAGGACAAGTTGATGAGAAAATGTGTGGGAAGGGCTAACCAACACAGGTTAAGATCAATTGGACTGAATGGCCTGTTTCTGTACCATAGGATCATAAAGAATCTATCTTAATCGAATTTGAATGTACAAAAGCAATCATAAATCTAAATTGCTATGCAGATCAAACCAAAATCTTCAAACTTATTACTCCTTTCTACATAAACCTATTGCTGCCACCTCCACCACCCCTGCCCCATATCTTTACGGATAGAAAAAAATTATAACATTTGGGAAGATTATATTAAAAATTCAGGGATTCTTGATTAGCTAATTAAGTTCAACCTATTTTCAAACATGGATGAACTGCAAAGGTGAGGAAGGATGAACTATGTGTTAGTCACATGATATATAATTAATATGGCACCGTTGGAGACGGGAGAGCAGCAGCTTTAAACTTGAAATGTAAACAATGCATGTGTACAGGATTGTGAGAGAATAAAAACTGATTTTTTTTTAATACATGTGGAACAGAGACTGGAAAGAGTGGGACAGAGCCAGGAAGATTATCAGACAGAATTCTGTTTAGTCAGTTTACGACAGAGTCTCCCTCTGATGTTGTTTGAATAAATGAAAAGTTAACAAGCAAACCCGAGCCATCTTGTGGTCTGTGTAAGAGATTAACCGCAACAACTGGTTGGTACAAGCAAACAACGAGGTTATTCGGAACTATGACCTTACTGGGGGTATAGCTTGTAATGAGCACTTACAAAGAATATGGTACAGAAGAGATTGGGAGACATAGCAGATAATCAGTTTATGAAGAATATAAATTGAAAAATATACCTTTGATCTGAGTATGAGTACTGCGTATGCACTATAAGTTCTATAACACTGTATCATCAGATCACATGGAACTGGAGCCTGTCTATACACCTCCAAGTAAGATGCCCTCACCTACCAGCCCCTGTATATAATAGGTGGAATAAAACCTGGTGCTGTACACTCACAAGGGTGTAAATGTCACATTACAACAAAGAACATTTGGGAAACTGAGAGGAATCATTGACATAAAATTCAACATAATGCCCAAGATGGAAATAGCATATATGTCTGTAAAGGTATGGGTGAGGATTTTATAAATCAGGTATAGGTACCATCTTTACTATCAAAAAATATGACTCAATCTTGGAAAATGTATGAGGTAGAGTCAATCAGTGTGAAGATTAATATGAAAAATAATACAAGGAAATAATATGCTAGATTAATATGATAAACAATATTAAATAATATGACAAATACTCAAATGATTGAATTAATCTGAACTGCACAAGAATGTGGAGAGTTGCATTTCCAGAGGAACCATTAAGTGACCCTTCAGATGTGACATGGTTGATAAATGCACTATTCTGCCCTGTGGTTTTGTGCTGGTGATGATTCTCTGCAAGAAAGCTGCAAAACAGGGTTGGAATTATGAAAAAGAAGGAGATAGGAAGATGGTAATAGAAGCAAAGGGTAATATTATGCCTTCAGCATGACGATAGGAGCAACTGAGTATCTCATTGCATGAATATCATTTTGTGTGCCCTGAGGGAGAAAATATAAAAAGACAGGCAAATCGCCTGGTGTTAGTACATACATCCTCACAATGTAACTGAGGTAGAGGTGCAACTGCCATTGAAGGATGAAGCCATGAGCAATACCCATGTCAAACATTATAAGCTCAGCTTATTGCTTGGCTTGAAGTCAATTTACTGAACTAGACCTTCATAGAAGCATACCGTGCAGATGCTCCAAGATAATAAAGGGATAGAGAAAAGCAATAGAAAGCTAGGAGTTCATGAATAGTGGAAGGTATAGAATGACACCCATGGGTTAGATGATTTAAATGTGCACAAGTGATGATACTAGTAAATTCTGATCATTGCATTAAATTGTGTGAGGAGTCTGCTACAGCGAATACAAAGTAGGGCAAGGAAATAGAAAAGGATATGCAGGGAAGCCAAGATCAGATCTATAAAAAGAGATTTAAAGACAAACACTGCAGCTGACCAGTGATAAAAAAGATTAGAAAATAGAACAAACAGATATTTAAAGAATTTATTTTCGTCTAACAATAGTCAGTCCAAGAAAGAATATGACTCTGTGACTCTATAGCTTAGCGTCAGTGATGCATCCAAGCAAGACCTTGAGAGCAAATCCTGAACTACATACAGGAGCAGGCCTGTGAGCTAACTGGTCTACTCTTATTCCTATTTCTAACGGTCTTATGATCCAATCTTACCGAAACAAAATAAGGGATTGAATTTTACTTCCCCTTGGCAGGGCTGCATTCCTGTTACTGGAAACATTCCTGAAGGCAGACAAATCTCTTATCCCCTTATTATCTTGGAGCATCTGCACGGTATGCTTCTGAGAAGGTCTAGGTCAGTAAATTGACTTCAAGCTAAGCAATAAGGTGAGTTTATAA
Source organism: Stegostoma tigrinum (assembly GCF_030684315.1). NCBI lineage: Eukaryota > Metazoa > Chordata > Chondrichthyes > Orectolobiformes > Stegostomatidae > Stegostoma > Stegostoma tigrinum. The sequence continues at coordinate 15,022,584 of NC_081361.1, forward strand.
TGTTTGACATGGGTATTGCTCATGGCTTCATCCTCCAATGGCAGTTGCACCTCTACCTCAGTTACATTGTGAGGATGTATGTACTAAAACCAGGTGATTTGCCTGTCTTTTTATATTTTCTCCCTCAGGGCACACAACATCATATTCATGCAATGAGACACTCACTTGTTCCCATCATCATGCTGAAGACACAATACTATTCTTTGCTTCTATTACCATCTTCCTATCTCCTACTTTTTCATAATTCCAACCATTTTGCAGCTTTCTTGCAGAGAATCATCACCAGCACAAATCCACAGGGCAGAATAGTGCATTTATTGACCATGTCACATCTGAAGATTCACTGAATGAGTCCTCTGGAAATGTGTGATTCAGATTAATTAGATCATTTGGGTATTCCTCGTATTATTAATGACATAGCAAGAACTATAGATACTGGAGTCGGAGTCAATACAGTGTGGAGCTGGAGGAACACAGCCGGTTAGGCAGCATCAGGGGAGAGGAGAATCGATGTTTCGGGTTTACACAGATGAAGGGTGTAAACTCAAAACATCAACTTTCCCGCTCCTCAACATTATAAGGGCCCAATCATGAATAGTATTGGACTGATGCTGATCAATGATAGAATCACTGAAATATTGAAACATCAATGAAACATGGAAACCATCCAGCTGTTGGTTTGTCCTTTAACAAGATCAAAATCTTCCTGTTCCTTCAAACAATGTGTGGATATGGGAAGTTCTCAGCCAGTAGGACCTGAGCTATGCCTGGGATTTTTTCTCTTCATTCTTGGCTTGTTGTGTCCCCTGCCTCGCTGGTTGAAGACATGAGCTTGCTCCATCCTTTAATATTCCTCCTTCTGTTGTACTTGTTCATGGTCCTGCAGTGTAACACCATACATGCATCTAAAACAACCATTGTAAGTATGAGAATAAGTCAGGCACTTATTGTTTCCCTGCATATCACTACTGCCTGGTCAGGGCTGGGTGCTGAAGAGTGAAAGGGAATAGAATGGAGTTATGGTGACAGGAATTTTGTTGGCAAGGGAAACCCAAACTCGCTTACATTATCTGCAGCTTCTAAATCAGAACAGATTGTGGCGTGAAGATGTAGCTGGATGTGAGAAGGAGGATGAAGCATGGCATACCAAAACATGAGTACAACTCCACTACTGTCCACAGTCATTTGAATAATGCAAACGCTGTCTCCTCCACCTCTTGTAACTGTTTTGGCATTGCTACTTCTGTTTAAATGCCTCCCTATCCTACAAGGCAGAAAGAAGAGGGCCAGTGAGTGCAATGCAATGTTTTCAATATTTACTGGCTGCCATTGTGTGTGAGTTGCGTGTGTGAGGCTAGCAGCTTTACTAAGGGTGTGAATGTGAGGGGAAGCAATGAAGATAAAGTGCGATCTTTGCCAGAAAGAGGAAATGCAATAGTAAGGGAGAAACTGTAATTAACTGAGGTTTTTAGATAAAGAGAGTAACCATCTTCCAAACAGAGAACAGTGATAAGTTGCATAAGTTATGCAACTTTGGTTATCCTTCAACTTTGATAATTAACTAATTGAAACAGACCATGTTCATGCAGGATTGATACAAAGAACAGTACAGATCCCATAGAATGGATCAAGTACAAAGACCAACAAAGGGCCACAAATGGCTCATAGAGCAGCAAGAAAGGATTATGAAAGGAAACTTGCAAGGGTCATAAAACACAATAAGAAGAGATTTTATGGTGATATAAAGGGAATCCAGCTGGTTAAGAGTATTATTGGCCAACTCAACACTGAGACTGGGGATACTGTCAATGACCATGGGGATTTGGTAGGCATGCTAAATGATTATTTTCCTTCAGTAGTCACAACAGAAATGAAGTATAGCTTAAAATCTCAAAGAAATTAACAGGGACAGGGTTTAAACAAAATTAGCTTAAGTAAATGATCAAAAATGGGCAAATTAATGGAAATGAAGAGTGACAAATCTCCAGCAGCTGGTGGGTTCCATCCAGCAAATGTTAAAGAAGGCAGGAGAGCACGTTGCCAATCCCCTCACCATAATCTTTCAGAGTTTCCTGGATTCAAGAGTTGCACTTCTAGATTGGAAATTTGCTTATGTCACACTGCTCATTAAGATGAAGGCAGAGGGAATCCATGGAATTATAGACCAGTTAGCTCAGCATCTGTGGTGGGGAAATTATTGGAAGCTATAATCGAGGACAGGATAACTGTGAAGAATTTTCAGTTTATCAGGGAGAGCCAACATGGAATCATGAAGGGCAAGTCATGCATGACAAACTTCAGAGTTTTTTGAAGAGGTGACAAAAGTGGTGGATAACATAATGTCAATGGATGTTGTTTATATAGAATTCCAGAAGGTTTTTGATAAAATCCTATACATGAGACTATTAGCTAAGTTGGAAGCCCATGGAATTGAGGGAAAAATACTGACGTGGATAATAAATTGTTTGAGTGGCAGGAAACAGAGAGTTGAAATGATGGGTAAACTCAAATTATTAGGATGTGGCTTGTGGTGTCCCACGGGAATCTATGTTGGGGCCTCAATTATTCATAATATTCATTAATATTCAGTAATGTCTTGGATAATGGCATAAAAAGTCAAAATCCAAATTTGCTGACTTCACATAATTGGACAGCATTGTCGACAGTGTTGACAACTGCATGTAATTTAAATAGGATATTGATAGATTAGGTGAATGGGCAAGCTGTGGAAGGTGGATTTTAATATAAGCAAGTGTGAGGCTATCCATTTTGGACTGAAAATGGATTTATCAGTGTATTTTTTCAGATGGCACAAAATTAAATACAATGGACGTCCACTGAGATTTGGGCGTTCAGGTGCATAGCTCTTTAAAATGCCACGAACGGATGCAGAAAATTGCCAAGAAGGCTAACAGAATGCTGGCCTTCATATCTAAAGGGCTGGAGTATAGAAATGCAGACGTTATGCTGCAGTTATACAAAATCCTAGTTAGACCTCACTTAGAGAAGGCTGAGCAGATCAGGGTACCAAACCTTGGGAGAGATGTTTTGGCCCGAGCGGGGCTTCAACACAGGCTACAAGGGTGATACCTAGACTTCAAGAGTTAAATTATGAGGCAAAATTAGACAAAATAGGTCTTAAATCTCCAGAATTTAGAAGGTTAAAGGGAGACTTACTCGAGGTATTCAGCTTATTAATAAGCAAAGAGAGGTTGTGGTTCAATAAATATAAACTATTTCCACTGGTTGAATATTTTAGAGCCAAAGGGCATAGTCTAAGGATTCAGGCTAGTCATTCAGGAGAGATGTTAAAAAGCACTTCTACAAACAAAGAGTAATGGTGGTTTAGAATTTTCTTCTTCAAACAGTGACAGATGTTAACTCAATTGTTGAATTTAATTCTGAGATAGACAATTTTTTAATGAAGAAAAGGTATCAAGGGATATGGGCCCAAAGCAGGCATATGGAATCAGGCCACCGATCAGGTATGATCTTATTGAATGGCAGAACAGGCATGAGGGGCTGAATGGCCCACACCTGTTTCAATGACATGTTCCTCTGACATTCAGCTTTGCAAGTAAATAAGTGGAATGGAAGTCTAGAGTTCAAATACAGAATGAACAGGCATGCACCAAAATGTATTCAATGTTATATATTATCGCTGAATAATTTTTATAGAAGGATGTCTGATGACCAAGATGTGTAATCATAATCTGCCATGATGAGCAACAAGAAATCATTCCATCGGACAACACAAGCCCTTCATGCTGAGTCATGACAGAAAACTTTTGGAACTTCACTCTCTCAAAAGTCAAACATGAAAAGGCTATTGAATGTCATACAAATTCAAAGGTTTGATTTATGGCTTTTCACCTTGGCCAATACGAAGGCCACCATAGGTTGAGAAATTGAATCCTGAGATCCTCATCAGTGTAGGCACTGTGAGAGCTGCCAGCACATCGCTCTTAGTGATAAGGCATTAAACCTTCCTGACAAGTGGTAGTTTATGGCTCTGAAGAAATCTGATTACATCATTTAAACTGCTGTGCTTGATGGTAGAAACCCTTTATTGGCAATAAGTGGATGAATGTGACCAATTTGTTCCTACCTCTTCTTGGTGATAAGGTGCGACTTATATTTGCTCCTGACTCCTCATAAAGGTTTTGTTTAGCTGAGGAATTATTTTCAAGTGAGACAAGTTCAGTTACATGGGAAAGATTGATGAAAGGTAATTCGATTTGGGTATGACAAATGTCTTGACCGATGGCATTTATATTGCATACATTTTTCATTTCTGTAATATTGAACTCTAAAGGCAGTGAACTCCTCAATTCTATGAGTTATTCATCAATAAAAGCTTTAGAGTTGACACAATTAAGCTATTCAGTACTGCCTTTCACTTGTGTCAGCAAGGAGAAGAAAGCAAATATAGCATTTTCAAGTTATACACAGATATAGCTGCAACCCTTGCAGAGTAACCGTAGATTATCCCTTCTGCAATATTTATAAACACTCCAATTCCTTTATTATCTTTTGAAATAGATTCTTAACTGAAGTACAAAATGTGTCACCCACCTTGGAGCAATCAATGTGACCAGATATTCAAGGTGAAATACAGGGCTAATATTTAGAATAAAAAGCTGTGGGCGTCCTTTATTCATCTGCATTCTCCCAGTTTTATTTCCTAATGTTCAAGCTTCAAGAGGACGAATCCAACCTGAAGACATTTTTTTCAGGATGCATCAAGTCAATTGGTTAGAAACATTTGGGCTGCATTTTGCCAACTGAGTGCTGAGTCAGTAGCAGAAAATGAAGCTGGTTGGACCATTAATGAAAATTGCCCACCTGATTTCGGCTGGTTGCTAGTTTGATCAGTGCAGGAATTGTGGGAATCGGTGGTCTAATACTCACTCAAAGTGATATTGGGCTCAGTTTTTAAAATGCCTACTCAATTGTGAATTTTTCTGAGATCAATAACTTCAGTGATGTGGGTAGGCTCCTGTCAATGTGACACATGAAACAATGGGAATAACTAGGACTTACCTAAGGAATGGAGAATGTTGGTGCAGGAATTTTGGCTGTGCTTTACCATTGTGAGACACACCTTGACAGGGTCCCACTGAAAATACCTGTTGATGGCTAAAAGTGACTGGCTGAGAATGTACTTGGTGGGGTATTTATTTCCCTTTAGAGGTAAGTGCTTAAAAAAGTTGCAGTCAAACTTCCTCCACATTATCTGAAACAATATGGTGTAGAGGACACGGTACATTAGCTGTGGGAAACTTTAAAATTCTATTTTAGTGTGTCATGCCACAGAAACAGTCCTGACTGAAACAATATCCCATGCTGCCATATGTGCGATGCAGTTCAAATGGAATGAGATGAGAATAAGCATGTAACCAATAAGAAAGAGGGGAACTACCAGCCATTTACTGCTTGTCACTAATTTCCCATGATGAAGGTGTTGGTGAGCTGCCTCCTTAAATCACTGCAGTCCACATGTTGCAGGTAGAAAGACAATTTTTTTTCTTTATTCATTCATGGGATGAGGGCGTCGCTGGCTAGGCAGCATGTGTTGCCCATCTCTAATTGCCCCAAGGACAGGTAAGAGTCAATCACATTGCTATGGGTCTGGAATCACATGTAGACCAGACCAGGTAAGGATGGCAGTGATAATGGGAACTGCAGATGCTGGAGAATCCAAGATAATAAAATGTGAGGCTGGATGAACACAGCAGGCCCAGCAGCATCTCAGGAGCACAAAAGCTGACGTTTCCTTCCTTAAAGAACCAGATGGGTTTTTCTGTCAATCTAACAATGGATTTACGTCATCACTAGATTCTTAATTCCAGATATTTTACTGAATTCAAATTCCACCATTTGCCATGGTCGGGGAGGGGGGGGGGTCCTCAGACTATTATCTGGGTGTCTGCTTTAACAGCCCAACGATAATACCACTAGGCCAATAGCCTCTCCTGCTTTTAGGGATGGAGTGATACTGAGGTAATAGGATGTATTTCCATGTCAGGCTTGGATGGGAACATGCAGGTGGTTGTGTTACCATGCATATGTTCCTGTTGACCTTCTAGATGGAAGTTGTTGGAGTCAAAAATCACACAACACCAGGTTATAGTCTAACTGGTTTATTTGAAAACACTAGCTTTCAAAGCATTGCTCCTTCCTCAGGCACAACAAAAGCTAGTGTTTTCTAATAAACCTGTTGGGCCAAAGCCTGATGTCATGTGATTTTTGACCTTGTTCAACCCAGTCCAACCATGAAATGGTTGTGGGCTTGGAAAGTTCTAAGGATCTTTGGTGAATTTCTATGACTGCATCTTATAGATAGTACACACTGCTTCCACTGAGCATTGGTGGTAGAGTGAATGAATATGTCTAGATGCAGTGCCATTTTAGCAGACTGCTTTGTCCAAGATGTTGTCAGGCTTTTTGAGTGTTGTTGGAGATACACTTATCCAGGCAAGTGGGAAGTATTCTATCAACTCTTGACCTGTGTTTTGGAGATGGGGATTGGGGGGCAGGCTTTGGAGAGTCAGGAGATGAGTTACTCATTGCAAGATTTCTAGCCTTTGACTTGCTCTTATAGACACAGTACCTACAAAGAGAGTTCAATGCAGTTTATGGTCATTGGTGTTGATAGTAGGGGATTCAGTGATGTTAACATGATTGGTTTAATTGCAAAGGATGTTGTTTAGCTTCTGTTATTTTTGACTTATCAGCTATCTGATAAGTCAAAAATGGTCTTGAATGTTGTACATCATCAGCAGATATCCTCAGTTTTGCTGTTATAATGGAGGGAAGGTCATTGATCAAGTAGCTGAAGATGGTTGGGCCTAGGACACTAATTGAGAAATTACCGCTTTTATGGCACTTTGATAGTATCCTATCTCTGAGTCATAAGATCTGGGTTGAAGTTTCATCTGCTGCAGAGCTATGTCAAAAACCTATCTAAACAGATTGATGAGAAGTATCTAAACCTTTGAAACTCCTGCAGAGATGTCCTGGAGCTGAGATAGCTGGCCTCTAATAACCAGAACCATCTTCCCTGTGCTTGGTATGACTCCAATCAGCAAAGTGTTTTGCCCCTGATTCCCACTTATCCAGGATTTTGCTGGAATGTTGTCGAGGTCCTTAGCCTTGGCAATATCTAGTGCCTCCAACTACTTCTTGATGTCATTCAGAGTGAATCAAATTGACTGAAGGCTGACATCCATGATGCTGGGAACCTTTGGAGGAGTCTGATGTAGATCATCCATTTGGCTACAATTTGTTGCAAATGCTTCAGTCTTTATCTTTTGTGTGGATGTGCTGGGATCCCCTTTATTGAGAATGGGAAAGTGCAGAGCCTTCTCCTCTAACATATTACGTATCCAACCACTGCCATTCATAACTGGATGAGACAGGATTGTAGAGCTTAGATCTGATCCATTGATTGTAGAATCACTTAGCTCCATTGATTATGGGTGCCTGTGTTGCTTGGCATGAAAGTAGTCTTGCTTTATAGCTTTACAAAATTGACCCTTACTTTTAAGTTATGCCCTCCTGCACTCTCCATTGAATCAAGGTTAATCACCTGGCTTGCTGGCAGTGGTGGAGCGGGGGAATGTGCCATGCCTGAGGTTGCTGATTGTGTGGGAGTACAATTCAGCTGCGGTACTTGATAGACTCTTCCATGAGCATTTCAGAGATGCAATATTTTTGAAATGGATTTAGAATGGATAATTTTTTTATTCATCAGCACTTCAAAGGCTTCACAGGGTTATTATAGACTTTAAGAGTTCTCAGGAGATATGTAAGAATATGAGGGAACATTGGAAGTTAGTGTGAGGGTAATGAGAGGCCATGATTCTTCCCAGGTACGCACCTATGTAGCTATGCAACAGTCTATCAAGACTTGTGCAGTTAGCTCTTCCAGCAATACACATCCTGATGTTTAAATGAGGTTAAATGCCACATGAGCCCATGAATATAGAATTGGTAAACTCCCCCCACTACAGAAAATTAATGGACAAATGGAAAGCCTAATTTAATTAATCAGGTAGAATTTCCCAGCCATTATTCACTTTTGCTAGTTCCTAGATTGCACATCTGTCATTCAGCTTAGCCAAACTGCATCAACTGACTCAGTGATATTAAATGATTCTTACATGGAACAATTTTAGGCTAAGCTCTTTTTGGGGTGTGCGATGTAGTTTTGTCTTCTTCAATCTAATTTTTGACTTTGAAACATTTTTGCAATTCAACTGTCTTCCTCACTAAGTGAAACCAATTTAAATATTAGGTTTTTTAAAGTTTATCCTGCTAAAATATGCTTAAACATGAGTTTCATAATGTTTCTTCTGAGGAAGTATTGGTACATTTCACGTCATATCACAGCGATGAAGTCAAGGAAAGAGGTAATTATACCTTAGCTGTACAACTAGACATAGTGATATTTATACAAGTTTTGGTATAAGACAAAACCATTTTTACTAATGTTTCCATCATGGTACATTTATTGTTGATGTGTACAATGTTGAACTTATTTCAAAATCCATTCTTTGTTCATGTTTTTGTTGTGATGAAATATTATGATTGTAATTTTTGAAATAAGAATAAGGAAGATGAAGGTTGACGAGCTGCTTGCTACTGAAGGAATAAGAGTGTTCTGGAAAGGAATAATAATAAAAATATAAAAAAAAACAACATTAACACAGACTAACTATTGAAATAGGACCCTTCCAAACACACACAACTCAGCCACTAAATGGAGTGGGCAATTCAAGGGCCTGCAGGGAACTAGTGTAATCCAGTCTAGGTTTCGAAATGAATCAAACAATCTCCACCACTGATAGCGTTTTGCTCCAATTTCATTCCCCTCATCTGTCTGTCTCTTTGCATGAAATCAGGCATTTCCCCAGTATATTCTTCACACAGTCATCTCAAGGGAAACAGAAATATATCATCAGTCAAAGGTCGTGGCCACAGACAGCCTCTCCACCTGACTTCAAAGATGCAAAAGCAGGATGGTCTGATTGGAAGCAAAATTACTGATATTCCATCCTCACTAGAGAACAAACCTGGAAGTCCCTATGTAATATCATTAGGAGAACATCAATAGTACTTTGACTGCAATCATTTGACGCTGGGAATCTTGAATCAGCTAAAGGATACAAGCGCACACATACACGTACACAGACATGTGCATGCAGATGCACGCACTCACACACATGCACAAAGTACTTTCTGATCTGTTTCTGTATTGATTCATTTTTTTCCATGTCATTTCTTTCCGTTTATGTTTGGCACAGAAAGCTTCTGTGGTTTTTCTACAATTGAACAAAAGCAAGAAATTTCTGGTGCCCACGTGGCCTTCAGTTGTATAGAGCCAGCTTAAAAGTTCAATCTAGCAATGTTGAAGAATAAGACATGTTCTTCAGGTGATTGATTCAATGAGGTAACGTCTTCAATGAAAACAGATTCAAGAAATGTTGTAGCTTGCCCAACTGTATACATAGTTATATTCATGTCAGCTTTTACAAGGTATCTTTTCTGGAAAGTGATTCATTAAAAGAACAATGAATGGCTACTGCTACAAAATGCACAGGCCTCAGTGATAAACTACACTCATACTGTAAGCAGGATAAACTGCAATTTGTCTTAATACTTTGTATATTATTCAAACCCTCCAAAGTCTTCTCGTTTATAAACAGTAGGCATTTAGAAATTTAACAGCTGTGCTTGTCTTTTAAATAGACCACAAAATGATTATTTTTAGCTGGGTGTATTTAAATTTTTGTCAAAGTATGAAAGATTAAATCATTATCGTAAGGAGCTACTTTTTTTAAATCTCAGACTTGAAGCTTGAATTGTTAAACTCAACCTCTAGCAACGTGTTTGTACTTGAACTGTAAGTCAGTATTTCTTTCAACTGCTTAAAACTTTATTTTGGAAATAAGAAATCAACTCTACCCAGCCATTTAATTTTACGAGATAAAATCACCAACTAAACTGAAATTGAGCTACGTAGACTGGCAGTCCTTCATTCTGTTCTAATCTGTGGTGTATAAGTGACAGTCAAGCTTGGATGAGAAAGTAGGACAAATGAAAAATGCCACAAATAAGCTATGACTCCTATTCTCGCTTTCATCTCTGTGACCTGAGCTTGACAGTATGTAATGTTGTGAAAGGAAAAAAAAGTAGATCTCATAATGATAATACCAATGGTCATATATCTTATAGTCAATCACTGTCATGGCTCAAATAAGGATTAGTCAATTGTCCAAGAAAGCAAAGCAAGAAGTCCACGGGTCATATCCTTAGACAAGCCAGTAATATCAAAACTAATTATATCCAAATATAGTGTAAACGGTTAACTGCACCAATATTCAAACAATAGCTACTGAGTACGTGCCTGAGGAGTTTCAGCATATGATGTTTGATTGCGTGAAACTGAGCTCTAATGTAAAAAAGTACCATTGAAACCCTGTCCTAGTATGTTTATGGATCTAGTTTGTCAGTGATATTTGTTAATAGTTTGCGCTGACATTGTGTTCCATTTTCACTGTCTCAAGCTCCCAGAAGCTATTAGCAATATTCATAAAACAGAGAGCTTACTGCATAAATGAAAGCACAGGTATGATGTAAAGCCATATGATAAAACTCCTGACCTATGCACCTATACAGTTATTCATTAATCCCAGAGAGGTACATTCATTGGCCTGTAAGTAAAATTTAATCACTTTCATTATTGCAATGTGGATACTGAATTATTTTTAATGTGGTATCTAATTGATTTGCACCCAAACGGATAATAAACAAATACAACACAAAGTAAGAGCCAGTTAGCCTGAACACAATGGAAAGATTATGCAGGGGTAAACAGACTGAATAATGCGTCAATAAAATTTATTGCCCAAGAATGTTGAAAGACTGGTTCTAGCCTTGTGTTGAATCAATTGGTCTTCACTGTCAGAATGCAACACTCGATTGCAGTTCTCCAGGATTGATTGAGGTGAACAGTGAGAATTACATCTGAATGCCTGCACATGATTGTTTTGATCATGACTCAGTGACCTTTTCTCAAAAGTATGCAGATGTTGGCTTTAGATTTAATGATTTTTGGTGTAATATGTTATCTGATGACTCTCGAATGGTAATGTGCTAAAAATGGACACTTAAGTGTGATTTTAAAATGTTATTGCCTTTAGGAACACGGGAAACAGAGCAACAGTAGGCCATTCAGCCCTTCAAGCCATGACCACCATTCTGGGTCATGGCCGATTATTTGTGCCAGTGCCATCTTACAGTGCAATCATCATATTTCATGATATCATTAGTGCCGAGATAGATTTCAATCTTGGACGAGAACTAAATCAATCATTACGTTTATGTCACTCTGTCAGACAGAGAATTCGGAAGATTCACTTCACTGAGAGTGAAGAAGTTCCTCCCGATTTCAGTCCTCAATGGCTCTGTTCATTCACAGACTGAGTCTCTTTGCTATAGACCCCACTCCCAGTCAGGGAAACATTCTTTCTGCATCCAGTCTTTCTAATGCGGTATGAATTTTGCTATCAATGAAATTACCACGTCTTCTTCATAAATCCAAAGAATACAAGCACAGTCTCCTCTACCTTTCAACAGAAGACAATCCTGCCCTACCAGGGATTAGTCTCGTGAACCTCTACTGCAAACCTTCTCTGCAAAGTACATCCTTCCTTAAGTAAGAGATCAAAACAGCACAAAATATCCCAGTTATCACCAAGGTTCTATGCAAGTGATGCTAGCCAACTTTATTCTCGCATCCAATTTGCCTTCCTAATTGCTTGCTGTACCTTCACATCAGCTTTCAGTGGCTTATGAGCAAGGACACCCAGGCCCTTTTGCATGTATACAGTTGCCAATCTCTCACTATTTAAGAAATACTCTGCATCTCCGTTCCCACTCCCAAAGTAAATAGCCTTATACCTATCTGTACGGTATTTCATCTTCCATGTTTTTATTGACTCAGCCAGCCTATCCAAAATCCCTTCAAGTCACTTTGCATCCTTGTCACAACATACATTCCCATTTATTGTCTTCAGCAAGCTTAGGAATATTACAATTGGCTCCCACTTCTAAATCATTGACATAAATTGTGAAGAATGGGGCCTAAGAACTTATTCTTGCAGTCTCCACAGTCGAGAAGGCCAGTCAACATGAGAATAAAATGCTTATTCCTACTCTCTGTTGATCAACCCTTAATCTTGCATATTACCCTGTATTGCAAGTGTTCTAATTTTATTTACTAATCTCCTGAAATGCCAAAGGCACCACATCCTCCTGTTTCTCTTCAGTAAATAACATTCACTGAAAGCTCCAACAGGTTTGTCAAAGGTGATTTCTCTTTTGTCAATCTATATCGAATCTTCCCAAACAGATCATTATTTCCGCCGACACCTCCGCCACTACAATCCGACCCCACCAACCAAGACATTTTTCCATCCCCACCCTTGTCTGCTTTCCGGTGAGACCACTCTCTCCGTGACTCCCTTGTCTGCTCCACAGTCCCCTCCAACACCACCACACCCAGCACCTTCCCCTGCAACCGCAGGAAGTGCTACACTTGCCCCCACACCTCCTCCCTCACCCCCATCCCAGGCCCCAAGATGACATTCCATATTAAGCAGATGTTCACCTGCACATCTGCCAATGTGGTACACTGTATACACTGTACCCGGTGTGGCTTCCTCTACATTGGGGAAACCAAGCGAAGGCTTGGGGTCCGCTTTGCAGAACACCTCTGCTCGGTTCGCAATAAACAACTGCACCTCCCAGTTGCGAACCATTTTAACTCCCCCTCCCATTCCTCAGACGACATGTCCATCATGGGCCTCCTGCACTGCCACAATGACGCCACCCGAAGGTTGCAGGAGCAACAACTCATATTCCGCTTGGGAGCCCTGCAGCCCAATGGTATCAATGTGGACTTCACAAGCTTCAAAATCTCCCTTTCCCCTACTGCATCCCAAAACCAGCCCAGTTTGTCCCCTCCCCCCACTGCACCACACAACCAGCCCAGCTCATCCCCTCCCCCACTGCATCCCAAAACCAGCCCAACCTGTCTCTGCCTCCCTAACCTGTTCTTCCTCTCACCCTTCCCTTCCTCCCACCTCAAGCCACACCTCCATTTCTTACCTACTAACCTCATCCCACCTCCTTGACCTGTTCGTCTTCCCCGGACTGACCTATCTCCTCCCTACCTCCCCACCTATACTCTCCTCTCCACCTATCTTCTTTTCTCTCCATCTTTGGTCCGCCTCCCCCTCTCTCCCTATTTATTCCAGAACCCTCTCCCCATCTCCCTCTCTGATGAAGGGTCTAGGCCCGAAACATCAGCTTTTGTGTTCCTGAGATGCTGCTTGGCCTGCTGTGTTCATCCAGCTTCACACTTTCTTATCATTATTTTTAAGTGTCCAGTTAACACATCCTTTGTTATAAGATTCTTGTATTTTATCGGTAATAAAAAGGCCTATAGTTCCTGTTTTCTGCCCCTTATGGCTCTTAAACAATTGGGTTACACGTGCCTCAAAGACGGTGAGGATGCTGAGAATAGGAGGACCACCTCAAGTCGGGGACCTTTCCTTCCTGCGGTGCACCAGCTTGTCCTGCAGTGAGAGGAAGAAGAGGATTGAGTGTGATAGGAATGAGCACTTGGTGAGCATTCGGAGCCCCGTCACCTGGCGAGCCTTTCCCTGTAAGTGGGTAGGAAACACAGCCAAAGGGCACAGTTTGAACTCTGGCAGCATATTGTTTAAGATATATATCTTATATAAGACTTGGCAGAGTTAGACTGAATGGTGTCCCTGTGAACATCTGAGAAGGTTGAGAAGATAAGGACCTTACCTCCTGTGGAACGCAGGATTAACTTCATTCTCTTCCTGCTCTGGGTTCTGCTGCATTAATGTCTCTAGAGCCACTGAATTTGAAGACAAGCTGGCCTGAGCTACCTGGATCTGAGTGGAAGAGTTACTTTGCTTTTTCAGAAGGGAGGTTTTGTTTTTTATCCAGATATCCTGGAGCAGGGATTTTAATGATGCAGCTACAAAGTGGGGAGCCATCTTTTGAGACCTTGCAGATGCCTGTAACAGTTGGATTGAAGTGAAGACCACTCCAGTGGAGTTCCCGGTTTGCAGCGAGTGATGGGGTGCCTGGGAGACCTTTAAGAGTGGTGTCAGAATCTTTGACCTGGAAATTGCCTGCATCATTCACATTTAATTTAATATTTAAAGTGGGGAAGTGGTGGCCTGATGGATTTTGCCACTGAAGCAGTAAGCCAGAGGCCTGGGCTAATGATCTGGGGATGTGTGTTCAAATCCTATGATGTGAAATGGTGAGATATGAATTCAGTAACAATCTAAAATTAATAAGGTAGCCAATTGGTAACCATGTAACCACTGCCAATTGTTGTGAAAACACATAAATGTCCTTTAGTGAAGGGAATCTGCTGTGCTTATCTGGTCTGGCTTATACATGGCACCAGACCATTAACTGGTCTTTGCGCATTAGGAACGGGCAATAAGAGCTAGCCTCACCAGTGATACCTACATCTCCTATGTCTTATGGTCTAATGGTCTTATCTCAGGAATGAATGAAGAAAGTCCCTGTGGGACTTGGATGATTGTTGCAAAAAGCTCACCACAAGCCATGGCAGATGTGACACCATCTAAAACGCCCTCTACCATACTTTAACTACAAAGCAGAAAATCTTTGCCAAAGTAATTATTTACCTTCTCCACCAATAGAAATTATTGGGCAATTTCTATACTCCTTTGTCAGTATTAGTGAGAGTAAACCTGAGATTAGCATCTTAAAGGTCTTGCTTTCCACTCTCTTTGCTCACTCCCTAAACTTGACATTCAGTACTTTATTTTGTTTTCAACCTCTGTGCTGATATCAATGTAAATAGCAACCTTTGGCTATTCTCCCTCTTCCACAAGGATGTTCTGCAGCTGCACAGTGACATCCTGAAACCCAGGCACCTGGGACGCATTATACCATCCTGATATCACTTTTATAGCCACAGAACAAAATGTTCCCCTTTAACAGAGAATCATCTACCTCTATTGGCCTTCCATGACTTTTCTCTTGCCCATCTCACTTCACTTTGTAACTATGCTACTTCTGGTGCCAAGAGCTTGGGTTTTACAACATTGCTCTGAGGGACTTTCACCATCATCAGTTTCAAACATAGAAAACTGATCAGTAAGCAAGATGGGCTGTCAGAACTCCTGCATTGTCTGCCTGGTGGTCATCCATTCCCCCTCTGACTGCATGCCCCTACTGTACAGTTTGACCACCTCCTTAAATGTACAATGCCAGCAGATTTCAGCTTCACAGTTGCACCATGTGACTTCAACCCTTGCTCAAGTTCTGAAACTTAGAAATCAGGTGTAGCAGTGGGTGATATTTTCTGCATACATGTTTATTGAGGCTATGTGAAGCATCCCATAATTCCCATAACTCCCTACATGCCACAGGATGATGTTCCATGCAGCTAAGCTGCCCTGCCATGTCTTAAGCTTACTTACAGCTGACATACTGTAAACTATAAAAAACTTAAAAGTGGAATACTCATTTTGCTCCCCAATTGGCTCTATCACCTGCACCTAGACGGTCGATACTTAAGAATTCTGTATACTTTTCTATGATCCAGTTATTTACATGCCTTTCCCAAAGTAATGAATTGATATAGCTTACTTCACATAGGCACTTATTGTGCACACTCACCAACCAATCAACTCATTGTTTTCACTCTTCCTTCCTTGCCATTATTAATAAACTTCAGAAGTTTTGAAAAGAACAAGCAAAGTATACACCAACCACTCTCTTAAACATTTTGTTTACACATCACACTTCTTTTATTCAAGTAAAAATGTGAGAAATCAACTTGTGGACAAGAAATAGTAATTTCAGACAGCTTCTGACAATAGAAAGATCAATTATAACAGACAATATATTGCCTGCGTAGACTTTTAGTCAGACTCCTGCATCCAGTCATTCCCCACTTCCAGGGCAAAGTAGAGATGTGAGCTTGTTAAACAAGGTTCTCTGTTGATGCTGCCAACACAGCTGTGCTCTCTTTCAAAGCATATCAAGTTAAATGAACTGTCAATAGAGAGGAGAAAACCTATAATGTGATATCGTGTGTGCTGTGTTTTTTTTTCTCTCTAATTCATTGAGCAGGAGTGGTCGAACTTCTGATCTTTTCTCTAATCATAAGAAAGTGAAATGCAGGATTATTCCTTTACAGGCCAATCCAAAGCATGGTAGGTTGTTGTATGGTTGTATTTCACAAGAGTGGTCTAGTTAGCAACTACGTAAAGAAACCATTTATGAGCACAACTCAACACTTGTTCAATTTATATCACATATTTGGGTGTGATGTACATGTGGTTAATTTTCTGAGGTTCATGTGATGCATTAATTATGAAGGTAAAACTTAAGATGCAAACAAAATTCATAAACAGTCCTTCTTGCTTTAAATGCTCTTCAAATTGAGGATGAATTTTAAATCAGTGCGTGGAGGCACTGAAAGCGTGGCATTGGTGCGCTGAGAGCAAGATGATAAGAAATTTTGAAGTGAACAGAAAGATCTTGGCAGTATACTGTGAAATGAAACTAATCTGAAAACAACATGACAGACTGTGAGGCAACAGCGGACTAATTATAAATCTGAAGTCAATGGTGGGAAGATGTGGCTACTATGTGCAAGAACTGTCTAGATTTTCTGTGTTTACAGTTACTAGAAAAACAGAGATATTTGTAGTTAAATTAATTTCAAAGCAAGAAAAAGCATAAAAAGATACTCGGACCTTTATATGATATTTAAAAATGTGGAGAAATGGCATTCTGTTTATTTCACAGAATATTAAGGTTAAAGGATTATCACAAATTTGTGCCTCTTCCAAACAAAGAAATCAATATTTGCTGTGCCTCATTGATAGATATCAGTGGAATAATCAGTTTATTTCAGAATAAAATTGATACAGACAGCATTTGTACACATGCGCAGGCATGTGAAATATCACAATAATGGATATATCGAATATTCTCAAAACTGTCTGAAGTAAAATAATGTTTAATTCACGATTCTGATCACAACAGATGTGACTGGATATTGGGGATTTGTGCTTTTGATTGCTCTTCAGGGGTCTGCGAGAAAGTATGCACAGGTCACTTCTTGCTGATGATAGAGATGGATTCAAATACCACGTAAGAACCTTATAAGAACAACGGTACAAGACTAGGTCATTTGGTCTTACAAGCTTGTTCCATCATTCAATTAGATTGTGGCTAAATTGGCTGTGTCCTCACTCCACTCTCCTGCCCGCATCCCACAATCTCTTACTCCCGCCGTGATCAAACTCAGCTTTGAATAAGTCAAATTAACTCAGCCTTCACTATCCACTTGAGAAAAGATTTCCATTCGCTAATGACTGCTACGTGGAAAATCCTTTCCATATCGCTGCATTAGAAGGGAGGCTTATAGTTTTTATTTAAAAATCATACGCCATCTAACCTTAGTTTTACCATTCATTACCCTGCCAAGATGAAGCGTCTTCCTGATTCCTATTTATCCAGTCTCCACAAGATTTCAACAAGATCACCCCTCATTCTTCCAAACACTGATGGATATAGGCCTAAACTGTTCAACTCACCTTCGTAAGACAAAGTTCTCCAAACATAACATTTGATGTCTGGGCTCATGCCGAATGATGAGCCGAGAGGGAAAACAAGAGCAAAACAATTAAGTATCAGTAATACATGACAATGAATGTACTCATCATACTGGAGCTCCATTTTGAGGTCCTGATGATAAATCAGGCAAGTATGTCTCATTTGCAAGTTTCACTGCTTCTTCCTCTTTGGACTGGTTGCTGACATCATGGCAGAATTCCAAATTAAAACAATTGGGAGAGGGAGAAGTTACAACATTGGTTGGAAAATGGGATTCCCTTTAAAACTAAGTTTCTTTTAGTATCCGACAACTTTCCTGTGTGGCGTGAAACTGCATTTGATAGTGTTGCAGCAGGAACTGACCTTTTCCAGACATAAATAAGAGATTTATTGGGAATCACACTGGCTTATTATCAATGCAGTGTTTGGAAAGTAAAAAGTAGTTCTTTCAAGGACGGGAAGCTAACATTCAAGTGGTCATCTGGCTTTATGAGTAGCTCCGCCCATGGATTATAATGGAAAGGGTTTAGGCAGGTAATTGACTACCGGCCTCTTGAAATGTAATATATCAACAGGGGAGGAGAAGAAAACGTTCAGGAAAATGAGCCACCATTTTCTTGGGAAAAGACCAAGAGTTCTGCTGCATCAACTCAAGGAAAAGTCAAAGACTTGCTCCAAAAGACCACCACCAAATGCTGCAGGGCATCAGGATGTTAAACCCCATCACTCCTAACCTACAGGGGTCCTTTGTCCTTGCACACCAATTCTATAGAACAGCTTTGGGATCAATAAGCCACTCTCATCTCTCTTGGGTCATATATTTCCTTTCTTTACCTAATTAGTGAAAGCACCAGATCTAAGCTGTTGATTCTTAGACACCAAAATATTTCAGACAGGTCAGGAGCAACTGGGTAGGTAACAAAAGGTCATCCAGTAGATTTCACCAACCTTGCTTTCAACCCTGTCAGCAGGAGACTATAAATTCTGGGCCTTCTTCCTTATTTGCAACATTTGCAAATTACACACATGATTCAGAATTGGGGACCAAATGTAGTTTGTTAAAGTTTGCAGATGACCCTAAATTGAGTGGTAGAGAGAAGTGTGCAGAGAATATTGAAGGATTGCAGAGGGATATAAATAGGTTCAACGGTGGACAAGGGTCCGTCAAATGGAGCATAATGTTAGTAAACATGAGATGAACCATTTTGGTAGGAATAACAGCAAAATGGACTATTATTTAAATGGTGAAAAATTGCCGCATGCTGCTGTGCAGAGGGACATGGGTGTCCTTGTGCATGAATCACTAAAAGTTGGTTTGCAGGTACAGCAGGTAATTAAGAAAGCAAATTGAATATTGTTTTTCATTGCCAGATGGATGGACTTTAAAAATAGAGATATTATGCTGCAGCTATATAGGGTGCTGGTGAGGCCACAACTGGAATACTGTGTGCAGTTGTGGACTCCTTACTTGACAAAGGATGTACTGGCATTGGAGGGGTGCAGAGGAGGTTCAATTATTTGAATCTGGACTTGAGAGTGTTGACTTAGGAGGAGAGATTGAATAAACTAGGACTGTACTCATTGGAATTTAGAAGAATGAGGGGGCATCCTATTGAAACTTAAAAAATGACAAAGGGAATACAGAAGATAGAAGCAGGGAGGTTGTTTCCACTGGCATATGAAACTAGAACAACGAGTATTAACCTCAAAATAAGGGTGAGGTGATTTAGGACTAAGTTGAGGAGAAACTTCTTCACCCAAAAGGTTGTGGAATTCCCTCCCTGCCCAGTGAAGCAGCTAAGGCTACCTCATTGAATTTTTTAAGGCAAAGTTAGATAGACTTTTGAACAGTGAAGGAATTAAGGGTTACGGTGAGGGAATTGGTAAGTGGAACTGAGTGAACAAAACGATCAGCCATGATTGTCGTGAATGCCAGAGCAGGCTCGAATGGCCAGATGGCCTACTCCTGCTCCTATTTCTCATGTTCATCTGTTCTAATGCAAGTTTGGACAGTGGACGTTCACCATGTATTCCACAACAATTGTTTTTGTTCAACACAAATTAATTTGTTTTGAATCAGATACCAAGCCCACCCCATTTCCTATTTGTGTTCATATCATTTTTGCTCCACACAAATGCCAGGCAATGATCGCTCCTAACAAGACAGAACCACCTCTTGACTTTCAATAGTGTAACCATCACTGAATCCCCTGCTACCAACATCCTGGGGGTTACCATTGAGCAGTCATGCAAATACTATGATGTAAGAGGAGAAAAGAGACCAGGAATCCTGCAGTTCATAGCTCAGTCCTGAATTACCAAAGCCGATCAGTCATCTTCAAGGCACAAGCCAGGAGTGTGATGGAATTATCCACACTCACTTGAGAAGAGTGCAGCATCAATAATATACAAGAAATTTGACACCATCTCAAACAAACCTACCCATTTGATTGTCATTACATCCACAAACATCCACTCCCTCTACTACTAATGCTCAGTAGCAGCAGTGCGTACCATCTGCAAGATGCACTGCAGAAATTTACCAAAGCACCTTCCAACCCAACAATAATTTACTATCTAGAAAGACAAGGGCAGCAGATGCATAGGAAAACCACCACCTACAAGTTCCCTCCGAGCAACTCACCATCCTGACCTCGGGAGATATCGCTGTCCCCTCAGGGTTCAATGCCTATTGGCATTGAGAGTCTACCTAAAGAAAATGGACTGCTGTGGTTCAAGAAGGCAGGTCGCCACCACTTTCTCAAGGGCAACAAAGGATGTGCCAGCCCAAGCAGCAATGCTTACACCCCACACATGAATTATATTTTTAAAAAATGTTTCTAATTATCCATGCTCTGATTTCACATCATCGACTGAACCGGATCTTGGATCCTATTGAAGATAGCAAGTTTTTATTGTCAGGGTGTTATTAGGTTTCATACTCAGCAAGTAAGCATCACATTGTGATCTATCAATGGCTTTGGTTTCAAACTCAAACAGGAATTCCAAATCTGTACTTGAGCAGACATTCTTCATTCAGCATTCGGCCAAATCTCATAGTAATTCAGCAGTCAGAAAAAGACATTGAACCATGAAGATCATATTGAGGACTATTCAAAGACCTCAATGTTGAACTTGTACATAGTAAGGCAGGGAGTTTCCAGATTTATGAAAATATGACATTGCTTGATGTTAGTTGAACGACCATTGCTAATTCATCTGGTTAATTAACACCTGCATGCGCTAGGGAATAATGCACAGAAACAGAAATAGTGGATGTGTTGTGGTCATCTTCCTGGATTCTAAAGACCCTGGAATAGTCCCTGCAGATTGGAGAGTGGCTAAAGTCACTCCAACATTCAAAAAGGGAGGTAGAGAGAAAACAGGGAATTATAGACCAGTGAGCCTAATATCGGTATTGGGGAAAATGTTCAAATCCATTGTCAAAGATTCTATTGCACAGCATTTAGAAAGCAGTGGCAGGATCAGATAGAATCACCATGGATTTATGAAGGGGAAATCATGCTTGACAAATCTGTTGGAGTTCTATGAAAATGTAACTAGTAGAGTTGATAAACGGGGGCCAGTTGATGTAGTATATTTGGACTTTTAGAAAGTGTTTCACAATATCCGACATAAGAGATTAATGTGCAAGATTAAAGCACTTGGGCTGGGGGGCAAGTATATTGTGATGAATGGGAAACTAGTTGACAGACTGGAAACAATGAGTAGGAATTAATGTGTCTTTTTCAAACTGACAGGCAGTAACTAGTGCAGTGCCACAGGGATCAGTTATGGGACCCCAACTATTCACAATATATATTAATAATTTGGATGAGGGAACAAAATGTGACATCTCCAAGTTTGCAGATGGTACCAAATTGAGTGGAGTGTCAACTGTGTTGAGGATGCAGAGATCTTTCAGCACAATCTTGGCAAATTGGGTGAGTGGGCAAATCAATGGCAGATGCAGTATAATTTGGAAAAATGTGAGATTGTTCACTTTGGAAGCAAAAAGAAGAAGGCAGAATACTACCCAAATGGCTGCAAATTGGGAGGGGGGAGTGTGCAGCAGGACCTGGGTGTCCTTGTGCACCAGTTGCTAAAGGTAAGCATGCAGGTACAGCAGGCAATAAAGAAGGCAAATGGTATGTTGGCCTTCACTGTGAGAGATTTTGAGTACAGGAGCAGGGATGTACTGCTGCAGTTATACAGGGCCTTGGTGAGACCGCACCCAGAATAGTGTGTGCAGTTTTGATCTCCTTTTCTAAGGAAGGATGCTCTTGTTCTCGAGGGAGTGCAGCAAAGGTTTACCAGGCTGACTCTGGGGACAGCGGGTCTGACATATGGGAAGAGATTGACTAGGTTGGGATTGTTTTCACTGGAGCTCAGAGGAATGAGGGTGGAGATCTCATACAGACTTATAAAATTCTAACAGGACTGAACAGGGTAGATGCAGGGAGGATGTTCCTGATGGTGGGTGTTTCGAGAACCAGGGGTCACAATATAAGGATTTGGGGTAGGCAATTCAGGATGGAGATGAGGAGACATTTCTTTACCCAAAGAGTGGTGAGCCTGTGGAATTCAATACCACAGGGAGTAGTTGATGCCAAAACATTGAATGTATTAAAGAGGCGGCTAGATATCGCATTTGGGGTGAATTGGGTCAAAGGTTATGGGGAGAAAGCAGGCTGAGGCTGTTGAGTTGGACGATCAGCCATGATCATGAAGAATGGGGGAGCAGGCTCAAAGTGCCGAATGGCCTCCTCCTGCTCCTGCCTTCTATGGTTCTATGTTTCACACTGAGTTACCAGGAAATTTAGAGATTTATTCGGACAAGCAATCTCAAAAAAACACTCTCGTAGTAAACAGAAATCCTGTGGGCTGTAGCTTACAGATAATTTATCATAAAACAGGCTAATCAATTACTTTTAATTGTGAAAGAAAATTCCAATGGAAATATTAGTGATCCTCAGGAAAATAAAGGCAGTGCTACTTTTTGAAGGAAGGCCATGCACTAAATTGAGTGCAAGGAAGATGGATAGGCAGTGTACTTCATAAATGCAATGATTACTCTTCAAATCTTGGAACAAAAAGTATTTCATCAAGTTGCAAAGAGCAGAAGCAACTTTGAACATCTAAACTAATGACAACCAACACACTTACAGATCTATGGAGCCCTGGAGCAAAGCAGCTGCAGCTTTAGAAGTGTAGCAGAGAAAGACATTTATATCACATGGCAGAAAGAATGTTTATATTAATGCTGTTTACATTTTAAATGTTCATGATAATTAAAGCTCTTTTCGTTTTCAATTAAAAGAACACTATTCTCCGTTCAATTTGAAATGAGTTACAGGAATTGATAGCCCATTTTGTCTTTTAAGAAAGTGACAAATACTGGCATCAAAGCAGAGAATGAATGCTTTTGGATGATGACACTGAAAGGACAGATTTGATTATTGCTTTGAAAAACGACTCCCATTAAAATGCTGAATCTTTAAGCAAGTAATATAAGAAAGTCCCCAAAGTTAATTACATTCTTTAGCCGCCAATGTATACTTATTGATCTATTAAGTATCCAACATAGTAATATCAAAAGCCCATCTTTCATTTGCTCTTACATAAATTTAATCTCCTTCTGCCCTACAGGAATACCATCAGTTTGTAGTCAACTTTGTCAGGTAAATAGCCTCACAATAATAATTTTATGGAACTGAATTCTTCATCGATAGAATGTCAAATATTGTCTCAGATAGCAATGTACCATTCTTAGTCAATTAAGCTGGTTTCACTTGTCTTTTGCAAAGCCTCCTGAATCTGCCTGATCATATGAAAATATGCTCCATTATACTTTCAATAACACAAGAAATGTTCTGTGAAAAGATGCTGTTTTTTCTTTTTTTGTCTTGATATCTGTACCTGCAGAAAATTACTCTAGTGCTTGAAATTGTTGACTTTAATGAAAATATTTATGAGAATAAGGTATGTAGAAAATAAGTGCAAATGGATGAAATGCACTTTATTTCTCCACTGATATAAAAGGGAGTCAAAGAGACCCAACAAATGTCTTTGAGGCTGTCATAATTTTAATGGCTGACAATAAATCAAATCACAAATTTTAACATAACATTGAGGAAAGGGTCAGGCATGGAGTCTCTCACTTTTAAATATATTCAGACCCATCACAAACTCTTTCAGCCATGGTTTGGTACAAAGCCAAAAGTGATAGCACTGATCACTGGTTGAAGAGTGGAAACAGCTCATTTGTAGAGTAATAATGGAAAATGATTTATTAAAAAAATTCTCTGCTCTAGTGTGGTGCTGGAGAAAATTTGAACCCTGTGAATATATACTTAGTAAATGGATGTTATTTTAGTACATTTGCATTTTTAAATTTGCTGACCAGGAGTCTTTGTATTTCCTAATTTTCGTATGGTAAGAGAAATACCACATATGCTGAATTAGAGACACTGTCAATCCAGTTATTAAATCTCAGTCTTGTTCTTTAAAAATATCATGCTCCATCACGATGAATTTTGGAGACTTTGCAGGTAATTTATGCAAAATGAGAAGCATTACTGTTGTGCATAGCAAACACTTGAGAGAGACAATTGTATCAATAGCACTGAAAATTTGAATAGAGATTAAACAATGAATTTGCTAGACAATACATCAAAAAATTTGTTGAGATGTCAACTTGAGTGCATAGATCAATAATTGCCTTATGAGGAAAGATTAAGGAAGTTGGACCTCTGCTCAACATAATTAAGAGGAACAAGAGGCCTTCTTATGGAAACATATAAGATTTTGAGAGGCCTTGATAGCGTCAGTGCTGAGAGGATATTTGCCCTCATGGGGGAGTCTTGAACTAGGGGATATAGTTTCAAAACAAATCCCCTGCTCTTTCATTTCACAGATACCAGGAGGAATTTGTTCTCTCAGAGGATTGTTTATTTTTGGAATTCTCTACCCCCAGAGAGGTTGGACCATGGAATATATTTAAGACCAAGTCAAACAGAATTTACTTTACAATGGAGTAAAGTATTTTGGGTGGGCAGTCAGCAAAGTAGAGCCAAGGCTCCAATCATATAAGCCATGAATTTGATGAGTGACTCAGCTGATTCAAAGGGTGGAACAGTCATATTTCTCACATTCACATGTCAATAGCTCCTCATTCATGTGCAAAGCAAAGATCTTAAAACCTTTTTTTTGGTTGAACACTTTTAAAAATAGTTGGCAGTCACAGATTCCCTCTTCCAAAAATGGTTTGATAAAGAAGTGTTTCAAAAATTCTCCTCGGAAACTGGGTATTAGTGAAATAGCTATGCTTGCTTCTCACTGCAATACATTCTCGCTGAGATGTTAGCTGTCCTCTGTCATTGCCTTGCGGTTTGCACCAAGCCCACCTCTTTATTATTGTCACACCATTTTGCAGGCCCCTTGGAAATACTATTCAAGTGAGGGCTCAGCCAACCCGAGCTTCTCAACCAGCATTTTAAAGGAAACAGAGACAGCTGTTCTCCACATTGCCGAATCAACTTCTTCTTCTTGCCCGTTTTCTTCCTGCTTCTCCTGAAGAAATACATCTTCTGGAAATACATCGCCATGGTTCCGAGAAAGGCTTTGAAGTCTCACCCAGGAAAGTCCTTTTTCACGTGACCCCCAAACAGATATGTGTTTCAATCTGCGATAAACGTATTCTTTGAAATCATCCTGTCTGACATTTCTCAATGAGTGAAAGTAACAAAATCAATTTTCATGAATTGTTTGCTGTGTTGACAGAGCAACTGCTAAAGTGTGTGTAATGTGTCGCAGTTCTCTCTTCCTAACTTGCTGCATTTTTTAAACACCGTCTTGCCCTTTATTCCTCAACTACGCTTACTTCTCGACATAAACTGTGTGCCAACGCTAATTACAGTGCACTAGGCAATATATACACATTCCTGTAGCATGCATTTACAGAATACCCTGTTATCTCCAAATTCTAATGCAGGGACTACATGAAACATGAAACATTCCTTTCCGAGATGCTGATTGTCTTGTGTTCTAGCTTCAGGAGCAACATAATTTAATGTTCCAATTTAGATTGCACCTTTCACACTGAAGTATTTCAAAGCGCTTCTTTCAAAATGTTTATCTTTTGAAGTGCAGTAAGTGATGTTATGGAGATAAATTGTAAGAGCCCTCTTCATTAGCAGCACCCAGAAGTTTACACTAAATGGATGATCAATCCATTTGGTGTCTCTTTTGATAGTGATTGAGGGGTGAGTATTGGCATGAAAATAATGTGCCTTTGAATGGTGCTACAGCATCTTCAATGCTGACTGCCTCAGCTGAGGCACTACAACAATGCAACATTTCCTCAGTCCCGCATTGGGTATGCCAGCACACAGGATATATTCAATCTATGATAGACAGCTGAAATACACAGGACCAGAACTTACAATTAACATTGGAACTATCTTGTAATTGCAGATGGATTTCTGACAAAGCTGCAGCAATCTTTTATGTGCATAAGTTAAAAGGTCATTTCAGGTTCAATATTGCACCCACATTCTTCAAATACGCTAAAGCACAGGCTGTATGGAATGTTTCACATTCAGATTCCATATTTGGTAGATATTAAGAAGATACAATAGTTAGTCCCTGAAACACATTGACCAGGATCCCCCTCATCAATAGAGTCATAAAATTTGGTTTCTTAATGCCCATGTATCCAAAATGATGTCTGCATTTTGCTGCAATGCATTTGTTCCACTTTGGTGAAGCATTAGTAGGAGCTCGGAAAACTTGCACCAAAACAATACAGGGTGAGTAGATTGTGACATCAGTTGCATGAAATACTGATTTGATTCTTACATTCCCATTTTCAAAGGCACTGTTAATTTCTGGAATTCTCTACTTCCACAGAGATTGAATCATTGAATATATGTAAAGGCATTTTCAAATTCAGCCCTTTTTAAATCCTCCAGTTGTAGGACGGAGTCTCCCTAACTACACCTTTGTGCTGTGAATGAAACCTATAGACTATCAGTATGGGCTATCAGTAGAATCTCTTCAAAATGTAATATCCAGTGCAAATGTTCCTCCTCCGAACCTTGAAATACAATGTGGCAAATCTCTTATAACATGTTATGACAGATTCTGCAAAGCATGCCAAAGTGTCTGGTCTGCACGTCATCACTACAGCGATGAGGTCCCACATGGACGATGGGCGTACACAGCAGATCAAGCAAGCCACCAAGTCAAGAATATGTCAACACTTCCAAATGTGATAACCCAGTGGCACCTGCCTGCTAAATCACGAAACAACAAAGAAATGCCACTTTTCATCACTAACATCACTTTAAAGTGTAGAAAAGAAAGTGAGTGGTTTCTGCGCAGGCAAAAGAAATCCGCACTCTCGTCATTTGATTGGACTGTCACTGTGAACTTTTTGAAACATACTCCCAGAATAGTGATGTTGTACACTTCCTATGTTTCTTGCAGACGTGCTATTGTCAATAAACATTGCAAGGCTCTGGATCCATTTCACAGCTCAACACATGGAATTTGAGGAAATATATCAATAATTACTCTCAACTGAATTGATCATTATATATTGTGGCCAAAAAGCACTGCTTATGGGTGCAAGTTTAAATACTGTTCTGAGGAATCCCAGTAATGAGAGACAAGAGCTCTGGCTCCAAAAACAGAGTTGATAGCCAGTGAAATAATAACTGTGCTTTGGCTAGTATAAAAATGACCATGAAACTCAGGAGTTGGTCCATTTAGCATTGAGTCAAACTGAGATTGACGAGATGTAGAGCTGGATGAATACAGCAAGCCAAGCAGCATCAGAGGAGCAGGAAAGCTGACATTTCAGGCCTAGGAAGAAGGGTCCAAACCCGAAACGTCAGCTTTCCTGCTCCTCTGATGCTGCTTGTCCTGCTGTGATCATCCAGCTCTACACCTTGTTATCTCAGATTCTCCAGCATCTGTAGTTCCTACTAGCTCTGAGATTGACCAGCATTGCTATAAAACTGTTTTCTTTTTGACTGGGCTCCTCTGTGTCAGAGAGAACCTTTAAGTACAGTGTGACAATAAAGGATATTCTGATTCTGACTGTTTTGGAGGCATGTACTATTATCAGTGCTGTTAGTTAGTCCACTCACACTCAGTATTGCTTTTATTCACCAGACTTTCTGATGCCCAGCCACTTCCTGCTCAATAATAACAATCTAAAAATGATAAACGTGTGTGTTGGAACAGAGTAATTGGCCCATGTTGTGTTTAAGATGGGTAACACATATACCACAGACACAGTCTCTTTCTTGTCTTACTCTAATCAATTTGATGGTGTTGACTTAAGTATTTTTGCAGCGTTTTACAAGACAAATGTTCTCAATTCTCATAAAAGTATCTGGACAGCTGGTAATAGGGTTATGGACTTATCACTTCTGAATATCGGTTGCATTTATCTGTTAAGTGCTTTTCATTCTAGATACCAGCATCCTCAATTAAGGGCATCCCATGCGCCACTTCTGCACCGATAATTATTTTGGTCTTTTTTACACCAAGGCTGCCAAATGAGTTTACTGAGAAGCAACAGATTTCAAGTTCACAGCACTGCAAATTTATACACAAGTTCATTTTAACAATGGATGCTTGTCAGTCTTAAACCAAGATGTTTCTGTGGCCTGTATTGATTCACCTAATGCAGAACCAACAAGATTTAGCATCATTTGCTAAGTTCAAAACAGGTAAGGTCACTCAGTAAGGGGTCAATGAGGTGGCCAAAGATTCTGACATGCTTTATTTGTAACGGAAGTTCATTGAAAACTTGAATAATTGCCATCTTTGTATCCTGAGGTGTGGAAGTAAATGAGGAGAAAAAAGGAATCTTTCAATCTATAGCCTGAATGTGAACCTGTCACTCAAAACAAATCTATCAATCATGCCAAGGAGAGAGGTTGCAACCTGAGAGCAG
Source organism: Stegostoma tigrinum (assembly GCF_030684315.1). Taxonomy (NCBI): domain Eukaryota; kingdom Metazoa; phylum Chordata; class Chondrichthyes; order Orectolobiformes; family Stegostomatidae; genus Stegostoma; species Stegostoma tigrinum. The sequence goes on from NC_081361.1 coordinate 15,051,271, forward strand.
TTGATGTAGAAATACCACAGGTGTTATGGCTTTGCGTGGTTGACCTTGCTGGTTAATTAATCTATCAAAGGCAAGAATGGAACTGTTCGAGCATTCTGCTGTTGCCGGGTCAAAATCCTGGAATTCCCAGCCGAATGGCATTGAGTCTTTTTATACCCGGAATAATTCAGCTTCCTGCCTTATGGAGGGCAACAGGGGCCCATTATTGCTGGCCCAGCCAGTGACACCCACATTCCATGAATAAGTAAAGAGGACCTCTCTGTAACTAACAGATCAACAAGACATTTTCTACAGCCTCTGAATATGCTTGAATTTATATTAAGGCTTTGAATTGTCCTTTCAAAGACGTTTTTGAGTTACATTGAGTGAGAACAATGAGGAAGATGATTTTTTTTTTGCCTCAAGACACCCTTCTCACCTTTGACAGAACACATGGGACAACAAAGTACACAAGTACAGTGTTACACCAAATATTTTGGGTAGAATCTTCAGGATCTGCCCAGAGTGTTCCGAAAGAAGTGATGGGAGGCCAACGATCAGATTCCAAATGTCAGGTCACATTTTGTTACTAACTTCTTGTAAATGTCCAGGTGGGTTGACCCTCCTGACTGTAAAGTTTCGAAACTTTATTTGTATTCAGTAGCATGCCATGGTTGCCCATTGGCACACTAATGTATTAGATTTACCATCACGGGGCACCATCATGTTATGCAAAAGTGAGAAAAATGCATGTTCGCAAACTCTATCAAATATAGTGCGTGTCTCTGGCATGTTAGATTTCTTCTGGGAGCTCTGGTAAGTTCACGCCACTTCAGGAGCATGGGTCCTTCATAGTGGTGGTGTTTCTTTGCTTAAACAGTGGAAATACTATCTATCCCTCCTAACCCCTGAGAAATCTCATTCCTAATTGGTCTTGCATGGTTTTGTTCTTGTCCACCACTAATATTGGAAGGGTTTCAGACTTTGAGGCCCATCTAGCTCTCCCAAGGGAGGCAACTACACTGGCTGACACTAGGAAATCTGCCTAGGGCAGGCATGAGGGCACATCACAAAAGGAAGCACAACAGAACAGTTCCAGACAAAGGTACAACATCATCGGAGAGAGTTAAAAGGTACGGCTGTTACGAGCACCATGGGATCCTTTTGACCAGAGGCAGGCAACTGGGAGGCTGAGGGAAGAGTCATGTGGTAAGGACAAGGGGGGACAAGGAAGAGCGGACTTATGGAGAATGTGGTGCACAATGAGAGGAATGAGGGATGCTGGTGATGGTGAAGGAGCAGATGCATCAAAAACAGGGCAGTTCAAGGCTGATATGGGGAAATGGACAGGTGTGGTCTCAGGTGGAAGAACAAGAGAGTCAAGGGATGTCATGAATGGAGTCACAATTACAGGGGGGTGAATGAAGCAGAACAGAGGGCACACCAGAGTAAATGAGAAAACAGTGACAGGAGTGGGTGGGCTGAGTGTAGATAATGCAGAGTGGGTTGAGAGTGAAGGAATCCGAGGAAAAATTCTTACAAATCATTCCTCCCCTCAGTCGGTTCAATAGACTGTTCCCTTGCTGAGAATGCAGTGTAGAAATGGGAGGGGCCTGAGATCTATTTCTGTACACTCAAACGCCCAAAACTGTGAGAAGCGAAAGTCAAACAAAAAAACTCATTGTGAATACTCATTGAAGGTTTTATGCTGAAATGACACACCCACTGCAGCAGGAATGTTAACAGGCTCCAGCAGGTTCATGTCACTGACATTCCAGACAAGTCACCTAAGCCATTGGACTCTGAGCTGAAAGAATATTCATGCTCTAAAATATTGAGGTGCTGGCGTTTGGTCTTCACTAGCCTTGGTGCCTGACAGTTAAGGACATAAGGATACATCGCACAGATTCTGGGGTTGTGGGACTGTGTCACAGTGATACAGCTGGCCATCAAAAATCAGAGTAAGCTCAAAGCCACATATACGGAATGCGCTATAGTAATTAAGGCTACAAATTCCTTGTATATGGCTAAATGATAAAGTGGATAAGAAGTCATGGGTGAGTCTGGATGCACTTCACTATGTTGAGGTGGCTGCTGAGCAAGTATCTACACAAGATATGGGCAGACTGATATGGGTCCAAGAGATAGGGTGGCACGGTGGCTCCATGGTCCACACTGCTGACTCGCAGCACCAAGAACCTGTGTTCAATTCCACAACCGTCTGTGTGGGTTTGCTCTGGGCGCTCTGGTTTCCTTCCACTGTAAACAAAGATGTGCAGGTTACTTGGATTATCTGTGCCAAATGGAGGGTTATGGGGAAAACGTGGGGCTGGGTCTGCATTGGATACTCTTTGGAGGGTTGATGTGAACTGAATGGCCTGCTTCAAAATTGTAGGGATTCTATGACTAGGATAAGTTCTCAAAAGGAAGCTGTAGATCTCTTTCCTGCTGTCTGTTCACAGATCCTTCAATGTAAAATGTTTGATCTGGTCAGGCTAACAGCCATTCTGGTATTTTTGCACCCTCAGAGGGTGAACAGAGGGAGCAAAGGGATGTCCAGTACCAGCAGTACCAGAGACATAAAGATACGGGAGGCTTGAACTGTGAGGCGGTGTCTAAGAGGGGAAAGTGGGTATTCAGCACCACCAATCCCCAAAAGAGGGAAGAGTGAAGACATGGCAGCACTGGCACGTCTTCATATGTCTAGGGACACGGTCAACTATATGTGCCACCTCCTGCAGGCAGTTTGGAAGGAAGTGCTGTGCCAGTGGGATTGAAGATCGCAGCTGCACTGAGCTTCCTTGCTCGCGGCACCTTTCACACTCTGGCTGAGGCCTCGTGTCGTACCTCCAGTCAGTCACTGATAAGTGCACTCGGGTGGTTTGCCCATCCCGTCCCTGAGGGAAGCCTACTTGTTTGTGGGTTCACGAGGCACTCAGAGAGCCAACTGGAGACAGCAACAACTGCAGCCAAGCTGCCTCAGATAGAAGGGGCCATTTGCTGCTCACTTGAATCACGCAGTGCTCCAGGACATCCTCCAGCCAGGCTCCTCAACAGGAGGGAATTTCACTCCCTCCACATCCAGCCTATATGCAACAATTCCTGTAGCACGCCTGCCATCCAGACAGCAGTAATGATGCCCATATTCTACACAGCTCCCAGGTTTGTTGAATGTGCACCATCAGCAGGGTTGGTCCGTGGGTGACAAGGGCTAACCCCAGAAGACATACCGAATGACCCCAGTGTGCATTCCTGTCTGATGCTGAACAGTATTGCAATGCTGCCTATGCATTTGGTTAGGTCATCGTTGGCAATCGGTCTTCTGGGCGAAGGAAGCATAACCCAGGACTGGCTGGAAATTGTCTCCAGAGTAGTGATTGCTTGCTGTGCCCTGCAAAACCTGGATTTACAATGGGGTGACAAATGAGCATAGGAGAAGGAAGGAGGGGGAGTCTGACAGAGATGGTGAGGGAGTCAAAACTGATGACACTTGCTGAAGAAGGCAGAGCAGTCATGACATGACAGACAGGTCTGAGAGAACCTAATACTGGCTAGATTTAAGATCAATGTGGTACTTGGAGGCAGGAGCCGATTGCAGCTAAGAAGCATTCCTGCTCTAAAGGGAGTGTTTGATTCATTGTATTTAGATTTGATGCTCCTTTTTTTATTTGGGGGGAGTTATTTTGCCAACTTTGTCGCCATGACCTCCTGTTTGGTTTTGGGGCCAGAACATTACCGGGGGGTTTTGCTGGGACACATGGCAGTTATATCTAAATTCCTCAAGCATCAGTCAGCAGAGGGCAGAGATTCAACAGGCCTATACAATGCTGAGTGACTTTCCAAACCCACACATTTAGCTTGTGTCACGTAACCAGAAGGGGACCGCAGAAATTGATCAGTATTCTGGGCACAGCTCCACACGATGTACTTGTGAGTGCTACCAAAATCAGTGCTCCTCAAGACGGGCCTTAAGAGAAATAGAACCACTCAAAACCCTCAACATAGAAAGTGACCACATTGACATAGTACCAAGGGTGGCATTTGAAAAGACTGTTTGGTTCTATACAACATTGGCCCTGCGCACTCACGGTGATTTCAAGGCTTATTAACCCTTCTTTTCTCACCACTAGGCCAGGGTATGCCCTGGACAACTACAGCTGAGCCTGAGGAAGCTTGCTGACCGTTTTAGTGGTTTACCCCAGATGATTTTTGCAGATATTTCGAGGTGCGCCCTCTTCAGCTTGACCTAACATGGAGGCAATTGGGACCCGAGGGCAACCATTGCCTCCCACAGTCCAAAAATGTGCAGATTAGGATGAGTTGGCCATGCTAAATTGGCCATGCTGGAGGCAAGGTGGATTAGCCATGGGAAATGCAGGGGTGGGTAGGAGTGGGTGGATCTGGTCTGGATGCTCTTTAGACGGTCAGTGTGGACTTGATGGGCTGAACTGCTTGACTCCACACTGCAGGGATTCTATGATTATTTCTTTTTTAGCTTGACCTGCAGTACATGTGTAAGACATTCAACTATTCAGTCCTTCTAACTTGTCCAGCCACCTCTGCAATATTGCCTGATGTTTACATGCTAAATTTGTCAGCTATTTATCATCAAATATACTTCAGGTTAAGTCATATATTACACCATTAAATGAGTGGCCTATCCTATAATCAGTTGTGTGGCAGTTCTTCCCATAATTTAGATTACAAAGGACAATTTCCAACATCTACAGTATTGAGTGAACACAATGTATATAACCGTTAGTTAAATGGTACAAGATAATGTTTCCGAAAATTGGAGCTCATTGACTGCAACTTACTTGACCATCCCAGTAGATGGTTGTGCTGTTGGCAAAATTGACTTGTTCATGTTAAATGTGGAAAATAAATTAGATGTTACACATGAAACACAATTACTTCATTTATATCAGAAATAGTTTCAATACTGATAGAGAGCTAAGAGTTTGGATAATTGCATGCTTATGAAATGTCAAGATCTATGCAGTCATAACAATCAGTGTTCTCAGTGAGTGAACTATGCCTTACAGTTGTATATGCACTATCCTTACCTCAGAATGATCAACTTAATTGTGCATCATAACCCAATGAGAACATGCCTCAAAGTTGACACCAAGTGAAATGCTCATGATTCAGAGTTTAATTGCAGTCAATTCCTGATAGCATATTCTCGCTTCTGGTTCAGAAATACTACAGAGTCAATTACATACAACAAGTCAGTTACAAAGCGATTATAGTAATAGAAAACAAAAATGTCATGTTATTCTTATGGTCCCACTTTAATACGAGTATTCCCCTCTCCAGGCTGAAAATGACAGTACCATTTATTTGGAGTAACAAGATTTGAGGAACAAAGGAAATCTCAACTGTTTAATTTGCTTCTTTTTTCCATCACATTTCTCAGTCAGTAGGATTAACAGTTTGTGATAGATTTCCAATAAACAAATTAGATCTTAAATACGCAGCAATATAGAACCATCTATTAATTCCATTGAGACAATAATTTGATAAAACAAATGAAATACACATCGAAACTTTCTTTGTTTCACTGGGAGCTTTAATGCACTGAAATTATAAAACAAAACTAATGTACAAAAGCATGCCTGTGATTTATTGGAATCAGTAGATCAACAGGCAGAGTAATATAATATGACACTGATTTGGCCATGTGTCCTTAATAAACAAGTTTGTAGGTGCAGTGTACATGTCACTGATATCTAACAAGAAACAAATCATTTTGTTCCTATGTACTGAAACTGTCTATCAACTAACTTTGCTCTCTTATCTTCTGTACCATTCAAAGCAAGTTCATTGTGTTGAGGCCAAATCTGGCCAAGTCAATTTCTAATTGAATGAATGAATGAATGAATGAATGAACTCAACAACTGAAGACGAGGGAAAAAATTTGCGAGAACTTTTACACCAGATTAACTTGTTCCTCTCTTCTGCATCCACTTATTAACCTTTCATCCGAGCCGCAGAGAATGGTCTGCATATTCTATAGAATTTTCATTGCATTTGTACAGATACCTGTTCACTTGTTGTCAATGGTCATGACAACTTGCAAATCCCAATCACAGCATGTTGAACCTCAATGATGAGAGTTAGTCTTACCTGTGTCCACATCACACTCGTGTTCACAGGGGTCAATGAGGCGTCGGCCACACAGCTCCATCATCCAGGGACCACTGCTGTTCTGCTGGTGATACAGCACCACCTGAGCTGGATTCAACCAGTCATTGGCAACCAACTGGCTTCCATAAAGCAGTATGAATCTACTTCCTAGAGGAAAAGAAGCACATGCTGTTATCAGCCCGATACTGAGATGGAATTACACATGTTTGCTCAAATCATCATAAGGGGCAAAAATAAATCCAACTGCACTTTGTTCTGAAAGAATGAAGTATATCAGTGGGAAAGTGAAGCACTTTTACAAAATAATCGATTATAGCAGGTTACAAGCAAGAAATTAGATTATCAGAAAGGTCTGTAACAAAATTAGGCTGTTCGGATGACCACAACAAACAGGGGAGTAAGCAGACCTTTGCCATTCACCACTGAACTTGCTGTGACCTCGACTTCACTGTGCTACCTAAGCTCCAGACCCTTTGACTTCTGTGTGGATCAAAACCCTCAGCCTTGAAAATGTTCAAAATGAGCCAACCTCCATGGCTTGCTGAGGAAGGAGAATTCCAAAGGCTAATGGCTCTCTGAAGGGGAAAAGAAAAACTAATCCTTCTCATATCTGTTTAAACTGAGACCTTCCACACCCAAATTCTGGGCACTCCCTCAAGGCGATACATCCTCCCAACACCCATCTTGACACGTCCCCTTTTGTAAAGGATAGTTCTCAATTTACTCAAATATGTTGGAGTCAAGTGAACCAGTCTGTTCACTAAGATGTCCTACCACTCCAACATCTACCTCATCATCAATTCCATTAAATTCCTCCTCCACACCATCATCTACCTTTGTCTGTACCTCAGCCCACCTGTTACCATATTGAGCACCACATCATTGTTTTGCCAACTTGGAACTTGTTCCAATGTGCTATACTGGTCAGCCTTTATTGCTCTCACTTGGTAAACTTCAGATCAGAAATTCCAATCATACACCTGAAATAGCTCCACAGAGGCTGGGTATCCTTTAATTACACATGCATAGTACTTGACACTGGTTCAGCCTCCTCAAAGCCAGCTCTCAGAGTGAATAGAACCTTTGACATTCCTGTTGATATCTGTTAGCCAAGGCTCTCTGACTGGACCAAGTTAATAGCCCCAATCAGGGAAGTCATATTTTACGAAGTCCACCTAGCTGACCCTTTTACAATCACGATAAAACTTCTGGAATGATGGAACTTTGTTTCAGGGGTTCTTGTTGAATAAACGTGATGTGTATACCTCATCTCCAAACTTGGCCATCAAGAAAAAAAATGCTTCAATTAGTGTTCTTTTAGTTTACTGACAGATTACTCCTATCTTCACTGATCCACAGTGAGTGCTTCTTAGCCCTCCATGCTTCAGTTTATGATTCTTGTTGTTTTGCTTAAATTTCTTCAGGGCTTGCTCTCCCTATCTGCTAAACCTCCTCCACCACCTCGACAATCCAACCAAACACCCATCCACCGCACCTCACACCCACCCCCACTCTCCCTCCTCCCACTGCCAGCCAAGTTCCTCCTTCTTCTGACTCCTCTGGCCTCTGGTCATTACGATTCTCACCACAATTTTGGAAGCTGTTGCCTGGGTTCTAAGATCCAAATTTCTGTGCTAAACTCCTCAACTCCTACCTCGTTGGAATCACATTAAAGCCCATTTCAAATTTCTTCTTTCTTGGTTCAACTACATGTTTTGCAATAATACCTGTAAAATAGCTTGGGAGTTTGCTTGAAATTAAGGGCTCAATAAATGCAAGACATAAATGCAAGGTGTTGCTGCTGTGTAGACATTTAACTAACTACACAATTGAAGCACTGCTCCACAGCGAAGCTGATTCTACACTCAGGGTACATGCAGTAAAGTCAGAAATAACCATGTTTGAAATTGGATTGAGCTAAAGTATTAACACAGCTTTTGCATCAATTAATATTTCATTGCAATAATATCAATTATTTATATTGTCATAAACCTATAGTTTTCAATTGAATTAAGAAAGTTCAATTTCTGCATTTCTGTGCATGATTTATGAAAGGAAAAATTCTGCAGTATATATAGGTTATCTTAGTGCTCTGTCAGAATCAATGCACTCAGGAGGAGGTGATGGTGTAGTGGCATTATGACTGGACTACGAATTCAGAGACCCAAGTAATGTTCTGGCGACCTGGGTTTGAATCCTGCCATGGCCGATGCTGGAATTAGGTTTCAGTTTAAAAAAATCTGAAATTAAGAGTCTAATGATGACAGTGGATCCATTGTTGATGGTTAGGAAAACCCATCTGTGTCACTAATGTCCTTTAGGGAAGGAAATTGCCAACCTTATCTGCTCTGACCTACATGTGGCTCCTGCTCCACTGCAATGCGGTTGACTCTTAACTGCCTTCTGGTCAATTAGGGATGGGCAATAAATGCTGGACAAATCAATGATGCCCAGATCCCATGAATGAATTTTTTAAACAAGTTTCATCAATGATTGAGTGCAACACTGCACTCTTTGTGGATCTTAGACTTTTGGCCACTCAATGCAATTTTACATAATTGTAAGAACCAGAAAGACTGTGTCTTCCACCAGAGAAAACAAAATTTTAAACGCACAGAAAAATTGTTCACAGTAAGTGCACCACACATCATAAAAGGGTTTGCATGTGCACACTTAAACCTAATTTCTATTGACAGCTTGTAGCGTAGGCAGATCATGTTGTCAACCAAAATGTCACACTTGTTTGATGTCAGCATCTGCCATTTTAGAACTGTAACCTCCCCATTCTTAACTTCACACGACTAAATACAATGTTAATCAGTATGATGTACATCTTATCAGCCCGATGAAAATGGGATTCTATCAGCAATGGTAGCATACTAAGGCTTCCTCCTGGCTTTGAGCATGATCGAAGACTGGCCAGAGGTCATACAGAACAAGTAAAGCTTCCAGAAGAGGGAAGAGGGCGTGGAGACAAGAAGGGCTGTCATCAGGAGGCTATGCCAGCAGTGAGGAGTCAGGCAGCCGTGCTTTTACTTGACCTTTGGATTTGAAGGTGGAAATAGTTCTCAGCTTTTATCAATCTGGTGAGATGTAACCAAAATCTTGCAGTTCCCTTGGCATGGCTGCATTAGGCTACTGAGCCACTTTATGCAAATGAAGACAGCTTCATTCCATTTCCTCTTCCTGAAGCTTAATGGGTGGAGCCAGTCAAGGGTTGTCATGGAGAGAAGATACAGCGTCACTGATTGTATGTACATTCATTTGTTGGTATCACATGTATCTGAATGGAGAAGGATGCCCCTACATTAACGTGCAGCTTGTATGTGATCACAGGCAGCATGTCATGAGATTAATGCCTCAAGTTATTCATCCTGCAGTGGCCTTTAGTGTCAGCTGTGCTTCAATCATCATGGCAAACTAAAGAGTAGCTACTGGGCTCATGATATGGGGCACATTAGAGTATAACTCGGGCCCAAAATGCATGTACATGTGTGTAAGTGCTCACATCAAAAGTTACTGGCATTCTCAAGCAATATTTCCATGACCTAAACCACTCTACATGAGCATTTTAGTACTCACAGGTTGTCATGGTATCTGCAGGGAAGCTAAAGGCAGAGGAAGCACAAAAGGAATGGACTGTCTTCAGATGGTAAAAGAAGCAACAATTAGAAAATGGCAGCATCCCTGTGGGGCAAATAGAGGCCATTTGGTCCATCAAGCCTGCACCAACCCTCCCACAAAAATCCCACCCAGACCCAGCATCTTATCCTATCCGTGTAACCCCTCATTTCCAATAGCTAACCCACCTAGCCTGCACATCCCTGGACACTAAGGGCAACTCAGCATGGCCAAACCACCCAATCTGCAAATCTTTGATCTGTGGGAGGAGACCACAGCACCCAGAGGAAACCCACACAGACACACAGAGAACGTGCAAACTCCACACAGACAGTTGCCCCAGCCTGGAATTGAACCTTGGTCCTTGGTGCTATAAAGGCAACAGTCCTAACCACTGAGTAAGTGTGCAACCCACAAATTAATGAGCAACCTTACAAAACACAAACCCAATTTTCCTATTCACTATAAATCCCAGAAACCTTACCGTTCCTTTGATATCGACAATCACATTGTTTTCACAATACAAATAATCAAGTTTTCAAAATACACAATCCAATCCAAAATTATGAATTAAAGAATTCCACAATGCACACAAAACTATATAACTCACCCATTACTTAACACTTCCATGTGTTGGCTATCCACCTGTCCCACGAAATACTTCTCCTTTGACTCTGGCATGGCAAATGCAGTTTTTCAGCTTCAAACTGCAGTAGATGCTGGAAAGCCACCTTGGGTAACTCTGGGTCTAGAGTATCCAGTGCACCACCTCAGCTTGGGCTGCAAGTGTCTGACAGTCAACAGGAAGTGCACTGGCCGACTTGCAGCAGTGAGCACAAATGCTGCCACCTTCAGAGAAGACAGCACATTTGTTGTCCTTGGAGCTACTGTCACTTTCCTGGAATAGAGTCTCCACAATTGCAGCACTCTGTGGGAACAACAGATAGCTTGGACTCTGCATGCATGAGAAGCTGCTTTGTCGAATGCTATTCAAACACATGACTGTCCTAGCTTCTGGGGAAATCAGCAGACATAGCATGACATCAATTTGACCTTCTGTTACAGCATTCAGACATTGAACTTCCGATAAAATCTGAAACATCAGATACTGCATCATTGTTGAAGCCGTAGTTATGCCGATAGAGGTGGCCATCCATTCCATTTTGGAAATGGCAGGCTCTGAGATCTCAAGCAAAACTGCATCATGTTGGTGCAAGAAAACCCAAGAACCTTGACATTGAATGTAGCCTTCTTGGCAAACCTCCCCATACACCAGACTGTTCGGTCTGTCCATTGAAGCCTGGCCCATCAATGTTCTCACCTGCAACCTCTGTAGCAGAGCAACTGTATCACCTTTCCATCCAGTGAGGTGGCATCTGTGCTATTCTCACCCCCAGTTCTGGCTCCTCCATGCTTATGCCCATGACTCATCAGGTTGCAAATTTTACCTCTGTCCTGTTCTCTAAATTACGCACAGTGTCTGTGTTGGTGCCCGTGACTGTGCAGTTGACTAACAGTGTTCCTTCCCCTTCGCTTCTTTCTTGTTCCTACTTCACTGCCTGGGTGTATTCATGCTCTGTGTGTATCAGAAATGCAAAAAGAGACAAAGATTGTGTACAGAGATAGCAAGAACTGCAGATGCTAGAGCCAGAGATAACAAAGTGTGGAGCTGGAGGAACACTTTCATTTCCAAAATGGAATGGATGGCCACCCCTATCGGCAAAACTATGGATCCAACAATGAAAAACTGCATTTGCCATCCCAGAGTTACCCAATGTGGCTTTCCAGCATCTACTGCAGTTTGAAGCTGAAAAACTGCATTTGCCATGCCACCCACAATTCATCCCCACCACCGAAGATATATTTCCCTCCCCACCCCTATCTGCCTTTTGTAGGGACACATTTTGTTATGTTTTACAAAGAATGTATGAATGTTTTTATTATGTGGGAGAAAGGAGAATGTCAGAACTGCCTGCTTACATGACCTGCTGCTTCTGATTCAAAAGAGTTTGAGGGATGAAGGAGAAATGGATCAAACAATGGACAAATTACTGTGCGAATCTCTTCAAATGCTTCAAAACTACAAGTGGAAGTGTCCTTAATAATAGCCCTTTCAATAATGGCCAGGACATCCATCTGTGGACCTCAAAGTATGAGCGTCTTCCAATGCCAGTTATTTGCCAGTGCATCCTGTTGTCTGTAATTGGCTTCCATACAAAAAAAATACAAGGCGTGAGAAAGTGAGTGTTGTGCAACATAAAAAATGGTGGTTAAGACGACATATGGAATGCTTGCCTTTATTAGCTGAAGCACAGCATTCAAGGGCAAGAAGGTTCAGCTGGAAGTGGGTAAAAAGTTGGTTAGGCCACAATTAGAATAAAGTGTGCTGTTCATCCACATTATATGAGGGATGTGATAACACAGGAGAAGGTGAAGATGCGATTTACCAGGACATTGTCAGGGAAGAGAGTTTCATTAATGAAGGGTGTTTAGGCCGACTGGAGTTATTTTTCATGGAGCAGTGGAGACTGTGAGGGGACATGGTTGGGATCTATAAAATTATGAGGGGCATAGATAAGGCAGACAGAAAGGAATGTTTCCCCTTAGTGAAGGGATCGATGACAAGGGACGTAGATTTAAAGTAAGGGGCAGGAGGCTTAAAGTAGATGTGCTGAGAAAGAAAATTCACCCAGAGGTTTGTGAGATTCTAGAACTCTGTCTGCAATTGTGGTAGAGATAGAAATCCTCATAACAAATCAGAAGTATGAAGATGTGCACACTTGTAAGGCCAAGGTCGGTAATGCTATGGGCCAACTGCTGCAAAATAGGATTATAATAGGTAATTGTTTTTGACTGGTACAGACTTGATGGGCTAAAGGGTCTTTCGCTGTGCTTGATGCCTCTATGGCTCTATAATAATTTTAAGTGATGTGGCTGTCATATTGAAGAAAAGGCTGCTTATGTGTACAAACTATCAGATATGCCAGTGAAACTTGCAATAACGATACGTGTGTAAGACGCCTGATTGATGGAGATTGCTGGGAGGTGAGAAATGGGATTGCAATGAATTGTGAAGTGGATAAAGCTAGTGGTGTGGATGCTGAAATGTGATGTTTGAAAATGCAATCTATGATCTTAAATCGGCTTATATGTTATTTCTCCCTCTATCCACATTGTTGGAATTACACTTGTGTCATTCATCTTCACTGCTAACTCTCCCTTGTACTTCCTCAGCATGTGACAAGAGGTCCTTTAGGTCTCTGAAAAATAAAGAACCGCTTTTCTTTTTGACATCTTTTCCATCAAGACCTTCATAAATGAATAAAGATTACAGCTTCTGGAGACTTTGGTGCATGCTGTCTTTCACGAATAGCCAATCTTTCACTGCACAATATCACCAGCACCATCAGTTGCAAAGGCACCTCATCTTTAAGAAGGAGAGGCTAACTTCTTTGTTCATAATATTGGGTCTCCTGAAGATGCTGGTAGCTAAAATCAAAATGCGGGAACTTTCAATGTCCGCAGCAGTCATGGAAGATTGTAGAAAAAAATGGCAACTCATTGGCACTGCAGCCTGCAGTGCAAATAAAAATGTTACACATTTAATATCTGGAACGCAGGGAATGGGAACTCAGGATAATCATAAAAAAAAGGTTTCTGACACTGTCTGAAGACTGTCAGCTGTCCGCTGTGAGTGAGCTGTGACACACACAAAACCACCCATTGCTTGGAAATAAATGATGTAGTTCAGAGTTGACTTTGGCTCAGTGATAATATTCTCAATCCTTGAGTAAAATTACTATTGGTTGTACTCTCATTCCAGAGAACTGACTACATAACTTACACTACAGTACTGAGGGAATACCACACCATAAGTAGCACTGTCTTTTAGATGCTGCAGTAACCTTCCCAGTACAACTGACAATCTGAAGAAAAGCGATATCTAACTTGAAAGATTAATTCTGTTTCTCTTTGCACTGATGATGCCAGACCTGCTGAGTTTCTCCAGCATTTTCTGTGTTTATTTCAGTGTGCATTTTCAGCTGGGTGTGGAAAATGCCACAGAACTACTAGCAGAAGGTAGGAAAATTCTCTGCTGTGTGCTGGTCAAATTTATATTTGATATTTATTAAAGATGTTTTGGCAGTTGTCGTATAATGGTTGCTACAGTTCCATTACAGCAAAATCAAACATAGATTAAAATGCAACATTATTTAATTGGTTAGAAAACGCTTTGTAACTTCTTACATTCATAAAGAGAAATTGACATAAATGTGAGTACGTTTTCTCTTTTAGAACTTGAAAACCTGACAAAAATTTTAGGATCCGTGGTTTTTTTTACAGTTGCTGAATGCTGCAGAGTACAATGCAGAAACGGTAGCATGAAAATGAACCGATAAGCCCAGTCGTCCAAGTCATTGGTTTTCCTTCATATCAGCAGTAATATTAACCCCGTGTGTGTCCTTGTTTCCACAATTCCAACATTCAGACTAATGTTCTTTTAAGTATTAACCTCTGTTCTAACTATTGTCTCTGGAAATGCATTGCATAAGGTTACAACCCTCTTCTGTTTGATAATTGTCTCCTTGTCATTGGTGTGAGGAAAGGAGAAAAGCGAAGACAAACATACTACTCATCTTAAATAATTTTATCTTCTTCAATAGATAGTTACGTGGCATCTCTTTATGCTGCAATGCAAATAAGTCTTGTGTTTTACATGTTGTCACCATACCAATAAGGATATCATGGACAGTTGCAACACATCACTAACTTTGAAGGAACAGTCAACTTTTAAACCACTTGAGAAACTCACCCTCCTCTGCTAGAACTCTAAGTTGTAAAGTTATGGGAAATTCTTGTAGATTGCAAAAAGCATCTGCTATTCTAGCGAGTTTTGAGAAGATTTGTAGCTCAGGTTGAGGTTCTGGATGTGAGTTTGCTCGCTGAGCTGGAAGGTTAGTTTTCAGACGTTTCGTCATCATTCTAGGTAACATCATCAGTGAGCCTCCGACGAAGCGCTGGTGTTATGTCCCGCTTTCTATTTATCTGGTTAGGTTTCCTTGGGTTGGTGATGTCATTTCCTGTTGGAATGGAATGAAAGCATGGCATTCCAACCGGAATTCTATCAACAAACACATTGATTTGGAGCCAATCTACCATCCCCTGAGAAAAAGAACAGGAAATGACATCACCAACCCAAGGAAACCTAACCAGATAAATAGAACGCGGGACATAACATCAGCGCTTCGTCGGAGGCTCACTGATGATGTTACCTAGAATGGTGATGAAACGTCTGAAAACTAACCTTCCAGCTCAGCGAGCAAACTCACATCCGTCTGCTATTCCTCAGAATTTGTGATTATCTCATTGCAATTTGTGAAAATGGCAAGTAACTCACCACACTATCTCTCAGTCTGGAACTCATCTATTAGAATCAAAGAACTGTAATCATTGCTACAACTGATTTTTTTTGCAAAAAAAGTACAAAAATTAGCATGGTAATGACAAATTGCTATTATCTCCAGACTCTCTTAACTATTTCGTCAAATAATTAAAAACAGAGCAGGACTTTAAAATAGAATTACCCCAGTGTGCTTACTCCCAGAGGGGGTTGTCTTGTGTTCAGTTAATAATAAACAAGTACAATTTATATCTGTTACCAAGCACATGACAATTAACTCATGCAATTGAACTATGTGAAATGCTACAGTGCAGTGTTAGGTAAACATTTTGAAACCGTCAGTAACAGAAAACAGTCAATCTCTACACACAATAGGGGATATCATACCTTGCTCAGTGTCAAAGTGTGGATGAAAATGAAGAATTGCCACAATTTGAACAACATAATTGGAAGGTCGTTTGATGCATTTACAACATAATTGGCCACACTCTGACCAAAACCATGCTTGTTCCAACAACTGTGGGACTGTCATTTTCCATACATATCGAATTTCAATGGCCATCTGGTTTGTGCAAGTGCTAATATAATCTATGATAGTTCCAAGTACATTGAGAGGTTTTGTTGGGTTATGCAGTCTGGGTCTCACAGTCTATCTGATGAGGCCAGCCCAGCTTGGGGGAATTTACCTGCATTATTGTATGCTCAGACATCTGAAGCATACTCAAGCAACAGTCCAAATAACATTGTACAGATTCGGGCAAAATTCAGAATCCTGTATCACAATCTTGAACTTGGGTTGTATCTTAAATGTTAGTGAGATGGAAGTCCAATTTCTCAGCTGAACAATCTCAAATCCCAAAACATTATCATTGATTAGGACAGATTGTATTGTGGGTTGAAACAAAAGAGAAGCAGGTTCTGCAGGAAAGCAAAAATAAAAATTCTTCAGTAGGCAAGTACCTTCCTGAGTCTGGTCAGATGGATGATTAAATAATTCATGCGCCAATCCTTTTCAACAATCAGGATGACCTAAAATCGTGTTATTTTTATAAACTGTACATTCATGTTTCATTATCATATCAATTAGCTTTTATGTCAACTGACATGATTCTTTAGAAAGTAACAATTTGCATTTGTATGTAATGTTTAAGTTAAGTACCTATGTTAGGGTACACTAAATTTGAAAATAATTAACAGCAATTTTTTTTACTTTATTGGCACAAACCAGCACAATTAAAGTTCATTAATGACAATAAATAAGAAGGTGAAATGAATTAAATGGGACATGGCTGTTGCGGAGCTGAAACACCAAATATGGATAAGGTGGGCAGAATGGCCGGTTTCTGCACCGTAAAGCTCATGTAACACTGATGGGATGAGAAAACCTATAAAGCTTGAAATCTGACACGCGAGCAGAGATAATGGGAACTGCAGATGCTGGAGAATCCAAGATAATAGAAGTGTGAAGCTGGACCCCTGAAGGGTTGAGGCCCAAAACGTCAGCTTTTGAGCTTCTGAGATGCTGCTTGGCCTGCTGTGTTCATCCAGCTTCACACTTTGTTATCTTAAGTCTAACATGCTGTTGTTTGCAGGAAGTCAGTCAACATTTGTAAAGACAAACGATATGAGAACGATAAATCAGCTCAGTGTGAGTCTTTGTCAACTGAAAACTTATTAGTGAGCAGCACATGTTAGCAATGCCAGAAAAATGAAAGAGAAAGAGAATTTAGGAAGAATCCACAAACATATCAATCACAGGGGAGTAGGAAACTGTTAAATTGATAAACAAATTGAGTGCCTTGACATGTTTTCTTATGTTAAGTTTATGAATACATGCAAATTGCTACTGTTTACAGAATCTTTTCAGATGATATAAAAGTTAATTTACATGAAAATGAGCCATAAAGGGGGTAGGTGTGTACACAGATAGCAGAGAATTCTCAGGCGTAGAATAGGTCCATTCTAATAGAAGAAAAAAATGAGTACTGACAGAAAAATAGAGAAGGGGAAAATATAAAATGAAGGAAGTCTGCAGTTAAAAAAAACTTAAAATTGAAATCACTTTGTTTTGCTGGTATTTTTGGTTTAATTTTATCATATTTTCACATGGCTTCTTCAATTCTTTATCTGAACTAAAGCCAGACTCCTAATTTTCTTTTTTTTGTCAGCAATCTTACATGATGGTAATGTTACAGCACAGTCTGCACTGAGTTGTACAAGTTCCAACTGTTTTGCAAGGTCTGAGAAATAGAGTGAAGACCTCTGACAGTAATTTAATAATTTCTAATATTTACTCAAACAAAGTTAACAACTAGCAAGTTAAGATAAATCTTGAGGAACAGGCTTAAAGGACATAGTTTGAAAAATTGGAAATAAACATCATTTATTGGAATTTGAAGTTTTGAAGCCCTGCCCAGGATTCTCCTTGTGTCTCTATTACATTGATGGTATGAGTGAGAATTGCTGGAGCTATTCAGCAATTGAGAAGTTTAATCAATTGTACTCACTCAAAAAGAATCAATTTAGAGATGAAACAAAAAAGCTTGCATTTGATCATGCAGTGTCAAAATCAGTGTGAAAATATCTCAAATATAGAAAAAAAAGTGCAAATTTTATCATGCAGCTAGCTTTGATACAGTCAAAATACATTGAATTTTATTGTTTGAGGAAGTTTTATCTCCAGATTCACAGAATCCCAACAGTGTGGAAGTAGGCACTTTGACCTTCACAGCACCCACCCAATGGACATATCGGGGAACACTATGGGGTAATTTAGCATGTCCAACCCACCTAACCTACACATCTTTGGACTGTGGGAGGAAGCCAGAGCACCTGAAGGAAACCCGCGCACACACAGGGAGAATGTGCAAACTCCACACAAACAGTTGCCCAAGGAGTGGAATTGAACACAGGCCTACTGGTGTTGAGGGAGCAGTAGCTAACCCACTGAGCCACTATGCTGCCCTAAGGGAGTGAAGAATGTGGGCATCTTTCAAAAATCGTTCAACAACTTCGAATATCTTCCATTATCTGTATGAGGATACCACATTGAGAAAGGAAAGCTGAACTTTACATTGAAAGCAGCATTTAAAACATCAGAAACTTTACCAGCTTTCAGTTTAGACGATAGACAATAGACAATAGGTGCAGGAGTAGGCCATTCGGCCCTTCGAGCTAGGACCACCATTCATTATTATCATGGCAGATCATCCACAATCAGTATTCTGTTCCTGCCTTATCCCCATAACCCTTGATTAGACAATAGACAATAGGTGCAGGAGTAGTTTAGTATGACAACAATCTTTACAAGAACAAAAGATCAACAATCCTCAATCCATTTTCTAATTTGTTGTCAAGAAAGGAAATAGGGAAATCCCTGGCAATTACAGACCAGTAAGCCTCACGTCTGTCGTCTGCAAGGTGTTAGAAAGGATTCTGAGGGATAGGATTTATGACCATCTGGAAGAGCATGGCTTGATTAAATGCAGTCAACACGGCTTTATGAGGGCCAGGTCATGCCTCACAAACCTTATCGAGTTCTTTGAGGATGTGACTAGAAAAGTTGATGAGGGTGGAGCTGTGGATGTGGTGTATATGGACTTCAGCAAGGCAGTTGATAAGGTCCCCCATGGTAGGCTCATTCAGAAGGTCAGGAGGAATGGGATACAGGGGAACTTAGCTGTCTGGATACAGAATTGGCTGGCCAACAGAAGACAGCGAGTGGTAGTAGAAGGAAAATATTCTGCCTGGAAGTCAGTGGTGAGTGATGTTCCGCAGGGCTCTGTCCTTGGCCCTCTACTGTTTGTAATTTTTATTAATGACTTGGATGAGGGGATTGAAGGATGGGTCAGTAAGATTTCAGATGACACGAAGGTTGGAGGTGTCATTGACAGTATAGAGGGCTGTTGTAGGTTGCAGCGGGACATTGACAGGATGCAAAGATGGGCTGAGAGGTGGCAGATGGAGTTCAACCTGGATAAATGCGAGGTGATGCATTTTGGAAGGTCGAATTTGAAAGCTGAGTACAGGATTAAGAATAGGATTCTTGGCAGTGTGGAGGAACAGAGGGATCTTGGTGTGCAGATACATAGATCCCTTAAAATGGCCACCCAAGTGGACAGGGTTGTTAAGAAAGCATATAGTGTTTTGGCTTTCATTAACAGGGGGATTGAGTTTAAGAGTCGTGAGATCTTGATGCAGCTCTATAAAACTTTGGTTAGACCGCACTTGGAATACTGCGTCCAGTTCTGGTCGCCCTATTATAGGAAGGATGTGGATGCTTTGGAGAGGGTTCAGAGGAGGTTTACCAGGATGCTGCCTGAACTGGAGGGCTTATCTTATGAAGAGAGGTTGACTTAGCTTGGACTTGTTTCATTGGAGAAAAGGAGGAGGAGAGGGGACCTAATTGAGGTATACAAGATAATGAGAGGCATAGATAGAGTTGATAGCCAGAGACTATTTCCCAGGGCAGAAATGGCTAACACGAGGGGTCATAGTTTTAAGCTGGTTGGAGGAAAGTATAGAGGGGATGTCAGAGGTGGGTTTTTTACAGAGTTGTGAGAGCATGGAATGCGTTGCCAGCAGCAGTTGTGGAAGCAAGGTCATTGGGGACATTTAAGAAACTGCTGGACATGCATATGGTCACAGAAATTTGAGGAGGCATACATGAGGATCAATGGTCGGCACAACATCATGGGCTGAAGGGCCTGTTCTGTGCTGTACTGTTCTATGTTCTATGTTCTAATAACGAACTTAAAATACAACAAGTTGGCAAAGTTACTGTACCAAAACGAGATCAAAATCCTACCAATGAGGTACCTAATTAAAAAAAACCTTCAAGTGCATAACAATAATAGGGCCAGGCAACAAAATTCACCTGTACTGACCTCTCCAGCAGAAAAAATGAAGCTACCACATCCATTTAATATACAAGCAAATTGGTTAATATGGTAAGCTCAATCCGTAGTGTTTTGAACAATTTTAGGATTAGATAACAAATCAAATGCAGAACAGTTTACACACCACTCTGTTACATTGGAGCAACATCAGATTTTGTATTTCAGAGACAACAATCCATGTGAAACAAATTATATCGGACAACATTTGACCTGAGGAGACAGGAATCTTATCTGTAAAATACAGCCTATATGACAGCTTGAAAGTGAAATCCTAGGCAATTTAATGTTATACCATCTCGACACAGATGCAGTTCCAAAACCCCATATCAGTGAAGACAAAACTCTCCAGTCATCCTGAATGCATTCCATTTAGCACTATCATTTGGTTTCAATTAGCTGTTCCTCAACAATTAAGCTAATTTACGGAGAAACTCAATAATACCTTCCAGAAAATTGCAGTTAACAAATGGGCGATCTCATACAAGTCAGGAGCTTCCAAAAACAGAACATCAACCTGCTGTTCT
Organism: Stegostoma tigrinum; assembly: GCF_030684315.1. Classification (NCBI taxonomy): domain Eukaryota; kingdom Metazoa; phylum Chordata; class Chondrichthyes; order Orectolobiformes; family Stegostomatidae; genus Stegostoma; species Stegostoma tigrinum. The sequence continues at coordinate 15,071,844 of NC_081361.1, forward strand.
TTACAGTCAGCTGGTAAAACAAAGTTGATTGGTAAAGGGTGGTAAGCAGACCCTGGGGCAAATGAATTGTAGCAGTTGACAGTAGATGGGAACATTGTTTGCTGAGAGGGGAAATGAGCAATAGGTAGCAATATAGTACCACTTACTCTTCCAATAATTGTAAAGTATAAGTGAAAAGTAGTCTAGTAGTCTTTGGTTAGGCTTTTCAATGCCTGGAAAAATTAAGACATGCATTTACTATGCATTTCCTACCCTGTTCCCCACGTAAGTCCTCTGCACTAAGTTTGGAACTCCATATCTATTATATACACTTTACACCTTCAAACAAATGGACAACAGCATGATTTCCGAGCACTTCTAGAATATCCTGGAATGTCCAGCTGACTTGCAACACAAGAAATGTCAGAGGCACATACAAAGGGCGAAATATGTCCATAGGTTTTGTGAAAAGTTCATTTGCAAACAAAAGCAGGGGAAGGCATCGCTCACTCCAGTAAACAGTTGGAGAGATGGGACGGTGAAGCATTGCCTCAAGTTGTATTTTAGGGAGAATGCTGTCACAAAGGTAGTCCAGGCATGGAAAGTCTGCCTGTCATAACCCAGCTGGATAACTCTCAGGAGGGGAGCTCAGCAAAACTGTTGACTTGCTTGCTGCAGGCAAAGCTCCAGCTGGTGATATGTTACATCCTGAACTCATCAAGCATGGAGAACCAGTATGCCAATAGCATTTGGACAAACTTCTCTGACTCTCCTGGAGGAAATAAGCCATGTACCCAGATATTTATGATGCAAAGACAAGAAGAAGGGTGATTTCACTGTCTGTAACATCTAGCAAGGCATCTCTCTGCTCTTAGCATTGTGGAAGATGCATTTGTCTGTTTTGTCCTTGATGGGACAGCAGATCCTGGTTGGCTGCATCTCTCCCAAATCCCATTGCAGTTTAGAAATGGAAAATCTGCAGCTAAAATTATCCTTCAGTCCAATAGCTGCCAGAGATGCCTTGACCATGGAAGACCATGATACAGATTGTCTTCATCAATCTCAACAAGCATAAAATCCATGTGAGCAAACATGGTCTATTTAAGCTGCAAAAACACATTTGCTGCTCATTGAAGCTGCTCAATCCAATGTCATCCTTTTACAGCAATATGTTAAGCAAGATCAGCTGTGATAGGGTAACCTCAAGGGCACAGTGGTATTCACACTAGAATATTAATCCAGAAATTCAGCTAATATCCTACGCTCCTAGGTTCAAATCCTGCCATGGTAGATAGTGGAATTTGAATTCAATTACTAAAAAAGCAAAAGGCCTGGAATTAAGAATCTACTGATGACCATAAATCTATTGCCAATTGTTGGGGGAAAAAAAACCCACGTGACTTATTAAAGCCCTTTAGCAAAGGAAATCTGCTTTCTTTGGCTAGACTGGCCTACATGTGACTCCAGACTCACAGCAATATGGAATACCTGGAACTGCCCTCAGAGTTGGCCAAGCAAGCTACTCAGTTCAAGGGCAGCTAGAGACAGACAATAAATACTGGCAAGCCAATGGCTCCTATGTCCCATGAATTAATAAAAGAAAGCTTTTCAGCTCTGCAGTAAGGTCAGCCATATGCCTTTAGACTTTCCAGAGAGAGAGTTTGCACACATGCTGACAGTAGTAGAAAGCTGTCTAGCTTTACATGCCTAAGATCGCAGACAAAGGTACGTCAAGTCTTTTCAGAGAATTGCTCGACACTGACAATGGCACATCAATGTTGCTCACTAAGGACTTCCTGCAGCAACAAATAGACAATCTCTCTTGTTGAGAGATTGCTTTAACTCTTAATGTCAGGAAGATGAATGTCATGATGCTCAATGCCACCAATCTGCCATCAAACAGCACTGACAATGTGATGCAGCAAATTATCAATAACTTCACAAATCCACGCTCCAAAATCACCAGCAATCTGTCAGTTCACAGTGAAATCAACAAAAACATAGTAAAAGCTGCATCTGTTATGATCAAGTTGATCAAGAGAGTGTCAAACTGACTGAGAATGCCAAACTGAGAGTCTACCAAGATAGCAGGAACTGCAGATGCTGGAGAATCTGAGATAACAAGGTGTAGAGCTGGATGAACACAGCAGGCCAAGAAGCATCAGAGAAGCAGGAAGGCTGACATTTTGGGCCTAGACCCTTCTTCATTTCTGAAACATCAGCCTTCCAGCTTCTCTGATGCTGCTTGGCCTGCTGTGTTCATTCAGCTCTACACCTTGTTATCTGAGAGTCTACCAAAGCTGCCTTCTCAGTGGTGAAATCAAGAAAATGTCTCCTCGACAGGAGAAAAGTCTGAAATTAAAATAAAACCTCAAAGGGCAAGAGAAACTCAGCAGGTTTGGCTGTACCTGTGGAGAGACAAACCAACTTTCTTTGGCTCCAATTGGATATCATGATCCACTTGCTTTGCCTACATAAGTTGTCAAGTCATGGAGTCATGCAGCACAGAAAAACTAAATTAGACCCAACTGCCCATACTTGGTCCATATCCCTCTAATCTTTCCTATTCATTACCACATCTAATGTTTTTTAAACATTGTAACAGTACCCACATGCACCCTGGAAGTCCATTCCATGCATGAACTGCTTTCTGTGCAAAGAAATTGCCCCTCATGTCTTTTCTAAATCTTTCTCCTCTCACCTTAAGAGTATGCCCCCTCGTCTTGGAATCTCCCACCCTGGGGAAAAGACACCTGCCATTCACTTCTTCTATGCCCCATATGATTTATAAACTTTTTTAATGTCACCCTTCAACCTCCTCTTCTCCAGTGCAAGACATACCAGTCTATCTAGCCTCTCATTATAACTCAAGTCCTCCATTCCCAGCAACATCCTGGCAAAAATATTCTGAACCCTCTCTAAGATAATAATATCCTTCCCACAACAGGGTGATCAGAATTGTACACAGAACTACAGAAGAGGCCTCACCGATGTCCTGTACAATCTCTACATCGTGTCCCAACACCTGTGCTCAAAATTCTGAGCAATGAAGGCAAGCATGCTAAACGCCACCTTAAGCATTCTGTGATGCAAACTTCAAAGAATTGTGTACTTGAACACCCAGGTCTCTCTGTTCTACAACACAAATCGAGGCTGTACTTGTAATTGTATAAGCCCTGCCCTTATTTGTTCTGAAGAAGTTTCTTATCAGACCCGAAGTGTCAACTTTGTTTCTCTCCTTCCAGATGTTGTCGCACCAGCTGAGGTTCACCAGTAATTTTTGTGATTGTTTCAGGTTGACAGCAGCTGCAGTATTTTGATTTTATGAAACAAAACAAAAATGTGATACTAAAATGTGGTTACTCTCATTCAGTGAGTTTTGTTGTGTGTGTTTTAATACCTTCAATAAATGTCCACTGCAGCCTCCAGTCTATCTCAATGTCTGGGCTTTGAATGGATAATTCAATGCCACAACAGTCAAGGGAATTTCAGTTAGGTCTCCTCATAATGAATGTCTACAGAATTTGTAAATATATGTCACTGCATCAAGAGGAATTAATGAAAAGAGGATGAATCCACTGATCCTGTGAGGAATTGACAGTAGCTTAGGCTTTCCCCAAAGACGCTGAAAGAAATTGAAAATTTAATTTTGAAGTTTTAATTTCAACAACAAGGTATCAATGCATACTTGCAATATTAATAATTCATATCGTAGAACAGTAATTTATCTCGAGCGGTGTACAAAAATAGTTGGATTGGACACTATTATCCATCATGTCTGGTACTCAGTTCCATTTCAGCCTAAGTTGAATTTCTGCCCAGAACAATTAAACTATTGTGCCTCCTGAAGGATTACTGCGATTGAACAAATCAAGAAGATCAAATAACATTGTTTTAATACATGTTAGAGCGGGTGGAAAACACTGGACGGTAAGCGGTTGTTGAATAACTAGAGCCTCTTGAATAGAAGCCAACAAGAGTAGTGGACACTGTCGCTACATGAGTATAAGATTATACAACCATGTGATTTCCAAGAGTAGTTTTGACTGCTGGAATGGGCAGAAGAGGAATTTCAAGGCTGTTTTGTCCCTGGGTTCATTTGTCCTTTATTGAAGAAGTGATCCCAAATATGATTGGCTGTCCTTTCAATCTTGTTATTGCGCAAATATGCCATTACTATCAAAGCAAAGGCATTGATGTCAAAATCTCTCTACTGGAACTTGCAGTGCTTCTTTACAAATCTCTAATAATTTGATATTCAAACAAGTTTTGCAGAATGAATGCCAAATGAATGCCAAAGACCGTCAAAGATTTTCAATCCTCTGATTGCTTTCATTCAGTGCAACCAGTTAATTTGCTGATTTAATTACTGTACATCTGTTAAAATGAATCAATATTCACTTGATTAAAAGGGACAAGGAAGTCCAGATTTAATTTCCAATAAAGGTAAATGTTTGCACCTCAATGTAATGTCCTTGCTTTAACAGAATCACATACATTTTGTGGCAGGAGAAGGCTTTTGGCCTGTTGTGTTTGTTCTGTCCCTCCAAATGAGCAGCAATGCTCCTGCCTTTATCCTGAGCCCTTGCTTTTTTATTTCCATTAGATTAACCATCCACTTCCCTTTTGAAAGCTTCAATTGAGTCTGCCTTGAGAGAGAACATTCCAAACCTGAACAACTCATTGTGTGTCAAGGTCTTCTCTCATATCACACTTGAAAATTTTTCAAAAGGCTTTAAACCTTTGCCTTCTCACTCTCGATACTTTTATGACCGGAATGTTTCTTCATATCTATTGATAATTATGAAGACTTCTGTCAGATCTCCTCTCAGCCTTCTCTCCAAGGGGAACAGTTCTTGAAGCTTTCCAATCATCCTCACAACCAAAGCATCTCATTTCTGGAACTATTCTTTTAAACCTCCCCTACACTTGTTTCAGTACAGCTGAGGCCCAAGAAGTATTGTTTCTAAGTTCAATGTAACCTTTTTGCTCATGCAATCTATGTCACTATTAATAAAGGCCAATACACTTTATTGACTGTTCTGTCCACCTTTTATGATCTGTATACAAATACATCCAGATCTTCTGCTCATCTACATCTATAAGAATTGTACCTCTTATTTTGTAGGGTCTGCCCATGTTATTCCAAACAAAATGTGTCACTTCACACTTCTCTGCATTGGACTTCATTGGTGAAATATCTGCCCAGACCACCAACCTGTTTATGTCCTTTGGATGTTCTACCCTATCCTCCTCACGGTTTACAATTATTTCAAGTTTTATACCATATTCAAGCTTTGAAATTGTCCGCTGCATACCAATATTTAGATCATAAATGTATATAAGGAAAAGGGTCCCAATACCGGCTTCTGTGGAGTCCACTACATACAGCCCAAAGTAATCCATCGGCCATTATTCTCTGCTTCCTATTTTATATTCATATTGCTACTGCCCTTTTTATTACATGACCTGTAAGGTTTCTCTAAGTCTGTTGCATTCCACTGTCTTTAACATCTTCTGGAAGTCCATGTGCACCTTCATGTGTCTCAAAAACCTTTTTCAGTAATTGAGTTAAGCACAATTTCCCTTTTAGAAGTCTGTGCTGGCCCGTCCTAATTAACATACCTTTTACCATGGTACCATTAATTTTATCCTGAATAATGGTTTCCAGAAGCTTCCCCATCTCCCAAGTTAAACTGATGGATCTGTAATTGCTGGGCTTATCGTCACAACCTTTTCCGTACAAAGGCACAACGTCTGCAATTTCTTCAGTCGTCGTTCCCTCCCTTGGGACTAGAGAAGACTGAAAGTGTTTGTCAGTGACACTGCAATTTCTACTCACATCTTTCCATATCATTGTGTGCATCTCATCTGATCCCTTTACCCTGTCAACTTTCAATACCAACAACACAACGATCCCTTACTCCTTATTAATGTTGAACACTTTTAAAGACAGAAGTTCCATGTTCTGTCAGCATGGCCTGGGAGTATACAGCTCTTCAGTTAAGGCATATGCAAAGTATTCATTTCCTCTCTCAGTCATGCCCCTTGCCCCCATTTGTAAAATCCCTTTGTTAGTCCTGAAATGACCGTATGCTCCTTTGGCCACACTTCTACTGTTTATAAGCCCGTAGAAGCCTCGGGATCTCTTTGATGTTAGCTGCCAATCTTTTCTCATATTCCCTTTTCAATTTTCTAATGTGCTTTCCATCAACCTCTGAACGCTTTGTTTTCATCCTTGTTCTCAATTGTGTGCTTTACCTAGCATTTGTAATAAACATACCTTTTTTTTCATTCATTCATCCTTTGTGTTCATGGAAGCTCTGGATCTGTTTACTCTACTTTTCTCTTTTGAGCGAATATGCCTTGACTGAGCTAAACCTTTACTTTTTTGAAAGCTTTTGAAGGCACATTGTTCTGCTTCAGTTCTTTCTGCCAATATTTTCTTCCATGTTATTTAGTCCATCTCTATTCTTGTGGCTCTACTCTGGTTAATTATTTTTACTGTGGATTGACCATTCCATTCTCAAGCATCATGTTAAACTTTACGATACAATGAACACTGTCTCCAAAATGTTCCTCCACTAAAACTTGATCCACTTGACCAACTTCTTTCAAGAACTAACTGGATCAGTGCATCTTTACTTATCAGAATGGACACACACAACTGTGAGAAATTTTCCTGAATACCATCTAGGCACATTTGTCCTTCTCTGTCCTTTACACTATCACGACCCCAGTCTACATTTGGTAAGGAAGGTTCCCCATTATCACTACTGTATTATGTTCACAGCATTCTACAGTTTTTCTGCAGATTTGTTCCTTTATATCCTTCTGACTAGTTGGTAGTCTACAGAGTACATTAAGCAAAGTGTTTGCATCCTTTCGTTTTAACCAGCCAAACTGATTCCATCAATAAATTCCTTGGGACATCCTCTTTCTCCAGCACTGCAATGACCTTCTTAACCATTTCTACCACTCATCCTCCTTTCCTTCCTTTTTTTGAATCTTTGTTGAACACCTTGTGCACAGGAACATTTGACAACCCTTCCCAGTTTTTCTTGATCCAGGTCTCCATTATTGCCATTACATCATATTTCCAATAAAACTTGCTTCCACTAGGAATGTTTTCCATTCTATTTGCTGTAAGGCAATGGGCCTGATCTTCCACAGTCTATAAACTCTGCACTTTGCAAAAGCAAGTTTTCCAATCCCACACTTGCCACCTGTGACACCAGCGGCACAATGTTCCAGGAGGCAGTGTTCTCGCTATTTGGCTCCATGTTTGCCATTCCAGTCAGGACAGAAGGTGAACCTTTGGCTCTTGCTGCTCATTCAGGTAGTCAGCAGCTCTGAAGCCTTGGTAATGCCCTCAGGAGGGAGGGATGGATGCAGCTGATTGAGGCAGACAAGAATCACAGGAATGCTTCAACAGAAAGACTTGCCCACAGACAGCCCAATGGGACAAACCAGGCAAAGTGGCAAAGGGCGCAAATTATCTTGCACACTTCAAAATGGAGTTTCAAGGTGGCCAACACATGCCTGTCGCATGATCTGTTTTTTGGCAGGTTTTTGCCTCTGGAGAGGGGGACTGCTCCTTTCAACAAGGATATCAGGATTGAGAGGACACCTATCTGCATCACCTTTTCACTGACTGAGCTGCAGCCCTTCATTCCCAGAGCATCACTCGAGCACGGAAACGTCAGATCTGATATCTCCCTGACCTACAACCAGAAATTTGCCTTGAGTCCACATGTCTGAGGGGTGTGCTTTTACATTGTCAAAACATTAGTAGAAGCTCTAAATGCCCATGGAATTGGGGCCTTAATCCACCAACTTGATTGATTGTCTCAATGGAGTGGGCAGCTGACTCAGTTACCAGGCTGTCCAAAGAAATGCCCGCGTTGGCAAGAAGGCAGTCACTGCTTTGCAACTCCCCGCCACTTTCCTGGCTCCTCCATCTCCAACCCTGACAAAGCCCAGCAAGGTCCTGTCCATGGTCCCCACCGTCCAATGCTTGAAAAATACCCTTGCTATGAGTAGATTAGGATTATTTTCATTGGAAAGATGGAGATTGAGGGGGGACCTGATTGATGTCTACAAAATCATGAGGGGTACAGACAGGGTAGATAGCAAGAAGCTTTTTCCCAGAGTGAGGGACTCAATTACTAGGGGTCATGAGTTCAAAGTGAAAGGAGGAAAGTTTAAAGGAGATATATGTGGAAAGTTCTTGACAGAGAGGGTGGTGGATGCCTGGAACACATTGCCAGCAGAGGTGGTAGACGCAGACACGTTAGCATCTTTTAAGATATATTTGGACAGGTACATGGATGGGCAGGGAGCAAATGGACACAGGCCCTTAGAAAATAGATGACAGGTTAGACAGAGGATCTCAATCAGTGCAGGCTTGGAGGGCCAAAGGGCCTGTTCCTGTGCTGTAATTTTCTTTGTTCTTTGTTTTTATACATAGCATCCTCTAATGCATTGAACCGAGAATAGATTTTATGTACTCACCATCTGCAATGAGATGTTCTGGGACATGGAGAACAACTTTGACAGACAAAGGGCAGTTCAGGTGTGAGCCATAAACCAGTCCAATAACACAGCCGATCACACTTATCAGTGTGAGGGTAGTTTTGTTGACAGGGCTGCGGGGAGAACCTGCAAGGAAGAACCAAAGGGGGAACAAAAATTAGTTACCAATGCAATTGAAATTGCACAGAGTTGTGTTTTGATACTGAGGAGAATAAAGAACCTACTTTGCCACTATTTATTACAGAGGATAGGTAGTAATAATAGCCAAATGAGTGCAAATCATTATCCGTAATAGCATAAATCTAAGAGCAACATATAGCAAGTTCACACAAACAAGAAATGTTCTTGGTTAAATACATAGTCCAGGCTAGTTTAGGTTTGTGGGTGCAGGAATCTAAAATACCCCTCTGTCTCATTAAGAGAGAGGGGGACAAGTGTCAGATAACATTTCTCCTGTAATTGTAATATAGTGACTGTTTCTGGAATAAAAACAGGAACGGTTTGTCTAAGTTGACCAACAGCCGACCTAAAATCTTACCTCAGTCTGTCATCTTCCCCAATTTTAATATTTACCCCAGTCTGTTATCTTATCCAGCCTGTTATTTTGTGCCATTCTATTAGATTAGATTCCCTACAGTGTGGAAACGGGCCCTTTGGCCCAACCAGTCCACACCACCCCTTGAAGCATCCCACCCAAACCCATATAACCCACATACCCCTGAACACTATTCGCAATTTTAGCATGGCCAATCCACCTAGCCTGCACATCTTTGGGCTGTGGAAGGAAACCAGAGCACCTGGAGGAAACCCACACAGACACGGGGAGAATGTGCAAACTCTGCGCAGACAGTCACCCAAGGCTGGAATTGAACCTAGGTCCCTGGCACTGTGAGGCTGCAGTGCTAACCACTGAGCCACCGTGCTGCCCATTATTGTACCCCAGTGTATAATCTTATCCATGCTTGATAAAGTGCTGTGAAAGGTGGGGTAAAGAAAGACGATAAATAACAACCTGTCAAAATTGCTGGACTTTGTTGAAACTTGACAAACAACCTAGATCACGCAGTCACGGAATCATACAGCGTGGAAATAGACCAAGCAGTCCATGCCGAACATAATTTCAAATTAAACCAGTCCCACCAGCCTGCTCTTAGCCCATATCCCTCCAAAATTTTCCTATCATGTACTTATCCGAATGTCTTTTAAACATTATAATTGTATCCCCATCCATCACTTCCTCAGGAAGCTAATTCCACACGCGAACTACCGTCTGTGGGAAAAAAAATGCCTCTCATGTCTTTTTTTAAATCTCTCTCTTCTCATCTTAAAAAAATGTCCTCCTATTTTTAAAATCCCCCATCCTAGGGAAAAGACAACTACCATTAACTTTATCTATATCCCTCATTATTTTATAAACTTCTATCAGATCACTTCTCAATCTCTTACGCTCCAGTGGAAAAAGCCCCAGCTTATCCAGCCTTTTCTATAGCTCAAACCTTCCATATCCGGCAACATCCTGGCAAATCTCTTCTGAACCTACTCCAGCTTGATGGTATCCTTTCTATAACTGGGAGACCAGAACTGGACACAGTACTCCAGAAGAGGCCTCACTAACGTCCTATAAAATCTCAACCTGACTTCCCCTCTCCTATACTCAAAGGACTGAGCAATGAAGGCAAGTGTGCTAAATGACTTTTTAACCATCTTGTCTATATGTGACACAAATTTCAATGCATTATGTACCTGAAACCCTTGGTCCCTCTGTTCTACAACACTACCCATTAATTGTGTAAGCCCTACCCTGGTTTGTTGTACCAAAATGCAATACCTGGCATTTATCCAGATTGAACTCCTAAGCATTTAATCAGAATTGGAGAGGTTTGTGGAAAATCATTTATTGGTATTCATAAGTTTCTACAGCACTCTCAAGAAAACAGTACATTCAGAAGGCATCATTACAAGCTTGCAGAAAAAAAAACTGGTTGATGATGCTGGTTCATGTTCCACAATCTCCATTCTAGTCTGGCTGCACCAGAGTGTATATATTGATGACATGAGCAGGAATGAATGCTGCGCCTTTATTTTAGACAATGATCTGAAGCATTCAATTTGAAGCAAACAATATTCTGAAGTGCAATTTCACGACATGTCCTTCAACAATGGGCAGGATCACATGACAGAACAGAATCCACCAGCATGTTGGACCACATTTCTGCAATGATCAACATACTGGCCTGAATTCCCACTGCCAGGGGCAAAAGTGGTAGTTAATTGGCCACCATTTCGATTGCCATTTAATTATCCCCAATTAAAGGGCTGGCCTTTCATCAGTATCCTGCAAGCGGCGCCATTGCCAATGCCAATGCCATTGCCAAGGAGTGGGAGCCCCAGTGCCAAGGCACCTCTTCTCTGGGAGAAAGCTGAGCAAGGCAAGTCAATCCCAACAATCTTCCGGGTGGAGTCATGACAGCGGAGCTCCCCGGGGAAAGAGGGTGGTCATTACTGCCATTCCCTCTGGGCCTTGGAGTAGCCATCAAATAGGGAATAACCTCAAAAGCCCAATGCGAGACTGCAAGGCTGTATTACAGAGATTCCTGCTAGTGGCCGTGGGAAGACATCAAGCTCCAGTCCCCTGCCTCATTGCCAGCTGTACTGTCTTCCAAGACATTTTCAAACTCAACCTCCTTTACAGTTAATTACAGGGTCCAAAAAGATTTGAAATAACCCATGTAGTTTTATTCAGTTTGAAAGTACTGTACTAAGGAAAACATTGTTTTCTGTTTGGGTATTTAAGGTACATTCTTGATTTCAAAACTCTTCAGATAATATCAGTTCATGCAACTTGCTCTTAGTTATCTCTACAGATGCATGAGCAGCATCTGAGCCGCCAGTCCTGACTTAACAACTTTAATGTCTAAACTTAGAGTCCATGGTGAACATATAATATGCATGGCTTTTAAATTGTCCCATTTGGAGATGTAAGCTGATAGGTTTTCATGAAAACCTTTCAGGGAGGTTTGATAATTCAAATTCAGAGCCCATATTATCACTCTTCAATAGACCCTGAAATTGTTCCTAGTGAGAGCTGCCTGCACCATGATAGCCCAGCATAGGGGAGTCACCTGAACAACGAACGTAAGTACAGTGTCAAGCACACACTACCTTTTTAATCGGTATCTAATCCAGGGCATCAGTTTGTTTCATATGTATCGATGATGTGGACATTTTGAAGCCATTCTGAACAACAATTACTTGCACAGTCTTGATTAAATCCATGATTGCGATTTTATGATGCAAGATTCCTAGGAGACTTGAGAGGGTGGATGCAGAAAGGTTGTTTCTCCTTGTGGGAGAGTTCAGGACTAGAGGGCATAGCCTCAGATTAAAGGTTACACATTTAAAATCGAAATGGGGTCAAGTTTCCTCTCTCACAGGGGAGTGAATCTGTGGGCTTTTAAGCTGCAGAGGGCTGTTGAAGAAGGATCATTAAGTTTACTCAAGGCTGAGGTGGACTTTTTTTTAATCAACAAGGGAATCAGGGGTTACGGAGAAAAGGCAGGAAAGTGAAGTTGAGGATTATCAAGGCAATCATGAATGGTGGAGCAGACTCAATGGGCTGAAAGGCCTATGTCTACTCATATTTCTTATAGTCTTTATCAAGTAAGATAGGATTTTCTTTGCAGAACGCCAAGCTCTATCAGCAGGCTGAAATGGAGATTAGAAAGCCACTCTGTGTGATGTTTTTCCAAATTTTCCAATTAATGTCAGAGGGCAGTTCTCCCATCCAGTTAAGGATGGTGCAAGGGCAAAGGGTTGAGGCTAGAGGCTCAATAGGAGCCTCACCAAAACAGAAGAAACCACCTTCCATTCAATTAGATGAGGGGAAGCAATGGCCTTGTGGTATTATCACTGGACTGTTTGTAGAATTTTCATAGAATCCCTGCAGTGTGGAAACAGGCCCATCAGCTCAAAAAGTCCACACCACTCCTCCAAAGAGCATCCCACCCAGACCCATCCCCATCCCCCTACCCTTTCCCTGTAACCCTGCATATCCTGTAGCGAGTCCACCGAACTTACACACCCTTGGACACTATGGGCAATTTAACATGGTCAATCTACCTAATCTGCTCATCTTTGGACTGTGGGAGGAAACTGGAGCACCTGGAGGAAACCCACGCAGATGCAGGGAGAGTGTGCAAACTCCGCACAGGCAGTCACCTGAGGGTGGAATTGAACGTCGGTCCCTGGTGCTGTGAGGTAGTGGTGGTAACCACTGAGTCACCGTGTCACCTCTTATTCTAGACACCCAGACAAAGTTCTGGGGACCTGGGTTCAAATCTTGCCACGATGGAAATTTAATTCAATAAAAATAATTTGGAATTCAAAGTGTTAAATAATACCATGAATCTATTGCCAACGTTTGAAAAAACACACCTGTTCACCAATGTCCTTTCGGGAAGGAAAATGCCATCTTTAGCTGGTTTGGCCTGTAAGTGGCTCCAGACCTAAACCAATATGGTTGACTCTTTACCCCACCCATGGAACCCCGGGCAATAAATGCAACCTGGCTAGCAGCACCCTCTTCCCGTGAATGAATAAAAAAAAATGAGGAGAGGTTAATCTGAAGCTGAGGCTCCATTCTCTTTTTGAAATGTCAAATAAAAAGTGTGCCCAGCATCCACACCGCTAGTTTGTAGATGCAGCTGAAGCCGGGCAGGCAAGGAGGGTCTCTGTGTCTGTCTGCAGTTGTCATTGGCAGTCAGGGTCAGGAAGAGGCATCATTGATCCTTCTGAAGCAGGATCCTGACCCGAAACGACAACTTTCTTGCTCTACTGATGTTGCCTGGCCTGCTGTGTTCTTCCAGCTCCACACTATGGTATCTCCTTCTGAGCACTAATTTGATCTGTATTCACCAGACAGGATGGAATTAATCAATACCTGATGAACAATTATCAGACTATTAACATTTTACTTTCTTACTGTGCACAGTTACGTTCAATAATTTTGTTGCTGCTCACTTACTAGAGTGCTGACATCACATTACTGCACTTACATCTGATTGAAATGCTTATGTTATCAGCTATTTCTGATGGAGCAAAATGGATTAATCCGAAATCACTCAAAACTGTTATTGAAGAGTTTTAGTAATTTGTTTCATGTTAAATTTTCCTTTGAGTAAATAGTCAAAAACTGCTCAGTAACTGCCAGAAGTTTCACTACTGCTTCCCACCCTAGTTTTTCCACGCTTTCTTCCCTGTAGGGGATCAAATTTACTTTGAGTGTTTGGTAATCAGTCCCTCTTCAGGATAGCTACATGTGGATTATCTCCTTGGCTTCATGTGGGTTATCTCCTTAGCTACATGCTGGTTATCTCCTTGGCTACGTGCGGGTTATCTGCTTGGCTACATGTGGGTTATCTCCTTGGCTACATGCTGGTTATCTCCTTGGCTACATTTGGGTTATCTCCTTGGCTACATGTGGGTTATCCCCTTGGCTACATGTGGGCTATCTCCTTAGCTACATTTGGGTTATCCGCTTGGCTACATGTGGGGTGTCTCCTTAGCTACTTGTGGTTTATCCCCTTGGCTACATGCAGGTTATCTCCTTGGCTACATGCAAGTTATCTCCTTGGCTACATGTGGGTTTTTACTTACCTCACCACATTTTCTTTTCTGTTAAAAGCTTATTTCCCCATTACTGACTTTTGACTACTGACTACATGCTTTTAATGACATTCAGCTTCTTTTTCTCCTGCTGATTTCTCTTGAGGTTTTTAAAAATTCCATTATGAAAGCTGCTCAGCTCTGTGGCTGTTCTGACAGATATCTGGCATTAAAGTTGCACTCATGATGTTTTTGAAAATCTGACTTTTACATTCCTCTGTTCTCCAAACTTTTCCTGGTCTCCCTCTTGCTTTTTCAAGTGACCACTTCATTTTCAGGTTGAAGATCTCATTACTGCCAGGGCTTGCATCCTGTGACATTGTTTCAACACCCATTCAGGTGAAGTGATTTTGCATTGTTTTTGTTCCCTCCCTCTCTTATTTAATTGATGTGAGGCTAGCAATCTGGTTTATATCTCTGCTGAGTGAGTGGCTGTGCACCCACTTCTCTGTTGCCTTGACAGCAATCGGTCCTTAACATCTGACTTCCCGATGCCTGTGGTGGGGAGACAGTGGGTCGCTAAGATCAATGTGGCTCTCGCCCTTGCTGATACATTCAGTTAACACATCCAGCTAGTGATGCCTGGCAATCTAAATCCAAGGTGGATCCATGAATTTGAGTTCAAGGCACACTGATCAACAAAAAGGCGAGGGGTTCAATTTCCAGAGTTTAGCTTCCTGAGAAATCTTTTGACTGTATTTTAAATTCTAAACCTTCGATGCGTAGAAATCCAAGATTTACCTGGCTCAAATATTACTTTTGGATTCTTGAGAGAATATTTCCTGAGCTCCATCTTCCATCTGACTCTATGGATCTGGCTTCACCTACTCTGCCGTTTATGACCAGTGAGGACCAACTTCATAATGTGTGTGTGAGGTTTCAAAGGGGCTGCAGTGATGTAGTGGCAATGTCACTAGGCCTGCGGTCCAGAATCCCAGGCCAAATTTCTGGGCACATAGGTTTGAATGTCATACAGTCATAGAGTCAGACAGCACAGAAACAGACCCTTCAGTCTAACTCATCCATCCCAACCCAGTTTCCTCAACTGAACTTGTCTCTTTTGCCTGTGTTTGGCCCATAGCCCTCTAAACCTTCCCTATTCATGTACCTGTCCAAATGTCTTTTAAATCGTTTAATTGTACTGGCCTCGATCACTTCCTCTGGCAGCACATGCACCACCCTCTGTGTGAAAAAAGTTGACCCTTAGGTCCCTTTTAAATCTTTCCCTTCTCACCTTAATCATGTGCCTTTTAATTTTGGACTCCCCCGCCCTGGGGGAAAGGCCTTTGTTATTTACCCTAACCATGCCCCTCATGATTTCATAAACTTATATAAGGTCACCCCTTGACCTCCTACACTCCAGGAAAGAAAGCCCCAGCCAATCCAGCTTGTCTTTATAACTCAAATCCTCCAGCTCCAGTAACATCCTTGTAACTCTCTTCTGCACCCTTTCCAACTTCATGCAATCTTTTCTATAGCAGGGTGACCAGAACTGTCCATAGGACTCCAAAAGTCGGGGGAGGGGGGGTGGGGGGGCTTCCCTAATGTCCTGTATAGCTGCAACATGACATTCCAATTCTTTTCCTTAATGCTCTGACCAATGAAGGCAAGTATGCCAAATGCCTTCTTCACCACCCTGTTTGCCTGTGATGCCACTTTCAAGGAATGATGTACCTGTACCCTTGGGTCTCTCTGATTGACAATACTCCCCAGGGCTCATTAACCTTCTCAGCCTTGCTCTTGTTTCTCTCACCAAAATACAGCACATTGCACCTATCTAAATTAAACTCCATCTGCCACTCCTCAATCCATTGGCCCTGCTGATCAAGATCTTGTTGTACTCTTAGATAACATTTTAACTGTCCATTGTACCACCAATTGGTGTCATCTGCAAACTTACTAACCACACCTCCCAGATTCCCATCCAAAACTTTTCTCTCAATGATGAACAACAATGAACTCTTCACCCATTCTTGTGACACACCGCTGGCCAGGCCTCCAGTTCAAACAACAACCCTCGACTACCACCCTCTGTCTCCTACCGTCAAGTTCATTCTGTATCCAATTGACCAGATCTCCCTGGATGCCATGTGATTTAACCTTACTAACTCATCAACCATGTGGAATCTTTTCAGGACTTTGCTTAAGTCCATGCAGACAATGTTTACCATTCTGCCTTCATGTTCTTGGTCACCTCTTCCAACACTCAGTCAGGTTTGTGAGGCACAATTTCCCATGCAGAAAGCCAAGCTGACTATTCCTAAATCAGTCCTTAACTTTCCAAATTCTTGTACATACTGTCTCTCAGAATCCCCTCCAACAATTTACTACCACTGATGTAGGGTTCACCAGTCTATAGTTCTCTGGCTTTTCCTTACGGCCTTTTTTAAATAACGGTACAACATTAGCTACTCTCCAGTTTTCTGGCATCTCTCTTGTGCCTATCAATGCTACAAAAATCTCTGCTATTGTCTCTGCAATTTCTTTCCTAGTTTCCTGCTATATCCTGGGATATGCCCATTCAAGTCCTGGGGATTCATCTACATTTACATGTTTTAAGAACTCTGGTATCTCCTGTTCTGAAAGGTGGATTCTTTTCAAGACGTCACAATTTATTTCCCCAAGTTCCACTTCTTTCTCTACAGTAAATATAGTGTGAAATATTCATTCAATTTCTCATCCATCTCTTGTGGTTTTAAACATTTGCAGCCTCGTTAATCTTTAAGGAGCCTTATTCTCTCTACAGTTACTCTTTTGCCATCAATCTACTTATAGAATTTCTTTTGATTCTCCTCAATCCTATCTGCTAAGGCTATCTCCTGTCCTCTTTTTGCTGTCCTGATTTCCGTCTTAAGTATATTCCTAGTCACTCCATTACTCCTCAAGGGAATCACACAAGCCCAGCTGACTATGCCTGACATATGCCTCCTTTCTCTTGACCAGAGCCTCAATAGTTCTAGTCATGCAGTGCTCCCGAACCCTATCAGCCTTGTCCTTCATGCTAACAGGAGCATACCTTTTCTGAATTTTGAAAGCCTCCCACTTGCCAGTCATCCCTTTACCTGTGAACAGCTTACCCCAATCAACTTTTGAAAATTCCTGTCTAATATCATCAAAATTGGCTTCGGTCCAATTTAGAACTTTTAAATTTTGGAACAAGCCTATCCTTTTCCAATAGCTATGTAAATTGAATTCAATAATGGGGAAAAAAATATTGGAACAGAGTGCTGGCCTAATTGTAACCATTACCAATTGTTGTAAAACCCGTCTGGTTCACCCACGTCTTTTCGGAAAGGACACCTGTTGTCCTTACATGGTCTGACCAAAGTGCGACTCCAGATCATAGCAATGTCATTGACACTTAATTTTGTTCTGGGCAATTAGGGATGGGAAATAAATGCTGGACTAGTAACATCCATATTTTCTAAACGAATGAAAAGAAAAGGATGTTCCAGGGTTCTAAAACTCATATGCAACACTTTATCTTATTCCTGCCTGTCTTTCCTGACAAAATGGCTTGAATTTCCATATTGTTTTCTGAACTTCCGTGCCATTAAATCAGCATGTCTGATGTTGATCAGCCTGCTAATAGAAATGATTTGGTTGATCTAAAATATATCCTCTCCAATCCGAGGTGTGACTTGCTTTTGTGGCAAAAGCATTGACATCTCGTGCAGCTGACAATCATATAGTGCCATCCCCTTGTGCTACCATTCTAAATTTCCATTTACTGCAAAGAACTGCTGTCATCGAGATCAGCTGAGACTGGTTTACGTGTTTTGAGTAACAACTTGGAATTCAAACAAGGGATACGAGTGATAGTGGGTGATGTCGTTTTGTGGCTAGTTTGTGGCTAGTATCCTTACATACAGATGAGGAAGGACACCACTTTGATTGGGACAACACATCCATCCTAGGACAAGCCAAACAGAGACACGCATGAGAATTCCTAGAAGCATGGCATTCCAACCGGAACTCCATCAACAAACACATTGGTTTGGAGCCAATCCACCATCCCCTGAGAAAAAGAACAGGAAATGACATCACCAATGCGGGAAATGACATCACCAACCCAAGGAAACCTAACCAGATAAATAGAAAGCGGGACATAACACCAGCGCCTCGTCGGAGGCTCACTGATGATGTTACCTAGAATGGTGACGAAACGTCTGCAAACTAACCTTCCAGCTCAGCGAGCAAACTCACATCCAGAACCTCAACCTGAGCTATAAATCTTCTCAAAACTCGCTTGGAATGACAGTGTATTAATACACAAAGCACATTATCAACACAAGCTTTTTGATTCAGTTTTTTAACATGCATTCAAAGGTATTGATTTTGTCACAAAGCTATTTTAAGGCCCATTTCTCCGCACTCATTTTGTTGATGTGATGTTGACCGGCTTCATAACATTGAATGAAGAAGTGGACGAGCTGAAGTACAATAAAATGACATATTTTATCAGCAGGGCCCTTAACAAAACCAAGTAATTCTACAGGAATTGAAACAAAATAAAATAATTTCACTAGCAACAGCTGACACACAATTCTCAGCTTT
The DNA here is from genome assembly GCF_030684315.1 of Stegostoma tigrinum. Lineage (NCBI taxonomy): Eukaryota > Metazoa > Chordata > Chondrichthyes > Orectolobiformes > Stegostomatidae > Stegostoma > Stegostoma tigrinum. The sequence continues at coordinate 15,090,579 of NC_081361.1, forward strand.
AATATTTACAAGTCATTAATCCTATAGGTTACCTGTTATTGTAATCTCCAATTATGTTCATGTGCTTTTTTCATCTTCAACAGGGTGTTTGTACCTAAAGTGGAAATTTGCCCCTAAAATAAAAACTCGCTTTGGACAACAGAGCAAAAGGTTCTGATATGTACATGTATAGTACAATTACAGGCATTTCAGTGCCTCAGCCACTACCAAGCTGTTTGGTTACAAATGGTTGCATATTTCTACCAGCATGCCATGCTTCAAGTGGTTACAGTTAAGATGGAAAACAAGACCTTTATACCACCCTTAACGGGGCAGCATGGTGGCTCAATGGTTAGCACCAAGGACTGGCTTCAATTCTACCCTCGGGTGACCGTCACATTACCACTCTGCCACATGAAGGGAGAGTTACTACCCTTCACAGCAAGGCAAAATTTGGCTGAGTGTAGTATCAAGGACCCTGAGCAAATTGGAATTGGGGGAAACCTCTCCACAGGTTGGAATCTAACCTAGCAGAAGGGAAAATTGTTGAAGTCAATCATCTCAAGGACATTGTTGCAAGAGTTCTTCAGGGTAGTACACTCAGCCCAAGCATCTTTAGCTGATTCATTAGTGACCTTCCTTTCATCATAAAATTCAAAGTGGAGATGTTCACTGATGGCTGCAATATGTTCAACTCCATTCGCATTGGTTCAGATACTGAACCAGCCCATGTCCAAGTACAGCAAGATCTGGACAATATTCAGGTTTGGGTTGACAAAGTGACATGGTAGGAGACACGATATGACCTGGGGGACATGGTGAAAATCAGGAGTGCTGCAAGCAGGCCTGCAGGCAGATATTATGCCGCATCACCTGAAACAGAAAGGGGGCTTTCCCACTCTTTGTAGAGTAATTTGGCAGGCTTCCCCCATCAGTAAATTTCCTCTTATAAACCTCAAATAAAGAAAAGGCACAAAGGGCCTTAAGTGACCAAGACTTGGAAGTATTGTGATCCATGGGGAGAATGGCATATAACTTCAAAAGGACAGAGACACCTTGATGGAATGGGCAGACATGTGATAGGTGGAAATTAGTGCAGGCTCATGTGAAGTGATGCATTTTGGTGAGAAAACAGCAGAGCAGAGACAGTTCTAAAGAGGATGTGGGGATTGAGGGACTGGTGTGCATATTTGTAGTAATCATTGAAGAAAGCAACACAGGTTGTGAGAGCTAGTATAAAACACTGGCTCATTCTCAATTGGAGTATTATGTCCAGTTCTGGACATCACTCTCCAGGTAGAAGGTGAAGGCATTAGAGATGGTACAGAAGAGATTCATGAGGATGGATCCCGGGATGACAGGATGGATCAAAAGCAACTGCTTTGTTTTTTATCAATTCATTCGTTGGATGTGGGCATCTCTGGCTGGTCAGCATTTATTGCCCATCCCTAGTTGCCCTTGAGAAGGTGTTAGTGAGCTTCCTCCTTGAACCGCTGCAGTCCCCCTGTTGTGGGTTGACCCACTATGCCATTAGGGAGGGAATTCCTGGATTTTGGCCCTGCTACAGTGAAGGAACAGTGATTAATTTCCAAGGTGGGATGGTGAGTTGCTTAGGGAGACTTGAAGGTGATGGTGTTCCTGCATATCTGCTGCCCTTGTCCTTCTAGAAGGAAGTGATCATCGGTTTGGAAGGTGCTGCCTGAAGATCTTCGCTGAAATGTCAATAACAAGGTGCATGATTTTATAGTAAAAGGCAGCAGGTTTAGAGGGGATTTGAAAAAACAGATTTTTCATTCAGAGGGTGATCGGTGTGCACTGCTTTGAATGCCAGTTGAGGAGGAAAAGCTCACAACCTTTAACAAGTATTGGATGAACAATGTCATAACATTCAAGGCTATGAATCAAGCACTAGAAAATGGGAATAGTGTAGTTTTCTTGTCGGAGCAGACCCTTGCACTGAAGGTTCTCTTGTGGACTGAAGATTGAGAGACTTTGAGAGAGTTTGTTGATGCATTCAAAATCATGAATGTTGAGTAGACAGGGAGTCGCTATTCCTTTTGGTGGAAGAACCAAGAGGCATAGAGCCTGGATTTAAGCAATGGTGACATGACAAAACCATTTCACTCAGGTGTGGTTAGGGTTTGGAATGTGCAAGTTGAGAGTTTGGTGGAGGCAGGGTCAATCAAAGTACTCAAAGAGCATTTTATCAGTGTGTGAAAATAAAACATTTGCAAGGCTGTAATGAAACGGCATGGGAATGGGTGAACTAGGTGAACTCAGACAACAAGCACAAATAAGATAGACTGCCAGGCCTCCTTCTGTGCAGTTGCCATTCAGAGGTTCCATGTTGATCAGACGTGAGTATTATGGTAAAGCATAGAATGCCCCAAACTTGGCTTAACAATCAACGCCAAACACAAGTTGTGAAAATCTTCACCTACTAGCAGAACATGTTCACAACCTACAATTCATTTTTATTGTCTAAAGTTATCAATTACATCTGTAATAATATGTTTATTATATGACTGAAATATGGCAAAGACAACATTCAGGAAAATATTCCTCCGCCTCCGCCGCATCTGCTCCCACGATGAGGCATTCCACTCCCGCACATCCCAGATGTCCAAGTTCTTCAAGGACCGCAACTTTCCCCCCACAGTGGTCGAGAACGCCCTTGACCGCGTCTCCCGCATTTCCCGCAACACATCCCTCAAACCCCGCCCCCGCCACAACCGCCCAAAGAGGATCCCCCTCGTTCTCACACACCACCCCACCAACCTCCGGATACAACACATCATCCACTGACACTTCCGCCATCTACAATCCGACCCCACCACCCAAGACACTTTTCCATCCCCACCCCTGTCTGCTTTCTGGAGAGGCCACTCTTTCCGTGACTCCCTTGTTCGCTCCACACTGCCCTCCAACCCCACCACACCCGGCACCTTCTCCTGCAACCGCAGGAAATGCTACACTTGCCCCCATACCTCCTCCCTCACCCCTATCCCAGGCCCCAAGATGACTTTCCATATTAAGCAGAGGTTCACCTGCACATCTGCCAATGTGGTATACTGCATACACTGTACCTGGTGTGGCTTCCTCTACATTGGGGAAACCAAGCAGAGGCTTGGGGACCGCTTTGCAGAACACCTCTGCTCGGTTCGCAATAAACAACTGCACCTCCCAGTCGCAAACCATTTCTACTCCCCCTCCCACTCTTTAGATGACATGTCCATCATGAGCCTCCTGCAGTGCCACAATGACGCCACCCGAAGGTTGCAGGAACAGCAACTCATATTCCGCTTGGGAGCCCTGCAGCCCAATAGTATCAATGTGGACTTCACCAGCTTCAAAATCTCCCCTTCCCCACTGCACCACACAACCAGCCCAGCTCTTCCCCTCCCCCCACTGCACCACACAACCAGCCCAGCTCTTCCCCTCTACCCACGGCATCCCAAAACCAGTCCAACCTGTCTCTGCCTCCCTAACCTGTTCTTCCTCTCACCCATCCCTTCCTCCCACCCCAAGCTGCACCTCCATCTCCTACCTACTAACCTCATCCCACCTCCTTGACCTGTCTGTCTTCCCTGGACTGACCTATCCCCTCTCTACCTCCCCACCTATACTCTCTTCTCCACCTATCTTCTTTTCTCTCCATCTTCGGTTCGCCTCCCCCTCTCTCCCTATTTATTCCAGAACCCTCACCCCATCCCCCTCTCTGATGAAGGGTCTAGGCCCGAAACGTCAGCTTTTGAGATGCTGCTGGGCCTGCTGTGTTCATCCAGCCTCACATTTTATTATCTCTTATTCAAGAAAATGTTTTCTGATTTCAGCGCATATCATGGAAAATTACATACAATATTCCAGTAAATTTGTAGAAGTCATCCAGATTTCTTAGTTTTAAAGACTTCTGATTGTGAGAAGCTCCTGACATTAAATCTTGTAGTGAAATGCATTAGCAACTACCTCAAAGCACCTCTCTGCTTATATTAATGTCTAGTCTTCATTTTGTTTTCAACCAAACATTTCTGTATGTAAGGCGCTTGTTGCATTTCACTGCTTATTGCCTATTCCATGAAAAAAAATGCCAATGAACCTTTAATAAAAATTGTTATTTATGGTGAATGCGTCTTTGAAAGATTTTTTCTGAGAAAATCTCAAAGCCGTTGTTTTGCTTCACATTGCTATTCGTTAGGCAGTTATGCTTTTTGTTTACCAGGTGACATTTCTCATAAAATCGCTGTAAATTTATAAACTGCCCTTAACTTAAAATGATCTAAGACCAAGTACATCACATCAGACAAAAGTCAATCCTTCCCCATAGCTTCATCTTTCTTTAACTTCAGGACTAAGCTTTGTTGCTTTCATGTTCACTTTTATGTTGAATGTATACAAGTTGTTTGAGTGAAGGAAATAAAATGCTGGGAAAATCTTGCAAATATGTTGTTCCTATTTTCCTCTGCAAGTGGAACTGATGGAGATCATGACAGAGAAGGTAAAGTGAGAACGAGTTGCAGAGTTATCAAATGTAATTGCTGTTGGAAAAGATTGTATATCCAGATTTTATAAATATTTCTGAAAGAGAGAAATTCAGGACGCAGGTTCAAATGACAGCTGAAGAATTTCAAAGGCAAATGGGAATGTGTAGAATACAAAGAACATCTGTTACATTTCAAATTATAAACAGAATGCAATGACAATTAAACATGAAGCACATTCAATGATAATAAAATAAAAAAAAGATATTCACCACAAAGATTTTAAACAATCTGCTGCAAGACTGATTCAAAGGGAGGAGTTGCACCACTCTGAGCACAAATAGCACAATATAGATGAAGGTACAGCAGACTAACTAAACAAGCACACAAGATGACACAACACTACCCTGAAGAATGTGAGGCAATCTTCTGAGCACATGGTTATGAATGTGTGAAGATTAATTATCTCTTATATAATGTAATTACAAGTCAGAACCTGGTGTATCCAGAATTAATGTACATGGCAATGTTTAATAAATTGTTTCTTTGAAGTCTAAGCCTAATGACAGTTCTTCACTTTGCCTTTTCTCCTCAGCCAGTCTGCCTTGAGAGTAAACTCACTGTATGACATCAAACCTCAGGATAAAAGAAGACTCAGATCTTCTTTGTACCAGATACAAGATCTACAATAACAAAAATCAACTGAGAATGCCAATCTAACTACACCTCCTCATCACATGTTAGCTGATGTTGTAAATCGATTGCTCTCAGGTGATAAACCAAAGAACTGCAGACATTGGAGACATGAAACAACCAAAATAAAAACAAGAGAAAATACATAATTGCTGGAGATGCTCAGCAGTCTGATACCATCTGTAGAGAGATAACAGAATTTACGTTTCAAGCCTTGCCATATACAAAGAATTATTCATGATTTTATCATTCTTTATACCAATTGTAACTGTTCTAAGAGCTATTCTATGTCATCACATTTGGTTGGTTTTGCCCTTTGCTTCTTTGCAACTGTAGTATGACATTACAACTAGCTTAACATAAGCATTTTTGCTGACTTGCGGAGGACTCTAAACATTTGCTGCTTTACAGAAAGATGAACTTGAGCATTTTTCTGTGACTTATCTTGAGATTAACTACATATAATTCATCCTTTCTTGTCTGCGTAAATCCTTTACATTTGTTTTTACTCAATGTTTTCAATACATTATGAACTGGCTTCTAATTTGCTTGCCTGGCCAGCACAGTAATTACAATTCTTCTTGACATCTGATTTTTACCAGTCGTATGATTCATCATAATTACACAATGTGATCTGCTAACAAACGAGATTTAATATTTTTTCACCGATATTGCCTCCAATTTTTTGCAGCACTTTTATTTTTGCATTTACACAATGAAATGTGTTTTTCCTCCTTCAGTGTTTTTGCAAGTATTGAGTTGGAGATAGAGGGTGATTCACAGTGAGTATATTCTGGTTGTCATGCGCCTGTTTACAAAAGACCAAACACCTAGATCGGTTCCTTTACATACATTTATTGGATATTGATTGGTGTCTTTTTCCTTGGTTTAAAAGCCCATGCAAAATACATCTTTGAAAGAAACAAATTCTTCTGGAGTGTGTAGTACTCTGTTCAACACTAAGAACTTTTGATTCCACAATCATATTCCATTATCATATATCACCGAATGGACCATCCAGGGTCTATCCAGAAACAGTGTCCAGTTCCATTGAGTTCTGAGGAAGGGTCACCAGACCCAAAATGTTAACTCTATTTTCTCCTCTACAGATGCTGCCAGAACTGCTGAGCTTTTCCAGCAAGTTTGTTTTTGTTCCAGTTGCATTGAAATTGAATTTTCCGGGATTATGTCTGAATGCTGTGGACATACTTTCAAGTAGGATTTGTGGAACAGTGCTCCCATTAAACCTGAGGGATGTGGCCGAATCATTGTTGGAAATTCTCCAATGAAATCTCATGTGATCAGAGTTCATATCTCAGTAAAGTAGCCAGGGGTGTGGTCACAACAACTAGCCTGTACAATAGCACTTCTGCCAGCTTACAGAGGTCTCTAAACATTTGCCACTTTGTGGATGGATGGCCACGTTTTACATCATGCCAAACATGCTCCAGACCAGGAGGAACGCTGGTGGGCGAGGAAAGGAAGAGAACTTGGACGCACGAAGGGTGGTGACATCGCGGCGGAGAATGGCCGACGTGGAACTCTTGGCGAGGCTTTGGCCTGGCCTGATGGTGGAGCCAGGAATGTGGAGGGCCTGAAGCGGGGTCTCCTGGCATTGGCACGGAGGTGGCTTGAATGGAGCCAAGGACTCCTGGTTGTGACAGACCTGGAGTGGGGGTCTGCTGGTTATTGGCCAGGTGGTGGTGGCAGCGCAGCCAAGCATTGCTGGTTGCAGGGCCACCCATCAGCGAAGAAGAGATGGCGTCTGATGAGTGGCAAAGTTGGTGGGTCCAGTGCAGGCGGTGGATGGGTGGTAACATCAGTATTGTTAGTCAACCAGCTCTGGACTCACGATGGAGGCTGCCAAAGGAAGATGGGCTTTCTTTCAGCATTATACTTTTATTGTTTTTATTCTTAAAATATTCCAGTGGCGCTGGATTGTGGTGACAGTTGAAGCTTTTCACTATATTTTACTCAGTTGTTCATTGTAGAGTGACAGTAAATTATCATCATTGGAATGAACTGGCACAACAGGCCCAGGGTAAGATCTCAACATCAACAGTGACGTTTTGAGGAAGGCAACTGCCAAGATAAAGGAGATGCTCAACATATTCCAGATTCCCTCCTTCAACATATATGGGAGATGGATCAGTTGAATAAACAGAAATGGGTTGGTAGGAGTTTTGTTTTGTCAGCATTCAAGGACAGGTTGAGTCACTTGTGTGTAGAATTAACAAGATTAAAATCTGGTGAAGTGCAGTCATCTGTACTCTGTGGACCGTGTATATCTGTGAAGATCAATTTATTTTTGGCTTGGAGATGATTGAAGTTAAAGAAGTTTCTATGTGGACAGTATCTTACACCAGAGGACTGCTGATCTTTGTTGAAATGAATAGCCATTGCAAGTATGGGAGTCTGTGTGACTACAATCCAGACGTTGAAGTTGTCTGTTTCAGATTTTCCAATCAAGGCAGTTGCATGCATATCACCATGACCTATCATGAGCCAGATTTGTGATGAAGTTCCTTGAACGTAAACATCACTGAAACACAGTCCACAGAACCTCGTGATGTGCCAAGTCAAAAATGTACTCAACAGCAAACAGCAGATGCACAAAGCATGGCTCTTGAAATGTTTGAATACTCATGAATGATCTTAAGAGTGACTGTCTGGACAGAAGAACTGCAATCTTGTCATGTAAGCTATCAAGACTCTAATTTGACCTTCAGAGAAAGTAAGAACTACAGATGCTGGAGAATCTGCGATAACAAGGTGTGGAGCTGGATGAACACAGCAGGCCAGGCAGCATCAGAGGAGCAGAAAAGTTGATGTTTCGGGTCAAGAGCCTTCTTCAGATTTCTGAAAACCCAAAACGTCAACTTTCCTGCTCCTCTGATGCTGCCCAGCCTGCTGTATTCGTCCAGCTCCACACTGTGTTACCTCTAACTTGACCCTCATGCCCTTGGTGTTACCCACCTTTCTGAGGACATGTAGCGGCAGGAACAAGCAGGGGCTACATGCTGTACTGAAAACAAAAGGATGGCAGTCACTCACATGTCCACAGTGTTAGTTGCCCCATCCAGAATAGGAGTTCACATGCACAGTCAGAACATTATATTGTTGTGAACGAAAGACATTGTTTAGTGGTTTGCATCAGTGTTGAATTTTCAAACAACAAATTCAACTCAAATGTAATTCATCACTGTTGCTAATTTTGAAACCAGAAAAAATATCATGATGTATTATTTTACAATTCTTCTGTGATGATATTATAAACATTCACCTCCTTGAACTCACCAACAGACCAAGCATCTTTGTGAGTTATAAAATATTTGAAGCACCATTTATGAACTAAATAAAAGCACTCTGCAATCTAGACAATTTAGGTCCTTTAATGCCACTTTTCAATGCCAAAATTAGCGCCTTCCTACAAAGGTTAAGATAAAATATAGCAAGCATTTTAAATGTCATGTTTTCTGAACTCTAATTACTTTATGAGAGTGACTCATTATGGTGCACAGCCACAAATAACAGCTAAAATGTTGCTGTTATGACTAGATCATCAAACTAATTTTTTTGGCATTTAACAAGTCTAGCGGTGTGCATTCTTTCTCAGATCTCACCACTGACTCTTGTGCCCTCCAGTTAGAAGGCTACAACTTAACAGTGATGCTGTGGAACATTATGAAAAGGAACCTTCCCTTCTCCCCACCATTTCTAGTATCACACTTGCGTCTTCTGTCAGTTTTCATGTTATTCAATTTCTCCACTCCCTTTCTCTGCACTTTAGCCTCCATTACCCTGTCTTCTCTTTAACCAGCCTGTGTTAAATCCAGATTTACCAAACATCACGTAGTTGTCAGATGCACTTTCAATTTGTTAACTTCTTTAAAGTTATCTTTGTAATGACAAAGTGCATAGTTGAAGTTTAGGGGAACAAACAAAGACATTGAGGGCAAAATTTTAACATAATAGTGAGTGCGAGCAGAGAGGAATGGGTATTAAGGTTGGGGGCTGGGGGAAGAATTGTGTTTTGGGATCACAGCAATGGGCTTGAATCTGTCTGCATTAGTTCTCTAACAAAGCCATGGTTTGGTGCTAAACTTGCTGCCTTTGGGCTCCCTTAAAAAATGCAAGCATGAGGGTGCCAAGAACGGAGGAAGGATTTTGAGTTAATGGGGCCGTGACACATAGCAGAGAGATTAAACTTTATACTCCTTTCTGAGGCTTTAGCAGTGCCACAAATGTTTCAGAGAATTGGGAAAGTAGTCCCCTAATTCCTTCTCTTCTTTGGAGATCCTGCGCCTGTGATATCTGAAGATCCGAAGTGAATTGCAACAAGGATGAGAGAATGAAGTTGGCCTCTTAACCCAAAGAGGCTTGAATAGATGTGGCCGAGGATACAAGTAGAACAAGTGTGATCACTTGAACCTGGATAATGCAGTTTTGCTGATCTTGAAAGAGCAGGAAATATGGACAGCATTTCACTGCAGTCCCTAAACTCTTACTTCCTCAATGTCCTCCAATACAGTAGTCCTCAGGTCAACACGTCAGCTTTTATTCCCCTCTATCTCTTCCAATCTGCCCATCTCTCTGCAGATCCCTAGATCTGAATAACTCACATTCACCATCATCTTATTGCTCTCTTGTACCCATGCTTCACAATCAACCTCCATAACTGGCATTGTTTCCAGTCCTCAACACAATCTGTATTTTAAGTTCTGAGCAGAGAACCAAAAGTGACCCTCTAGTGATCGCTACCGAGGCTGACAAACCTGGTCCACAGAGAAGGAGACTGCTGGTGTCAATGCCATCCTCTTATAAAAGCCCAAGGCTCAGGAGGTATTCAGATATTTTGAAAATAATTTTTTTTTTGTGTGTGTGGTAGTAGCACTTGTGTTGGACTTTAACATTTTTCAAGCTGAATTTCTGTGTCCCTCTTCTTTACCCTCCTGTAGTGCGGCAAGTGACAGTGAAGGAGAAGACAGTTAAATCTGCCTTTGATGTTGTTCCCACTTTGTGTGGTGTCATTGATGATACAGCTCCTGTTCCTCTTGTTCCTCATCTCAGGCACTTGGTAGAGCTGTATAACAAGTTCCCATTCCACTGTCAAGGACACTAAGTGATCTGGCTAGATTCTTATGACAATTGATGATAGCTTCATCACTAAGACTAAATCAATTTCACATTTCTTAATTACATTTCGATTCTACAAGTTGCCCTGGTAGGATTTGAGCCCATATTTTGAGGGCGGCGTGGTGGCTCAGGGGGTGGCACTGCCGCCTCACAGCACTAGGCACCTGGGTTCGATCCCACTCTCTGGCAACTGTCTGTGTGTAGTTTGCACATTCTCCCCATGTCTGCATGGGTTTCTTCCAAGTGCTCCGGTTTCCTCCGACAGTGCAAAGATGCTCAGGGTAGGTGAACTGGTCATTTAAATTGCCTGAAGTGTCCAGGAATGTTTGATGGGAAGGGTTGGGGAATTGGTCTGGGTGGGATTCTCTTCAGAGGGGCAGTGAAAACTTGTTGGGCCAAATGGCCTATTTCCCCACTGTAGGGATTCTGAGTATCTCCCGAAACTTCACCTTGGGCTCTGGGTTACTAGTTCAGTTGCATTTCCACTGCATCATCATTTCCCCTGATCAGTCAATCCCTAACATGCTCTTGTCTCATTGACCTAGCTACTTCTGCATGGGCCCATGCACTGACCATTAATGCAGAATTCTAAACTAAACAACTGCTCAAATCCTTATAAGTCTGACCCAAAGGCTCCAATGGCATCTCCCATTTGACTGTCAACATGTACCTCAGTGAAACTTCGAAACTGTGAGGTCAATTCAGGTTTCAGGCTGGCTGCATAATTTTGATTTTAACTATTTGTCAACACTCACATCCATACCATCTTGGATATTGAAATTCTTTGCTATCAATCTGGCACCATTCTTTGTTTCCCTATGTGCTGAGGTCCTGTAGCCTGAGATCCTACTGCTGTCTTTAGTTGTGTTTATTTTATTTCCTTTCACCTTATGCATCACTGTTCTGTCAACCAAACCATTAAATGCATAACCATGTAAGGGACCCAAGAATATCGAAAAAAAGCTTTACAAATTATAATCAAATAGAGTAATCTGGGAGATTTATAAAAAGAGCAATTCATCCTTCTTAATGTGTAACAGACTATAATCCAATTGACAAATAGGTCAGGTTTCCTTTTGAAACAGTTACCAGATGTCACTTCAGATTGTAAGTCAATTGACGGTGGTGTACAGACAATGCATAGGACAGTGAATACATGTAATGAGTTACAGATTGTAACTAATTCATACAATTTAATTTTAGAATAATAGAAGCTAGATTAAATGACCGCAGAAACGGGCAAGTTCAGCCCTATAAGCTGTAATTTAGTCAAATGGTTCAAAAGATCTATTAAGAAATAATAGATACCTTAAAACTATTACAAATCATTAATTTCACATCTAGGGTCAGGTTACTTCATAAATCACAGGTCTAAGAAGAGGCAGGGATCGGCAGATTGCCTAATTTTAGTTGTAGGGTAACGCTTCAGAGCATTTTAAAGGATGCTGTTAATGATCATTTTACAAAGAAGAAAGGCTATTAAAGATGGTTGGTACGGAGACACTGTGTCTCATAAATATACTAGCCATCTTCAGGAGATACATTAATTGGTTAACTTGGGAATTCAGTAGTGATAGATAATTTGGATTTAGTACTCATTTTATAAATTGCATAGAAAATATTTCTTATAATACTGGCAAATCTGCCGATAACAGCAAACTATATGGATTCGTGACAAGCTTGAAGGAGATTGATAACATTCAAAATGGTCTGAGCCAATTAAGTCGATGAATAGGAAAGTAGTTTGTCCGGTATAGCCGTAACTTGACCTCCCAACTCTGATACTCAATGCAGTTACCAAGAAAGGCAGGCATACCAAACAGATTCTTCACTATCTTACCAACCTGTGATTCTCCTTCAGGGAACTATGAACCTGCACTCCACAATCTCTTCATTCAGCAACACTCCCCAGGGTCTTTACCGTTAAGTGCATAAGTCCAGCCCTGATTTACCATTCCAAAATGCAGCACCTAACATTTATCTAAATTAGACTCCATCTGCCACTCCTTAGCCCATTGGCTTGTCTGATCAACATCCCACTGAACTCTGAGGTAACCTTCTTCATTGTCCACACCACCATTTTTAGTGTAATTTGCAGGTTTACTAGCCATACTTTCTATGTATACTCTCCTTATGAACTCCAATCTTTCAGTATCGGTAACATGCTTGTTGATCTTTTCTGCTCCTTCTCAAGTTTAACAACATCCTTCTGATAGAAGGGTGACCAGAATTGTACACAGTTTTCCAAAAGTGGCCTCACGAATGTCCTATACAGCTACAGTATGATGTCCCAACTTCTATATTCAATATTCTGACCAATGAAGGCCAGCATATCAAATACCTTCTTCACCTGTACTTAGTCAATGTTACATTTGATGTATTTGCTATAGTCAGAGACTTAAAATGTGGAGACTTGTTGAATGATCTCTTGCGCTTGGCTGCTGGGAAATTTGAAACTCTTTTTAAAATAATCTGTGTCTATGGGCATTGTACCATCTACTATTGAACAGATAGTAGATCTGAGGATAAGTTAGGGTTAGGATCTGAGGACAAGTTTAACTGTCTCAAACAAAATTTTAATTTGAAGATATTGACCCAAAAGAAATGTTGATGTATGGAACAAACATAGAGGTTATACAGGATAGTCTTAGCTCAAAACAAGCCAAGAAAATGGTAATGTCTTGTTGGTCTAGGGCTATGATTCTCATTTCAGGTGTTGGGCGGCACGATGGCTCAGTTGTTAGCACTGCGGCCTCACAGAGCTAAGAACCCAGGTTTGATTCCACCCTTGGGTGACTGTCTGTGTGGGGTTTGCACATTCTCCCTGTGTCTGTGTGAGTTTCCTCTGGGTGCTTTGGCTTCCCCCCACAGTCCAAAGATCTGCAGGAGAGGTGGACTGGCCATGCTAACTTGCCTATAGTGTTCAGGGAAGTGTAGATTAGGTGGGGTATAGGGGGATGGGTCTGAGTGGGATGTTGCATGTCAGTGTGAACTTGTTGGGCCAAAGAGCCTGTTCCCACACTGTAGGGATTCTATGAAAATACATGTAGTTTACCTACATCGTTCATTTAAGAAAATGGTGGAGGTGATGGCCTAGTGGCACTATTGCTGGACTATTAATCCAGAGGTTCAGATAATGTCCCAGGGACCCGGGTTCAAATTCCGCCATGGCAGATGGTGAAATTTGAATTCAATAAATAGCTGGAATCAAGAATCTCATGATGACTGTGAATCCATTGTTGTTTGTTAGGGAAAAACCCATCTGGTTCACTAGTATCCTTTAGGGAAGGGAACTGCCATCCTTCCCTTGTCTGACCTACATGTGACGCCAGACTCACAGCAATTGCGATTGACTCTCAACAGCGCTCTGGGGAATTAGGGATGGGTAATAAATGCTGCCTGGCCAGTGATGCCCTCATCCCATGAATGAATAAAGGAAAAAGATACTCAAAAACAATGAAGATGAGTTCTCAAAGCTGAAACTTATGTTCATAGAACATAGAACATAGAACATTACAGCAAAGTACAGGCCCTTCGGCCCTCGATGTTGTGCCGACCTGTCATACCGATCTCAAGCCCATCTAACCTACACTATTCTATGTACGTCCATATGCTTATCCAATGACGACTTAAATGTACCTAAAGTTGGTGAATCTACTACCGTTGCAGGCAAAGCGTTCCATTCCCTTACTACTCTCTGAGTAAAGAAACTACCTCTGATATCTGTCCGATATCTTTCACCCCTCAATTTAAAGCTATGCCCCCTCGTGCTCGCCATCACCATCCTAGGAAAAAGGCTCTCCCTATCCACCCTATCTAACCCTCTGATTATTTTATATGTTTCAATTAAGTCACCTCTCAACCTTCTTCTCTCTAATGAAAACAGCCTCAAGTCCCTCAGCATTTCCTCATAAGACCTTCCCTCCATACCAGGCAACATCCTAGTTAATCTCCTCTGCACCCTTTCCAAAGCTTCCACATCCTTCTTATAATGTGGTGACCAGAACTGTACACAATACTCCAAGTGCGGCCGCACCAGAGTTTTGTACAGCTGCAGCATAACCTCTTGGTTCCGGAACTCGATCCCTCTATTAATAAGAGCTAAAACACTGTATGCCTTCTTAACAGCCCTGTCAACCTGGGTGGCAACTTTCAAGGATCTGTGTACATAGACACCGAGATCTCTCTGCTCATCTACACTATTAAGAATCTTACCATTATCCCTGTACTTTGCCTTCTGGTTACTCCTACCAAAGTGCATCACCTCACACTTGTCTGCATTAAACTCCATTTGCCACCTTTCAGCCCAGCTCTGCAGCTTATCTATGTCTCTCTGCAACCTACAGCATCCTTCATCACTATCCACAACTCCACCGACCTTAGTGTTGTCTGCAAATTTACTAACCCATCCTTCTATGCTCTCATCCAGGTCATTTATAAAAATGACACACAGCAGTGGACCCAACACCGATCCTTGCGGTACACCACTAGTAAGTGGTCTCCAGGATGAACATTTCCCATCAACTACCACCCTCTGTCTTCTTCCAGCAAGCCAATTTCTGATCCAAACTGCTATATCTCCCACAATTCCATTCCTCCGCATTTTGTACAATAGCCTACTGTGGGGAACCTTATTGAACGCCTTGCTGAAATCCATATACACCACATCAACCAGTTTATTCTCATCTACCTGTTTGGTCACTTTCTCAAAGAACTCAATAAGGTTTGTGAGGCACAACCTTCCCTTCACAAATTCCCTTCACTACACAAAACAATTTGCTTCATGTATTTTCATTCTAATTTACAGTTCTTGATTTGACAACTGTTGACATTCATTGTCAGAATCAGATTGAGCAATTATAAGCAGAAGCTCAAATAATTAAATGCCGTGTGTAGAACTTGATATTTTAAATGGCATGGCTGTGAAATGTTATGTACAAAGGTAAATGGGTCAGGAAGAATGATGTACAGAGATAATGTGCAATAGACATGACTGCAGTCTATCTGATTAGACTTTCAGAATTTGAAAGAAAATCTTTACAGAAATTAAATGGATTGGGTAATGTCCACAATACAACAGATTGCTCATTGACTATAGAAAGGAGATTCCATGCTTCCTGCTTCTGCATGAGCCTAATTCTATGATTTAACTTTGTTTGAAGATGCACTCTATGAAGCAACTAGTGTGACAAATGTTAAGCGTGTTTTCAGAATCTGCATTACAACATTCATCAAGACATCCTTAAAATGGACTAAAGAGATCTTTCTAAAAATGTCTTCAGGGAAGTCTGACAATTTTGTCCTTCCTGTGCTTAATTAACTTTATGGTGGATATTAGTTATATCCCACATCAAGACTCATTTGTAACGAATGCACTACCAATGCTGGGCTAAACGCTCAGCCTTTCTTTTTTATAAGATGTGTGTTACATTGGCAACAATCCAATATTCTTGCATGAATCTGCTATATATGATGAGTATTTGAAAATTTGTGAATCTTAACCTGAATTTTTTTATTGACAAAGGAAGTCTCAAGTTGAGGCAAAATGCACAAAGGTCCTGCTCTCAAAAGCACAACCCGAGGTGCATTCAAGTTAGTGGAATGTCCAAAAATGACTTTTGGGCCTTACACTTTACAGGAGAATGCCTCAACTTGCTGGAGTTCTTTGCAAGGGTAGGAAACATTTTGGATACTGAGATGGGAAAGCATCACTTGGGAGAGGTGTAGTGCTCTGTGGAATTGGAAAAAATGTAAGAAATGTAAATGAGTTGGAACTGTCAACCTTATTGAAACAGTTGTGTCATCAAGGCATTTCGACTCTAATCGGAATTATCACTCTTACAAGGTGCTGAAAACTTGTCCCTTTTAAACTGAAAAAGTCAACAACTGGAAAGAAATCAGGGCCTGCTAACTGATTCTGAATGTTAACATAAGCTTGAGAGCTATCAGCACAGAATATGTGCTGCATGATTGATTTTACATCTTATCACAAAAGGGGGTTTTGTCACTGCACTTATTTATGGGCCCAAGTCTTTGAAGTGGGGGCACAGTCAATGACTTGTTTATTGTAAGGGATTAAGTTTTGAATGCATGTTTACTTTTGGAACGGCTGAGTAATTGAATGAAGTTAAATGCTTTTGATAATGGATTAGAGTGTTTTCTTTTTAAAAGAGTGAGGTCTACTACAGATGATTTGGTGATGAAGACAGAAAGAAACAAACTTTCAGTTGTGTGTAAGAGGACCTCTAGATGAAAAAATAGTGGTCATCAATACTTAGAATTTTGCTTCATCTCTGTGTGTCTGGAGCAGGTATGGTAAATGCAGATTAAATTGACGTGGAGGATTTAAGAGCAAAGTGAAATGGAAAGCAAACAAGGCTACCTCAGGGTACAACAGGATCTTGATCAGATAGGCCAATGGACCGAGGAGTGGCAGATGGAGTTTAAGGTTGTAGACTGGCTCACCGAGCCTGTGTGTTTGACTGAACATGTTCCATCAACCCGCTAGGTAACATCATCAGCAATACCTAGCTGGCTGATGAAATGTCTGCGATCAGATACACCAGCTCAGCGATCAAGTCTACAACGTTATCCACAAGCCCAGCAACAAATTTTCTCAAAAAATTTGAGATGGAGTTTAGTTTAGGTAAACGTGAGGTGTTGCATTTTGGAAAGGCAATTCAGAGCAGGACTTATACACTCAATGGTAAGGCCATGGAGAGTGCTGCTGATCAAAGAGACTTTGGGGTGCACCTTCATAGTTTCTTGAAAGTGATGTTACAGGTATATAGGATAGTGAAGAAGGTGTTTTGTATGCTTGCCTTTATTGCCCAGTGCATTGAGTATAGGAGTTGGAAGGTCATGTTGCGGCTGTACAGGACATTGCTTAGGCCACTTTTGTAATATTGCATGCAGTTCTGGTCTCCCTGCTATGAGGAGGATGTTGTGAATCTTGAAAGGGTTCAGAAAAAAATCACAAGGATGTTTCCAGGGTTTGAGCTACAGGGAGCAGCTGAATAGGCTGGGATATTTTCCCTGGAGTATTGGAGGCTGAGTGTGATCTTACAGAGGTTTTGAAATCATGAGGGGCATGGATAAGGTTAGTGGGTGGGAGAGGCCAAAACTAGAAGCCAGTGAGAAGGGAAAGATTTAAAAGCGACCTAAGGAGCAACTTTTTCATGGCGAGAGTAGTGCGTGTATAGAATAGCACAATTACAACATTTAAAAGGCACCTGGATGGGTATATGAATAGGAAGGGCCAAATGCTGGTAAATGGGATGAGATTTATTTGGGACATCAATTCAACATGGATGAGTTTGACCAAAGAGTCTGTTTCCATGCTGTACATCTTCATGACTCTGTGCAGTTGGTGTGGTGCGTGAGGTAGGAAACAGGGTTAGATGTGGCTTTGGGGATGGGAAGGGGTGTCATGTGGTGGCATAAGGCGGCACTAAATTTGCAATAGGCGTTAAGTGACTGTGCTGATGGGTGGTGTGCTCATACATTGACACTAAGCTAATGTTACCCACTAAAGGTGTCGAAAGTTAGACACTAAAGGGCCATGGGGGGTGGGATTTGTAGATTTTCAGAGGGTTTTGGGAATTAGATTGGGTCGATATGAAGTGTTCTGCATTGGTAAAGATGGGGCATGCACAATGTGTAGGGGCAGTAAGGTGGTTTAAAGGATGAGGGCTGTTTTTTAGTTTTTGTTTCCTTACACTTTTAAAAGTGCCAGATCACCGAGGTTAGCCTTTTGCATAGCTTGCCTCTGCTCCCAACGGCCTTCGTCATGGCCAGAAAGCCAATAACACCTTCAGTCATCTCAGTTCCCGGGCACTGTATCCCAAGCCGAGTTTGTGGAATCAGTTTTTTTAATGACTCCACTCTCCTGACTCAAGGGTGAAGACTCTGAACACAGTCCCTGCTATTTCGCTTCTGATTTTCCTGAGTGATTTAAGACACTTTGTGCTTTTTACACATGGAGTTCCACCAGGTTTTCAATGCCAGTTCTTTAATTATAATAATCTAACTACATTGCTGCACTTCTTTCACTTCTACACTTGCGTTGCCTCGACAATACTCCGATGTGAATGCTGACGCACAACAATAATTTAATTCCACGATGACTCTTTCATCGTCCGTAAATATCATTTTGTGTCTCTAATCAGCCATGTACTTTTAATTATTCTTTGACATCTTGTGTGTTCGTAAAATAATTTTCATTACCACAAAGATGTTATTAACCCTCAGTTAGATCAGTTGACAGGACATCAATAGCGCAAGTTCAACTCCAGTTGCTGTTGAGGTCAGGATGAAAGACCTGCCTCTAATTGTCATGTGAGGTGTAGTGACCCTCAGGTTAAACTCAGTACCTGTCATCTGTCTGAAGACAGAGCAACCTTTGGTTCTCTAAAGTCTATGACCACTTTCCCACCTAATATATCTATTCTAATTTTTGCTTTCCTTTATTCATTTTTTATCATGTTCAGTTTTTAAATTCTTGGATTTGCACATTTTTTAAATGTCTGCTATAAATATTTGTTTTTCTTCATTGTGAAGGAACTGCAGTTTTTGCTGCACGATCATTACATCATGTGTGAATATATCTTGCCAATATGATGTAGAATGTGTAGATAGATGTTTCCTGTGTTTGCGTAGTGCTTTATTCGCTAGCTCTATCTGGGCTCATTCCAATTTTTTCCAACTGAAGTTAGCCCTTTCAGCTAATTATCTTTACCTACTTCTGCTTTGTTGCTTTAAGTTATTTTTGATATAAGATTATTAATTGCATGTCAATTGACAGTTTCATTGCACCCATATGAAAGACATCCGTTGGAGATACACTTTCGCTCAGATATTTGGTTACTGGAGCAGGATTAAAGCAATATTGTTGGATGGGGCTTGCAACGCATGTTTCTGCAATTAAAAGCACATACATATCTAAAGATTAGGCTCCAGTGTCCTATCCTCCACTGTTGAATATCTGAATTAAAAGATAGAACGTACAACGACTCTGATATCATCAAAAAAAGAAACCCCCATTATGTACTCTCAGTATCATTGAGGCTTGACTATGAAAGTCATGGCCCTGAAATTAAAATAAAAACATCATGTGCAATAGGTATGTAAAGTATTTATGATAATTCAGATTCTGCTGTTCAATGTTCCCCCTTCATAGAAACTTTGAGAGGCTGCTCCATGTCTAGTTATAATCCTGCTGGCATTTAATATTTGTACCAAATCTGATTAGTATGCAGTAGTTTCCTATGTCTGTCAGTGGTTCCAGAAGCAATTAATATTTTCCCCGTTTGTCATGGCTTTTCTGATATTTGATATTTACCAAGTGCTGAGAGTAACCTTGAACCATCTGCAGTTTGATATTTTTCGAAGTGTCTTTAGGCTCTAGCTCCACAATACCCCTTACAATGGCTGTGGTTAATTTTTGTTGTAATGACTTTGCTCTAACTGGCCCTGGCTTGATGGCATCTCCTGTTTTATCTGTGTTATCAGCTTCTATTTGATATCAAATCAAAGCTGCTCCTTAACATTTATTATTTTCCTTATGCCCTCAAATTAAAGTGATTCTCTGTAAATATGATGTCTGTGCTTACTGCATGTGAATAGAAACGTGGTCAATTCATAATACGATCTGTCTTCCAGTAAAGGTTCACGTCCCTTTACATTCAGCTCAGTTAGTTTTCGTATCAAAACTTGGTTTTCTCTCTTACCTCTGCTCCGGCGCCTGCTACGGGAGGGGTCAGTGTAAAATGTTAGCTGAGGTTCGTTATCGGCTTCAGTCCCAGAATCGCCTTCAGGATTCAAAAAGGCAGATCCAGCTGCAAAGAAGGAAATTAAATTCAAAAACCCATTAGCATGTTAGTAAGTTTACTGCAGCAGGTTTTCACTGAAACTGACTAAAACATCACCACATTTGGTGGTCCAGAAATATTTAATGCACAGTTTTCTTGAACAACGTTAGGCGCAAGGTGGGGAATGGGGGCAGTCTGAGTGGAAACGTAAAGAAAGAGAGAAAGGAAGGAGCAACAAAGACAAACGAAAGCTTGACCAGCCAATGCATCATTCTCATTCCACGCTTTTGGATTTGGCATCGGTGTCCTCAAACACAAGCTTTGCCACTGGTGCAAAATAAATTAAAGCTTCAAAAGTTACTCATGTAGTGTGTAGTTGAAAAGTACAGACCGGCAAAATTTCACATGGAGCACCAATAATGGAACAAATATGGTTGTGCATCTTTCGTCATTGACAGTGGAAAACAATCTCAACTTACTCTGGCTCCCAAGCAAGTGACACCCCCATCTCAAAATTCCCCACGTTTTAAAATTCCTGCATGCCTTACCTTACACCATCTTTGAAAACTCCCCTAGCTCCACGGTGCTATCAGGTGTTTGCAGAATTTTAATTCCAGCTTGCACACCATCTGAGATTTTAGTGGCGCACCATTGGTGCCCGTGCCCCAAACTCTGGAATTCCTTTGTTAAAAACCTTTTGACCATTAAGTTGCTGTTTTGACATAAAACCACCTCTCTGGCCAAACTTTTCACCATTTTAATCTTAAATTATGAAGCGTGGTGGCACATTTGATAAGCACAGTTGTACGTAAGTGGCCAATACTCATATGCCCATTGCAAACGATTGTTGACAATATGCTAAACCATACTAGTCATCACATCATTTTTAGTCCTGCCAATATCTGTGTTCAGGTATGTATATTGCAGTAAGAAACCACTGATAGCGATTGAAAAACAACTTTTATATATGTTAATCCTCTCATGTAATTAAATTTCATGATGTGCTTATCAAATGTGCCACCCCACTTCATAATTTAACATTAAAATGGTGAATAGTTTGGCCAGGGAGGTGGTTTTATGTCAAAACAGCAACTTAATGATCAAAAAGTTTTTAACAAAGGAATTCCAGAGTTTGGGGCACGGGCACCAATGGTGCGCCACTAAAATCTCAGATGGTGTGCAAGCTGGAATTAAAATTCTGCAAACACCTGATAGCACTGTGGAGCTAGGGGAGTTTTCAAAGATGGTGTAAGGTAAGGCATGCAGGAATTTAAAAACATGGGGAATTTTGAGATGGTGGTGTCACTTGCTTGGGAGCCAGAGTAAGTTGAGACTGTTTTGCACTGTCAACCACGAAAGATGCACAACCATCTTTGTACCACTTAGAATGTACCAGGCTGACCACTGGTCTGTATGTTATCACATTCAGCAGTGACTACAATGAAGAAATAATTGTAGAAAGAGGGAAAACAAAGCCCTGAAACTGAGGCTAATAAAATGTGAGGCTGGATGAACACAGCAGGCCAAGCAGCGTCTCAGGGATGCTGCTTGGCCTGCTGTGTTCATCCAGCCTCACATTTTATTATCTTGGAATTCTCCAGCATCTGCAGTTCCCATTATCCCTGAAACTGAGGCTTCTGGCTTTCAAAAAAAAACATTTTGAAAGAAAGTGACATTAAATTTGCACAGTGGTACATTCATTTAACCAAATGCAAATAAATCCAAACAGAATCTTTAGCACACTTCAACAAACTTGAATACTCCAGTAAAGATGTTTGACAAAGAAGAAAAATAAATGATGACCATATCCCAATGTAATTATCAAAATAATATTGATAAAATTGGCACAGTCATTATTTCTGGCAGTCAACGCCTTCACTGACTGGTTGAACATGTTCAGTATCACCAAGTATCTGAATTTGAGCAGTATGTGTGAACCAAGGTGACAACAAATATTTAGGGCTAATAATTGCTATGGTGAGTATCTTTTTTCGAAACTATTAATGGTGGATCTCCAATTGTTCTGCTATTTGAAAATAAATGAAACAAGTGTGAAGTTTCATTCATGTACAGACACAATGGGCTAAATGGCATCCTTTTACATCACAACAACTCTATGATTCTGTTATTCTAAAACAGATCGAGTGAAAACAGCCAAACAGCTGGTGTGCAAATTATTGGAAAGTGTTCTGTGGGACAGTATAAATTAGCATTTTGACAGGCATAGATTAATCAAAGGCCGTTGGCGTGGATTTGTTGAAGGAACTTGTGACTATCTAACTTGAATGAACATTTTGAGAAGATAATAAGGAGAGTCATTGAAAGTAGTCCATTTAGCGAGGCTTTTGATAAAATCCCAGATGGCAGGCTGATCAGAAAAATATAAGCCTGTGGGAATCAAGGGAAAGTGATAAATTGGATCCAATATTAGCTCAGATTTTTTGCATTGAGGCTTTGCAGGACTCAATGCTGTGTCTGTCCTTTATATTATGGAACATACCAGCAATTTAGATTTAAATGTCAGAGAGTGTGATTTGAGTGTGACTGGCTGTGTGATTGATAATGACACACTATCTGGGCTAGCTGAGTGGACAGAAAATTGACATGGAATTCAGTTTGAAGAAGTGTGAGGTGATGCATTTGAGGAGGAGAAAAAACATGAGAAGTGGAAGTGCAAGGTCAGATATGGAGTAGTGTAGAAGAACAGAGAGAGCTTCAAGAACCAGTCCACAGCCTGAAGGTACATTAGCTGTGTAAGAAGGAATGCAAAAAGCTTTTCTTATTAGCTGAGCTGCGGAATTAAAGGTTCTGCTAGAAATGTATCAAACACAAGTGAGGCCACAACTGAAGCACAACATACAGTTCATGCCACCAACATTGTTGGGAGGATGAGACCACACACAAGGCAGTACAGAGGGGATTTATGAGGATAGTTCCTGGAAAAAACATTAGCTATGAGGAAATGTTGGATAGGTTGGGGTTTTCTATTTTAGGAATGGAGTAGACTGAAAATATGTTTAATTTGAGTGTATACATTTATAAGGGGTCTAGATAAAGTGGATGGGGAGGATCCATTTCCTAAGCAGAGAGGCCAATAGCCAGGCAACACAAATTGAAAGTGGGAACATTCAGTGGACTTGATAAGCAATGTTTTTCATCCAGAAGGTTGCGAGAATCCAGAACTAGCTGACTGAAAGGTTGGTCGAGGTAGAAACACTCACAGTTAAAAGAAAACACTTGTTCATGCACTTGATATGTTGTAATATACGGGGCTTGGATCAAGTGTTGTAAAGTAGGGTTAAGCATGTTCCTTCTTTCATGGTTATGACAGGCATGATGGGCCAATCGTCCTCCACGCTACCACAGTTTTTATCCCCAAGTTTCTATCTGAAATAGGTGCGGCATTTGTTTAGCTGCCATGAGACAATAAGATCCATTTTTAAAATTATGCTGTTTCCAAAACTGATAATGTTGGTTGATCCATTTCATTTGTCTCTCCTAATTTCCACATTTAATGCCAGGAGACACTGAGCTTATAAATGAATCAACATATCCATCTTTGCATTAGTTTGCATAACCCCTTAATTTTTCCTTGTCAATCTTGTGGGGTGAAATTCCAACCTATAATCATTGCTCTTGTATCAGGAGTCATTTATTCTCTTGAGGGGAGAAAAATTATCAAAAGTCATAGAGAAACAGACCCTTCAGCCCATGCTGACCATAACCCCAAACTAAACAAGTCCCACCTGCTTGCGCTTGGCCTATATTCCTCCAAATATTTCTTATTCATGTACTTATTTAAATGAATTTTCAATGGATGTAACTGTACCCACATCACCACTGCCTCAGGCAGTTCATTCCACACACAAACCACTCTCAATGCAAAAAAGTGCAGTCATGCACCATACAAACAAGCCCTTTGGTCCACCGTGTCCATGCCAACCAAGAAACGCCAAACTGTACTGATCAAGTTTAGAATCATATGGTCACAGAAGAACTGCACTCTGATAAACCAAGAAAATATTCAGTCAGCTTGGTTACGGAAACTGGCATGAGTCTATCAAAGTGTCCTGAAATCAAACAATGAGATCCAGAGCACAAGCTTCTTTGAATTGTTTATAACGCCATTTGGTGGAAAAGAAGTGATTGGGAAAGAGATAGGAGTATTTTTCACATAGGCAATTACTTGCGTTCCATGACCTGTGTTCTGATTGTATGCTCAACACACTATTCAAATGTGCTTCCATATCTTCACTGTCTGGTAATAGAGATGTGACTGTTGGTGGAGATGAAGATAGCATTGATTGCATGATAGCATCCAGAGACCGTGAAGTGAGCAATCTTGTCTACTGCAGAATAAATTCTGCTCATCACCGCTCCGACAATAGATCCCTGTCAATGCACAAAGGTGTGAGGTCACTCTTCTTTTTCGTTTTGTTTGCAGGTCTAATGTCAATCAATCTGTTTGTGTGAAATCTTCTTCCATGACAGGTGTGTAGGAAGTTAAAGAGCAAGCACAACTCAATAGTGCAGTGTAGTGATAGGGTTTGTAGCATAAAAGTGAAACAGGAAGGGAGAGAGTTTACAATAAATGACTAACCCAGCAAGTATCGTCAGAGTAGGGGAGAGTGGCTTTAAGTGAATTATGTGGCTTAAGGTTCAGGTGAAGTAAGGTTTGGATATCATAGATAAATTTGAGTATGTGTGGGGGGAAAAAAATCAATGTGGGTAAAGATTATAAATGAGACAAGGGCAGAATGTTTAATGGCAAGGATGCAGGGAGCAAAGTCCATGAAAATGTATCAGAAAAGAAGATGGAGTTACTTTATCTGAATACATGAAGTATCTGCAGTGAAGTGGATAAATAAATGCTGCAAAAGTATTAGGAGTGGTTGGCTCACCTCCAAGACTGACCAATGGATAATATTACTTCGTAGGGATAGCAAGCCAAGCCAAACTAACCTCACGATCTCTGGATTCACAACATAGTGAAGTTAAAATATTCAGTGACCATCAAATTTGCTCAATTGTTCATCACCAGACGTTATAAATAATGATCTTGGGCATCAAAACAAAACTTAACAATTACTAATAATCTAATTTTAACAGAACACAGATAAATTACAAAACATCCTAATTAATATCTTTGCTCTAAGTCTAATTTCTATTGATTGTAAATCCCCATTGCCACTCTGACAGATAGGTACAGTTAAGGGATAAATTAAGAAAGAATATTAAAGATTCACAAGTTGCCTTATCAATAATCATTTGAATTATGAAACCTAGGTCTTCATAAGAACCTTGAATGATGGGTGGTATTAAAGGTAATGACTAACATACATTGTGCTTGAATTCCAAAGTCACCAGTTAATGCAAACAACTTCTGCAGACCTCTGGAAACTTTAACATATTTATTTCAGATTAAGATTCTTTTACTGGAATTTTCAAAAAATTGCGAACTGCAGAGAAATTGTAGAGAGCATTACCAAAAAAAAATCCAGAAATTTCCAAAACAAAACAGAAAACTACCTCTTGCCCCAGACCCAGAACTAGTTCATTCCTTTTCTTCAGTATTCTCTGTGGTTGACTGGCCAGCACAGGTCCTCTCTTGTTTGGCCAATTCACTAGCTGACCAGCTGCCTATCCTGCAACACAGCACTATCTTGGTGCTAAGTCATCTACAATGACCTTAGAGCATGAAGCAAACTGCTCTATCTTTCCAGTACAGTTCCCAACAGTGAAGATGTAACTAATTGGGTGCTAAAGGGCCCAGTCGGCAGGCCCCAACTATCTACAATATATATTAATGATTTGAATGTGGGATAGGCTGTACTATAGATACAAAGTGTGGGGCTGGATGAACACAGCAGGCCAAGCAGCATCTTAGGAGCACAAAAGCTGACGTTTCGGGCCTAAACCCTTCATCAGAAAACCTTCAGAAAACCAGAGGCCTGAAACGTCAGCTTTTGTGCTCCTAAGATGCTGTTTGGCCTGCTGTGTCCATCCAGCCCCATACTTTGTTATCTTGTATTCTCCAGGATCTGCAGTTCACATTTCCTCTAGGCTGTACTATAGCCAAGTTTGCAGATGACAATAAAATAGGTTCAAAAGTAAGTTGCAATGAAGAAATTAAAATAAGTTACAAATGTATATGGATAGTTTAGATGAATAGACCCACTTTGATGGATGGAGTTTAACATGGATAAATGTGAAGTTGTCCATTTTGGTCAGAAGAATAGAAAGGCAACCTAGAGACAGACAAAGGGAATTTATTTTCCAAATGGAATGGAGCTTCAGGCTGCTTCAGTGCAGAGGATTCAGGACATTCTCATGCATGAATCGCCAAAAACATGTATGCAGTTAATAAGGAAGGGAAATGAAGTTCGAGCATTTTTTCTGGCATAAGTC
This sequence comes from Stegostoma tigrinum, assembly GCF_030684315.1. Classification (NCBI taxonomy): domain Eukaryota; kingdom Metazoa; phylum Chordata; class Chondrichthyes; order Orectolobiformes; family Stegostomatidae; genus Stegostoma; species Stegostoma tigrinum. Next base: position 15,117,082 of record NC_081361.1, read on the forward strand.
GTACAAGACATGAGTGAGATGGTCCTGGAGAATTGCATACAATTTTGGCCTCCTTTCTTGAGGAGAGATATAGCTCTATCGAAGGAACTTAGAGGAGGTTCACTACATTGATGGCAGAGATGAGGGGTTTGATGAAAAGAGATTAAAAAGTTTAGGTCTGTACCCTTTGGAGTTTAGAAGAGTGAGAGGAGATCTAATTTAGGTATAAAAGATGCTAAAGGGGATTGACAAAGTTGACGGAGAAAGGGTGTTTTCTCGTATGGGGCAATTTACAATGAGACATCACAGATTTAGGATGAGGGGAAGCAGATTTAAAACAGAGATGAGGAGAAATTACTTCTCTCAAAATCTACGAAATTCACTGTCCCAGAATATGGAGGATGCTGGGACATTGAGTACATGTAAGAAGGTGATAGACAGACTTTAATTAGTAATAAGCTAAATTGTTATGTAGAGCAGGCAGGAAAGTGGAGTTGAGGCTGAGGCTGGATTAGCCATGATAATATCAAATAGCAGAGCAGACTCGTGAGGCTGAATTACTTGCTTCTGCCCTGGTTGTTATGTCCTTATGTAATATAGATCAACTGAAAATGACTGTTTTTATTACCATTCATTTAATTTTGTTAAAATATATTTGTCTTTGGAATGGACCTTGTACCTAATCAGGATAAATAAACACTCAGATTATCTCCTTTTCTGATTCAGTCTCTATGAATAATTGACATAGGTCTGAGAATTAAAGTTAAAGTGATCCCAAAATCCAATACACCCACCACAAATTGCTGTGTATGTAGAATAGTGGTTTTTAGGTTGTTAACAAGTTTAATGTCCTTTCTTAAAGACATTAATTAGTTGCATCAAGTGATAGGCAGGCTGCCTAATCTGCTATCCATCTGATTTTCACAGCGTCAGAAACTGTTGTGATAAATTGTGTTGCTAACCCTAAGTATCATATGGAATTTACTTAAGACATGGTGGGAGCAGCAGTACACCCAGGGTTTGAATGGAAAATTCATCCCATTGTGTTGTATTGCATCTAACATTGAATTTTAAAAGAAAGGAATTTAATTGCCAAAGGCACATTACTAGTTAATTGTAAATGGAGTCTGAATTAAACTGCCATAAATTATTTTAAAGTACACATAAAACTAGCTGAGTTAGTCCTGTACCACTGTTAAATAACCTTTAGTTCTGAAAGATCCAAGCGTACCCACTTCTGAGTGAAACTATTTATGGCCGCAATCATCCTCACAGCAGCACAAAAAGACAAGCTGCAGCAATTTTTCAATTTTATTAGTAAGGTATAGAAAATCTCAAGGACATCAATTCTTCGGTACAAAAGAGATTTTATCAGACACTTTAAAACATCTCAACAGCGAGGTCTTTGGGTCAGAAACTGTTCTTTCAAGTGGATTCTATAACAAGTGGGTGGGTAATTCATTCCACAGACTATCCGTCCAAGTGGCAAAAGTGAAAATTACTCCCATGATCTTTGAAAAATGTCTTTCTCCTGAGGAAAACTATTAAGAATAGTTCGAATAGAGCTTACCAAAAGAATAGACCTGAACTATAGAAATGTCTTTTCTTAACAAAGAAAGTCTATGCATTTTTCAAGTTATTATATTCAAACCTCTTACACCAAGCCATTTAGCAAGTGTAATGAGTAGTGCAAAAGCAAATTTCTTACCATTGCTATTTGGTCTTTTCGCCCATTGTGCGTGTGCCTGTTCTTTAAAGAGATATCTAACATACCCTTATTTCCTGATTGTCCAAATTGTCCTATATTATTAACATATATATTCCTTTCCTTTGAAATAGCACACTATTGTATCTGGCTTCCTTACAAAGATACAACAAAATATTGATGATTCAATTCATACATTCTTTTCCATGACTCCCTCCAATGAAATTCCAGGGATGATACCATACTCTCTGAAGTTTCTTTATTTTAATTCACGCCAGCATGTATTGCCCAACCTTATTTACCTTTGAGGTGGTCATTGACTGCCTTCTTGAACTGCTGCAGCAGTTGCATAACAGGTCGAAACACAATACAATTATGGAGCAAGTTACAAGGATTTGACCCAGCGACACTGAAGGGACAGTGATATATTTCCAAGTCAGAATGGTGAGTGGCTTGGAATAGAAGATAGTCTTCTCATACAACAACTCCTTTCTCCTTTTAGATGGAAGTGTTTGTGGCTTTTGAAGGTGCTGCCCAAGGAGCCTTGGTGACTTTCGTTAGTGCTTGTTGTAGATAGTACACACAACTGCCATTGAACGTTAGTGGTGCAGGAAATAATGTTTGTGGTGCCAATCAAGAGGGCTGCTTTTCCCGAGTGCCATCCAGTTAGAGTTGTTGGAGCTGCACCCATCCAGGTAAATGAGCCTTTACTCTGTCACACTCCTTGCTTGTCCTCATGGATGTTGGATTGGTGTCAGGGAGTCAGGAGGTGAATTACACACTGCAAAATTCCTAGATTCTGACCTGCTCTTGTAACTATATGGCGAGTCCGGTTCAATTTCTAGTCAATGGTAACCTCAAAACGTTGATGATGGAGGATTATGCATGGAACGTTGGTGGCTGTTCGGGAGAAAGGTTAGATTTTCTCTTATTGTAAATATTCATTCACTAGCACTTGCATAATGTAAATACTACACGTCACCTGTCAAACAGCCCAAGCGTATATATTGTCCAGGTTTTTCTGCCTTTGGACATAGACTGCTTCAATATCTGAGGACTGGAAAATGGGGTTGCATATTTTGCAATCATCAGCAAAAATTCCCACATCTGACCTTATGATGGAGGGAGGTCATTGCCAAAGTAGCTGAAGATGATTGGGCCTAGGACACTACCCTGAGGAACTCCTACAAAAATGCCCTGGAGTTGAGATGACAGACCTCCAAAAACCACAACTATCTTGCTTTGAAATAACAAAGTGTGGAGATGGATGAACACAGCAGGCCAAGCAGCATCTTAGGAGCACAAAAGCTGATGCTTCAGGCCTAGACCCTTGCTTTGTGCCAGACATATCTCCAACCAATGGAGAGGTTCTTTTTCCCCTTGGAATCCACTGACTCCAGTTTGCAAAGGCTCCTAGATGCAGTCTTGATGTCAATGTCAGCCACTCTCACCTCCACTTATGAGTTTAGCTCATTTGTGCATGTTTGAACCAAGGCAATAATGAAATCAGGAGCTAAGTGCCAATGAGCAAGTTATTGCTTAGCTTGTGCTTCTAGATAGCAGTGTTGTTGATACCTTTTATAACTCTACCATTATGAATCATTCGGACAGTGTGCTAGAAATTGAGCCCTGCTGTGCCCAAAGTTATCACAAATACTATGAAATACATCAACTCTGATTCTGTATCCACAGATGCTGCCAGACCTGCTGACTTTCTCCAGCATTTTCTGTTTCATTTCACTGTCCAGCGTTCACAATATAATGTGCTGAGTTTATGTTATTATAGAAATCATGGAATCTGCTCTAACTGCTGGATAACCATTAAACTGATTCCAGATATCATCCCAACCCACATTCCTCAGACCCTCAAAACTGTGCGTAATCCCAAACATACACAATTACAAACAGACAAGATTATATATCTCTAAAGAAATGGTGCGGGTCTTGAAAGAAAAGACAAATGGGAATTACACCTCAGTGGGTCAAGGGTATAAGCTCAACTATAAATAAAGGCTTCTTGGGGATCATTTTATTTCTTGCCATTGAAATTGCCAAGCTAACAGTCCAAAATTATACCAGTACTTTCAATAATGCAAACACTTGCCTTTTATTGACTATTTTCTTGTCTTCTAGATTTGTAATTCCAAGAGCTGATGAATTCATCAAAGACATTTTGTGTGTTACAAAGGATTTGTTGAAGGTGCAACAATGGGTTTGATAGCCATGTATTACCCACAGCATACAAGTCACGACTGCTCATGACATTGTTCATGCTGTCAATTGCCAAGAGAAAAAAAACCCAAACACTTTTACCTTCAGCTTTTTCGTCAAGCTCATGAGATCAGTGAAGAATTTATTTCTTTAAGTTCAAAAGGAAAATCTTCACTCTCGTCAATAACTATTACACAAAATGGATTGAAGTCACCCTTCTAAATGGTGTCATAGCAGAAGCAGTATTACATTCACTGAAGAGATGCAAGGGGTTCTGGGCATTGTGGTATCAAGAATGGTCCAGAATTTCCAAATAAACAATTTAACAGATTTACATATAAATATGATTTCATTCACGTTACTAGTTCATCTCACCCTCAAAAAATCAAGGAAGTGAGAGAGGCAGGTGAACAATAAAAGCACTAATGGATAAAAACAAATACCTGAATATTACGCTAATATGTTATCGATCATCAGCATTACAGAATGGGTCATCACTACCGGAATTACTGATGGAGAAGTGATAAAGAACACAGCTTCTGTAGATGTCGCATTTGTAAAATCCTAACATTACTGAGAATGAACATAATAGGATGAAAAAGCATAAAGAGAAGCAAAGGGACAACCAGGTTGACAGTTCAATAGAAGATACTGAGCATGAGTTATCAGGACAGCAGCATCATGAGAGAGTCTATGAAGAAATCAGCAGAGAGATGGAATGAACATAGCAAAAGCACCACAACCAAGACCATTTATGATTGCAACATGGGATTGTAAAGAGAAACTTTATTGCATTAATATCATTGAACAAGAAACCAACAGAAACCTGGACTTTTTAATTAGAAAAAAAGAGGAAAAAGGAAACGCTATGACTACCCAGGAGAATAACACCCACACAAACAGAAAAGATGTGGTATATTCTTAACCTGAGAAAGTGATCAGAACCAGAGAAGGAGATTGAGCAATGCATCGAAGAGACCAACTCTCAAAGATACAAAGATGCTTTAAACATAAACATGTTGAGGACAATGATGTGGGCATAAATGCAGAGTAATGGAATTCCAAGTATTGAGGACGATGGTTTGCCAATGAGGTCAGTGTGACATAACTAGAGCTATTATGTGAAGGTAATGAAAACATAGATCAAGCTGTGGATAAAAACTTTTTGAAAAAAATTCCATGGACTCAAGCAGTATTCCTTTGGGAGCCTAAACAGTCCCAAAACTGAAAACAAATCATAAAACAACTTGCCCTGTCTTTTGTTTCAATGGAACTATTTTCATTGTTGATGGTCTTTTGCCTTTTTGACCACTTTGCACGCTCCCCTGATATTACCTGTGTTGGATATACTGGCAAGGTTGTAGACAATAATCATTGGTGCACTGCCTGGCAGTCTGTTGAACTTTCTTTCAAATGGCTAGTAGTACATCCACTTACAACTCTTGTGATTAATGAGGACAGCCCACTTGACTTCGATGACAGCTTCCATGACAGTGATAGTAGATTCGACTCAGTCAGCAATTTTCATTTTGGCTTCCGGTATGTTAAAGTATCAGAATGTATATTCATCATCCAGTTTAGGTGGAATAAATGAATGAAGGACCACTCTGTTCTGCATGGCTCAGCATTTCAAAAAACAGTGTTTTTCACAACCAGGCAAAATTAGGAGCTATTTTCACTTCAGTTCTGTAACTAACATTCTTGGCTTCACAGCAAACATGTCCACAGTGACCAAGTCATCTTCAATCCATGCATAATTCCAAAATGGTGATATTATAGTCTGAAGATGCATTAATCATGGCAGACTCTTCAAACATTGAAGATAATGAGAAATCAGAAATGTTACTCCCAATTTTCTTTATTTATTCTTCAATCGGATGTCACCGGAAAGGCCTGAATTTGTTGCCCATCCAATTGCCCTTGAACTGAGTGATTTGCCAGGTTATCTCGCATGTGAATATGATTTCATTCATGTTACTAGTTCATTTCATTATCCTCAAAAAAATTAAGGAAGTGAGGGTAAAGTTAAGACTCAATCCTACTGCTGTGGATCAGGACTTAAATGCAGACCAGACCAACTAAAGGATATTGATAAACATGGTTTTCTTTTTATAGAACAAGCTACAATGTTTAACACGGTCACCGTTACTGATACTAGCTGTATATTCCAGTTTGACAAATTGAACGTAAGTTCAACCACTGAAACTGGTGGGATTTGATTCATGTCTCCCTGAGCATTTGCCAGTTCTTTGAATTGTTTTTTTTTCCAGTGGCATTAACACTACACCATTGTTCCAACAGTTATATTGTACATTCAAGACATGAAACTAATTTAGTTATATAATTCATAATTTTCAGTCATACTAAAGGCACAATTATTTGTGTCCACTGACATTACCATAGAAAACCAATATCAAGTTCCATTGTCCACATTTTTGCAGCTGAACACATAAATTATAAAGTTGGTCCTGCACACAGCAGACTGTAACAGTCTTTGCAAACATGCTCAACATAGACCAATGATTTGGCATGAGCTTTACCTGTTTATACATTCTTCATTTTATACAAAACATTGAAAGGGAATGGCTTGAATTAGGAATTACTGAATTCATTTATTAGGTTCTTGAGATGTATCTACTTGTGAACAGCCTCTCTGGCTTTGGAAATTTGATTTTGGGAATCTGGAGTCTGAGTTTCTCCACTCTCTTATAAAAATTCTTATACCTTGTTTTAGGATAACTCTGCTTCTTAAAACTATAATATATAATATAATGACATCACCAACCCAAGCAAACCTAAACAGATAAATAGAAAGCGGGACATAACACCAGCGCTTCATTGGCGGCTCACTGATGATGTTACCTAGAATGGTGACGAAACGTCTGAAAACTAACCTTCCAGCTCAGCAAGCAAACTCACTTGGAGTTGTTGGGGAGGCCATCATTAATTCTGTGTCTTCAGTTGCCCTTCAGAAGATGGGGGTGAGCTATCTTCCTGAGCCACTGGAGTCCACGTGGAGTGGTTCAAGAAGACAAACATCCGGTGGGAAGGACAGAAAATGGTCCATCAACAATTTCCAATTCATGCCATTTTTCAGAATATGGATAAGGGAGGAGCTGCATGAAGCCAGTGACTGGCTCCTGCAGTGCAACACCAAAACTTCCATCTTGCCACCTGTTATCGCTCACTTGGAGCCTGCAATCCAAAAATGATTAATGAGTTTAATTCTAAGCAGCAGCAGCCACTGCCTGTGTAATGGGATGCTGCTGTTCACCAGAACTGCTAGTGTCTAACTGGGTGGCCGTTGTAATTGGGCAGGACTTCAGTCCCTGGGGTCCTCAGAGAAGGTGCGCTACTGCCCAGATAAATGTCTGAATAACGCTTCATACAGTGCCACTTCTCAATTAACTCTTCCCAATCATCATCCCATCCCACACTTTTGTGTATGTTCCTTCATCAGTGATGCCAGTCTGCTAGTTAAATTACAACAGACTTTCAGTCATCAGCAATCATTCAATAACCGCTCATCTCTAACCACCTACTGCAATATTCAAGAAGAAAATGGGCTCGTAATAATACTTTAGATGAATATGGATTTAATTGGAGCACCAGAAAAGTTGAAACGTTGGCAATTACTTCTGATTGTAATGGCTATCTTGTCTGATTTAAAACTGAGAATGGAAGAAGCTGTTCCAAATCAGAATGTGTTGTATTTGAAAGAGACACATACACTTGAAATAAATGGATCTCTTATGAAGTGCAATCTGCAATACCGGCTCTACCGAGTGCATGATGGGAAAGGTAATAGCCCAAAAACTGCTGTCAAAATAGTGGTGAGATGAATCACACTAACTGTTACTTAAGAGTAAATGATGCAGCACAACTTAATGAGTGCGATTCAACGATAAAATGGAAAAATGCAGCAGGAGTTTGTCTTGCTGCTCTGTGAGCCTCATGAAAAACACAACTTGCTATTTTTGCACTCATTTGCAAGGGAGCAAATATCACGAAATTCAAAAACTTTCACAGAATGTTAGCTAGCTCCTACAACTGTGACGACACGGTGGCTCAGTGGTGAGCACTGCTGCCTCACAGCGCCAGGGACCTGGGTTTGATTCCAGGCTCGGGTGACTCTCTGTGTGGAGTTTGCACGTTCTCCCCGTGTCTGTGTGTGTTTGTTCTACTTTACTCCCACAGTCCAAAGATGTGCAGGTTGGGTGGATTGGCCATGCTAAATTGTCCATACCGTGCAGGCTAGGTAGTTTATCCATGGTAAATGCAGGGTTACAGGGCATGAGGGTGGGTCTGGGTGAGATGGTCACTAGAATGTTGGTATGGACTTGTTGGGCTGAATGGCCTACTTCACACTATTGGGATTCTATGATTTCATTTCAAAGTTCTCTTACACATTGTGACAATAGTCCGTCCAGCTCTGGGAAAAAGCAACAATTACAAGATTTCAACTGATGCTGAACTTTCATACTATTTCTTAATTTTTGTTTCAATTTTGATTCAGTCAATCTTTCCCTCTCCTTGTGTTGTTCTTTCGATTCCTGGTTGGACGTTGAATTCATTCACACTCATTCATACCTAGGGCATTTTGTCAGGCAAACTTTCATGCTGATTATTCAGGCAAAGCCAAATCTGATCAAGGCTTGATGCCATTTGTTGACTAGTTTCAGGAATAAATGAAACATAATTGCCACAGTGCTCTTGTGGTACAGCGGTAGTGTCCCTAACTCTGAGGTAGAGGGTTTGGATTCAAGTTCCACCTGCTCCAAAGAGATGCCTTAATGTCTTTGAACTGCTTGATTAAAAGCATACTGTTTGTTTTTCTAAGTGATTGCCAGAGTGGTTGAGGAATGTATTTGCATTGTGGGGTCCCTTGGAACATTTGTACAAGTAAGTTAACTGAATGAATTAGCTGGATTCAATAACTACCCACCTGAAAAACTTAAGTTTTATTTCAAAGAAACTGACAAATTTAAAGCTGCATACAAGGCTATGTCTTGTGAAGGTATATAAGTAAACGGGTTGTGATCTACCTTTGAAGCATTTTCAGTATGAAATACTTGATCAAAGCCTGAAGAATGATATAGGTCTTTAGTCTTCGTTTTTTGCCTCTAATGTTAAACAGCCAATTCAATGGGAATAGCATCAAGAAGCATGTCAAAGGTGATGTACAAAAGGCATAACCTGTATGATTCACCTCAGGATAATGAATACAGGGAAAAAAAATTCAAAAACCGAATGAGTGACAGACAATTAAATATTAACAACAAAAACAAAAATTGCTGGAAAAGCTTAGCAGGTCTGGCAACATCTGTGGAGGGAAATCAGGGTTAATGTTTTGAGTCCAGTGACTCTTCCTTCTTCAAACTAGTCATTTTTTAAAAGTTTACTGATCATGTAAAATGTAGAAAGCAAATCACAAAATAAACAATCTCAGTACTTGGAAGATATTGCCATTCAGCATAAAATGCTTTAATTTGGTGCTTGTCTTTCATTTTTGAATCCTACTGCACCAGAGTCTTCAACTTAGGAGGCACTGATTCTATTGAGAATATTCCAAATTGTCTTGTAGTATGAGTTATGGGCCCAGAGGTCCAGGCTGCAGACTACATCATCGTGGCCTGGATTACAGAGCACAATGTCTGAGAGGAGCTAATGAGCTGGCTGGTTATGGGGCAGGGCTAGCTGCCATTCTGTAAGCGGATACTAGAATCTTCTCCCACCTCAGCACTCCTCGTGCCCAACCTGTGAATGTAGTGATATTATTACTTGCTGCTATACAAATCCATTACACTTCTTCCAGCAGATTTTTTTTTGAAACAGCGAGGCCCACGTCCAGTTCCAGTCTCCCCATTGTACAAAAGGATATTATTAAGCTGGCGAGGGTTCAGAAGAGATTTACAAGGATGTCGATGGGAATGAAGGGTTTGAGTTGGAAGGAGAGGATGGATAGGCTGGGACCTTTTTCCATAGAGTGTAGAGGTTGACAAGTGACTTTATAGAGGTTAATAAAATAATGAAGGGGCATAGATAAGGTGAACCACAGGTGTGTTTTCCCTAGGGTGGGAGATTTCAAGCCGAGGGTCATATTTTTAAGGTGAGAGGAAAAAGATGTAGAAAAGACATGAGGAGTTTTTTTTGACACAGAATGAGCTTACAGAGGAAGGGTGGATGTGGGTACAGTTACAACATTTAAGTTCATGAACAGGAAAAGTTCAGAGATATATGGGCCAAGCGCAAGCAGTGGAGACTAGTTTGGTTTGGGATTATGGTCAGCATAGACTGGTGGGTCTGTTTCTATGCCATATGACTCTATGGCTCTAGAAGTGGCTTTCTGCACTAGCAAAAGTGTATGTGAACCCACAGCCTTCAACTTAAAGGAGTACTTGCATCCCCTGATACAGGGCTCATATATAATCTAATTTACTCTCTCATCTTCCTAAATTTGACTGTCCATCAGAACTGATTTCCTCCACTGGATGAGGCCTCCACATTTCGAGGAGTTGAAATGAAACAAAAAGAGACAGGCTGTGCATTGCACTACACTGCAGGAAAGAAAGAAGATGTCATAAGAGAGTCAAGGGATCAGGTCAAGAGGAAATCTGCTGAGCATCTCCTCCAGCGCTGCAAATAGGCATAGCTATTATGCTGCCTCTTCCATGACTGCCAATATGGACTTGTTAGAGGGAAAGTGGGTAGAATGATGCACTGGTCCCTACTCATGAGAGGCTTGAAGAATACAATTTGTCATAACCTGCAGAAATTTTCAATTGTCCCAATCTTCCCAGTGATGCTTTTCAAGACGAAGGCACTTTTCAACTAAAGCAACCTGCTAAAAAGCTACAGATTTTGCTTGTTTCCGAGAAACAGAAACTATTCACCTACAACAGGGAAAAAAAATACACAGTAGTCCAGCTCTGATGCCCACTCTTATAAAAAGATAGCTAAACACAATAGAAAATCACACTACACAACTGTGTTAAGTCTTTCAGTTAAATCATGCCTAATTAAGAAATGCTTGTGAGAATACAAAGCTGTGTGTGTGTGTGTGTGTGTGTGTGTGTGTGTGTGTGTGTGTGTGTGTGTGTGTGTGTGTCTTAGTCATAGCTTGTGAGAATACAAAGCTGTGTGTGTGTGTGTGTGTGTGTGTGTGTGTGTGTGTGTGTGTGTGTGTGTGTGTGTGTGTGTGTGTGTGCGCGTGTGTGTGTGTCTTAGTCATAGCTTGATAATAAATGTCCAATTCCAAATTGAGATTGTCCAGGGCACATCGTACAGGAAAACATTGATACCATATTATGCAAGCATTAAAAAGATTCCTATAATCTGTCTTGAACTAATGGCTCGGTTTATAGAGCTGATTGGATTATTTACTCTTCAGACATGTAGCTTCTGTATTTCAAAGAGGTTTGGCCAAATGAAAACAGTAACTGTCTTCAGGGGGTTTCTAACTTTATCACTGTTCTTTTAAAACAGTATTCGATCATATAGCAGCGGTGGATGGTGTGTTGCACACAGAAATGATTTCCAATAAAATGAATCATCATTAAGTGCAAGTTACTTTTATCTAAAAATCTATCGGCTCTTAAGGCATTGACCACATCTGAAGTGCAAGGCAGTGATTTCTCTTTATACCCGTGAAAGATCATTTTCATTAGATAAGAAATTCTGAATGTCTGCTGGCTCAACAGAGTTAATCTTTAATCTTGTAACATTTACAAATTATACAGTACATTTTTTGGATTTCCAAACATCAAATCAAATGTACCTAGAATTGTAACACAACTTCTATGAATAAAAGGCAGTTTTGATTCCTGAATTGTGATAAATATTGGCCTTGAAGACTATTTGACCTGAGGTCATTTTTCAACCATTTTTGCCCTGGGATGTGATCATTGACCACATGGCCACCATGTGACCATTGCCATTGCTGTATTTGAAGCCCATCCCTAATTGCCCAAGAAAGTGATGGTGAGTCCCTTCTTGAGCCACTGCCAACTCTTGCATTTCTACACTAGATTTCATAAGATTGCTCACATGTTTCGTTGAGTCTTCATTGCTCGTATTAATATAGTGAGGATGAACAAATTGTTCTTTCTATCAGGAATGAGTGAGAAAACAGGATTTTGCACTGAGCAATAAAAAAAGACAAAGTACAATTGCAAAATAAAGAATATGAATTAATTAAAATATTTTAGTGTACTAAGTAGCTGAAAATTGAAGCTCATGGGCTCTCTTGTGGCCCAGTAGTAGTGCCCCTACCCCGAGACTGGGAGGCCCAGGTTCAAGTCCCACCTGCTCCAGAGGCATGCAATAACATCTTTGAACAGGTTGATTTGAGGATGAAAAAAGAAAACTAAAACTCACCATTGGCTAAGACATCAATTGCAAAAGTGAGCAAAAACAGCTCAAGGTAGAAGTAAACATTTTGAGTGTTTGTCAATATGTTACTGATATATTTTATAAATTGCTAATATTTTCACATAAGTTTGTGCCCAGATATGTTCACAACTAATTATTTAGGTGAAGCAGAAGGCATTGATTGAAAGGCAACAGTTCAGTATTCTAGGATCAAAGCGCTGCTGGTAAGGTCAACATTTGTTTGCCTTCACTTACTGGCTTTGAGAAGGTGGTGGTGAGCTGCCTTCTTGCAGCAGCGTGGCATATTTACATTCATTTTCTGGATTACATGGTAATGCCAGCAGATGCCATTTCATTTTAAAAGTACGGGGTGTTAGGAATGGGCATTGCTCTCAGATTACAAGTGTCCCAAAACTAAGGGCTTTCGGCTCAATATTACCTGTATAGTAATTGTACCAACATTAACTCCACAGCTGATCAAAAAAAAATCAAACATATGATGGCATTTGGTAGCCAGCCCACAAAGGTCTCCTTGAAGGAGTGGATTTGACAATTTGTTCCTTCACAACTAAGTGGACTTTTTAATGTGTGTACACACATTTTTTGGTTGGTTTCATTTTTCTTTGTCTTTGACATTTTAAAAGCATTTTCTCCAGAATCAGCAAATGTTACAGACTTATTTTTGTTTTGAATTGGGAGGAGCACAGTGCTCATTTAATTTTGAATGCCTTCACAGCACTGATTCTATGTGTTAGGTCTCTGTCCTTCACCTGCTGTTCACAGTTCAGCTCATTCAGTTTTGAAGTTATGTCTGGAAAGGAGTGTGAGGTCAAGGAATCATGTATTGTATGACAGTTCACTACCCTTGATTCCTGATTGAACTAAAGCAAAAATGTCAGTCACCATCTTGAAAAATCATTGTGGGACCGTCACTTGACCAACCAGCACAGAAGATTAGCTCACAATAGGAAGCATTGAGTTTATCAAGTAATGCTTTAAACAGTAACTTTACAGGTGGCATAGTGGCTCAGTAGTTATCACAGCTGCCTCAAAGCAGCAGGGGCCCGGATTAGATTCCATCCCTGAGTGGCTGTCTATGTGGAGTTTGCATGTTCTCCCCGTGTCTGCGTGGGCTTCCTCTGGGCGCTCCGGTTTCATCCCACCGTTCAAAGGTGCGCAGGTTGGGTGGATTGGCCACACTAAATTAACCAATGTGTCCAGGGATGTGTAGGTTAGGTGGATCAGCCATGGAAAATGCAGGGTTATGGGGATAGGGTAGGGGGTTATGTCTGGGTGGATGTTCTTCAGAAGGTCAGGATGGACTGAATGGCCTGTTTCCACACTTTTGGGAGTCTTTCATTCTAGATGATGCTGAAGCACTCTTGGTAAAATTGACTGTTTGAACTTTAGTTACATGAGGAAAAAAAAACGTTACTTTCCTCCTTAACGCTTGCCAGTACAGCAGGTTGTGTGCTCTAAAGAAAACAACATGAGGAAGAAGACCTTGCCAAGACCTCGCTGGCAGTCAAGTAAAGTCAATGACCCACCCCAAAGAAGCTGTAGTTCAGGTCAGAAGGCAGCTTAATGGTCTCTACAATACTGCCACTGAAGCTGCATCATAAAGAAGAAGGCACCTCAATGCCTGAAATGTCCTCAAAGGTATATAAATTTCTTCCAAAATGCCAGGACCACGCAAGCAGACTTTTGTGTTTGGGAGGGTGAGAGAGCTTGATCACAGGAGAGTGTCCAACAGCGCTGGGTGACCTCTCCATGAATCGTGTAGCACTCAGGGAGAGAAGCTCCTTCTCCTTAGATATCCATTGCTAGATGTCCCAGATATGGTCCGGGAGATCTGTTCTCCTTCCAAAGTATGCTCTTTCCAAACTAAAAGGCCCTGATGCAGGCCCCATGCGTCTGGGTTTAGAAAGCAAAACTTTATTGTTGCCTTGATTGGTTCAGTTGGCTGCTTGTTCCTGGTGATGCCAATGTGCTCTGAACATTTTTGTCACTTGTCACCATCTCAGGTCATTTTGCTGTCCCTCTTTGTGCCTAGGCAATCTCTAAACTGTTTTAATAAATTAATTCATAGGATGAAGGTGTCGCTAACTGGGCAGCATTAATTGCCCGTCCCTATTTGCGCACAGAGCAGTTAAGAGTCAACCACATTGCTGTGTGACTGGAATCACACATAGGCCAGACCAGGTAAGGATGGCAGTTTCTTTCCCTCAAGGGCAATGGTGAACCAGATGTGTTTTTCCTGACAATTGATTTGTAGCTCGCATTAGATTCAAGTTCCAGACATTTATTGAATTCAGACTTCACCATCTGCTGTGGCAGAAGTCGAACCTGGGTCCCCAGGACGTCACCAGGGTCTCTAGATTAACAGTCCAGTGATAATACCACTAGGCCATCGCCTGTCTCTCTGCGTTGGGAAAATTCATCCCTGTGAATGGTCATGGTGTAAATGCAAGTTCTACCTCTAGCTACATAAACACTTGGGATAAACTGGCAGTAGTAGTATTCCTTCCTCTGGACCAGGGGTCCTGGGTTCATGTCCCCAGCAGGGTACATTGTGGACTGTCCTTCCATGGCCAATGTGGTTCCACAGGCTGATCATCCTTCTAAACCTTCTGCCCTTCCCCTCCTTTTCCCCCAGGTTTGGGTGAAAATAAGCAAAGAGGAATGCTTGATTATGAGCCATTAGACTAGGATAATAAGTGCAAGTGCAATAACAACCTGTGAGACCTAGTCTATTGGAAGAGTGAAGCTGATGGATGTATGAGCATGATTTAACTTTTTCATTTATAAACAAAACACAATTAGATTGTGATAGCAAGCTGTGGAGCTGGAGGAACACAGCAGGCCAGGTAGCATCAGAGGAGTAGGAAAGCTGGCATTTCGGGCTGGGACCCTTCTTCAGTATTGAAGAAGGGTCCCGATCCAAAACATTGGTTTTACTGTTCCTCTGACGCTGCCTGGCCTGCTGCGTTCCATCAGCTCCACACTGTGTTATCTCAGACTCCAGCGTCGGCAGTGATTAGATTGTGCCTTGCATATCAGCCTGAGTGACTACATTAGTATTTAAAGGCATTTTTGTTTGATTCACTTGATGATAAATTTAGAAAATAGAGGTATTACTTTGATAACCCTGGACTAAACAGTGCAAATCTGAAAATACAGTGAAGAACTGACCTCTGGATTTACTGGTGAAACGTTTTCTTTGCCCACTGGAGGAACTGCGTGGGAGCAAAGCTGTCTGCTGGTGGCTGATGTCCACAGGGCTGGTGGCTAATAAGTTCTCTTTGTATTTATTCATGAGCGACAGCTTGGTGGTATCACTTCCTGTAAGGACAAACAGTAAAGGCAAAAGCTTTTATTTACCATTTGAAGTTTTTCTTCACCCCCCAATCCCATGAAAAAAACCTCACAGCCAGTATTTACCTTTGTATTCTCAAGCACATGATAGAAATTTCCATCATTCACATCCACGAGAATCTACAATGCCTTTGACCCACTCACTCATGTTCCAAATTTAGCTGATCAATTTGAACCATGCACTTAGATACCGAAAAGCTATCAACTTTGAATCTGACAGTTTTGTCAACCTAGGACCAATACAACTGTAACAAATTGATATGTTATCAGGGGTTGTAAAAAGCAGAGGCAGTTGGAAAATTATCAGAGCTAACTGACATCTGCTGGAGACAACAGCTCTCAGTCCATAGAGAAAGCAGCATCTATTCACAACAGTACCATGGTGCTTCTAGCTAAGCTTCCTAAATGAAGGATTTACAGAGTAAGCATTCCTGATAGAAGAATTGATGGAGAAGACAAAGAACATTCCAGAAGATGTAATCTGGCTGTAATTTTGAGAGGCTAAAGTTTTGTTTTGTAAGTGGACCTTGTAGTTATTGGAACAGCATGCCACTAGAATCTTGAGTTATTCAGGAATAGTACATAGTTAGAATGCATTTTTAGATAGTTTAGTTAATTTGTCCACTGTTAGACTTATATTAATAACTTATTACTTGTTAATAATAAAGTGAGTGTCTGGGATTTATTTGGAATAAATTTACACATGGAAATAAACATTCCAGGTACGTATCATTTTACTCCACTCAGCTCTTCTGTCTGAAAGTGTCTCTTTCACATGGCCATGGGGCTGTCCAATCCATGAACACCACCTTCATGTCCTTAACTTCAACTGAAAGAATGAACAAGCGCAGGTGCGGGAACCATGATCACACTTTCTGTGCTAGAAACCAAGGTGAGTAATGTAATTGTTTGATTTGGGCGTGATGATAAAGCATTAAACATCTCAAGTCTAAGTACAACGTCCGTCAAACATACCCACTTCCAGTTTTAACCAATACTGGACATGGGAGAGCAGGTGCAGGAGAACTGTATGTTGAGGTACTATGCACTACAAACTGTCATATTCAGTTCTATTTCAACGGGAGGAAGGGTCATGTTTTCAGCACCGTTCAATAAGAACGTGATTGATATGTTTGTGTTGGATTCTTGATAGACAAGTCGGGGGTGGGGTGGGGGGAGGTGGCCTGAATGTTTATGCGGGGGGAATGAGGGAATGTGATATTGACATTACAATCAAATGAGCATAAGCTTATTAGCTGGCAGATGGAGCACAAGGTGCATCTTCTGCTCCAAGAGTTTCTCATGGCAATATGTCTTCATCAAGAGAAAGCTTTCCGTCTTCATTTCACCTTAACACTGAACAGATTTTACCAGAGAAATGCAACTTTTACTTCCATGTTGCTCCCAAGAGCATACAGATTCCATAATTTATCACGTCAAAACAGTGTGATGTGCAATAATTAACGCAATCCTCTTTATAAGAGGGGTAACATGTGTTGTCCTTAAATGACATTGGGGTGAGGTATCTCATACTTTTTGTTATTAGTAAATCAGCTATCACTAACACACACATTGTCAGAGGGCTACAGTGAGAGAATGTGGCAAGAAAGATTTTACTTCTGATTTTCTTGGGATCAATCAGCTTTTATCAAATTCACGTTATATTACAAGTTAATTGTAACCATGTATTGGTGGCCAAAAGTAATTTATTTAGAATTACACAGGTTAGATCTACAATATTCAGTCTATTTGTTATAGCTGGTATAGTTGGAAATTTGGTGGCTACTTGAATAATCTAGAAATTAATGCATTGGAAAGAAAAGCAAATTTTAAGTGAGGTGGTGTGTTACCATTGCCATTTGGATTAGAAGTGTTTGTGCTCCATTTAGATTGAGCTGAATTTAGTTAAGTTTCCGCGAGAATACAAAATTGATTTGGGAAGGTTCTCGTGACTCTAGAGTAGAGACATCCTTTTAGAAGTCTACACCAATGCATTTATATATATATATTTAAATGTATTCTTTCATTGGATGTGGGAGCTGCCTGCATGACCAGGATTTACTGCTTATCCCTAGCTGCCCTTGAACCAATGATTGGCTTGACCATTTGAAAGGCAGTCAACCAGTTTTATGGGTCTGGTGTCAAACCAGTTAGGGATAGCATTCATAGATGACCGTGCAGTTGCAGCAAGACCTCCCTACTTACCAGATAAGAATTTCCTACCCTTATTGATATCAGCTGACTAAATGGTTTTGTGTAACAATCCAAGATAGCTGCCGTGGTTATCATTAGTTTTCAATTATTTTCATAACTAGCGTGAAATTCCAGAATTATTTTTGGAACTTAATTCCCACCATTTGCTATGATTGGAATGAAACTTGTGACATCATAATGATACCGTTTTTCCCACTAGATACAGTCATAAAGTCTATGGCACAGAAAAAGATCCTTTAGCCCATTGAGTCGGTCAAAAACAACTACTTCATTATTCTCATCCCAAAGAAAGATACAGCCCAAAATCCAAGTTTGCCCCCAATATGTTGTGGAAATTGTATTGTCTCCAGAGTTCCAGTTTCAAAGATCAGGATAGAGTGAAATATAAATACAAAAATGTATTTGTAATCCTGCCATATGTTCACAACTACAGGTACTATGAAGCTGGGCATTCGGCAAGATGAGCTTGGAAATATTACCTGTTAATAAAACAGGTCAATTTATTTTCTTTCCTTCTACTGTTGTTGCTTAAGGGAATAAGGGTTATCTTCAGATCACAGAGAACTAAAACAGAACAGTGAATTGACAGTGACGGCTGAATAGCCCATTGGTGCACAGTGACTTCAATCAGACAAAGACTAGGCAACAGATCAATGCAAATAATCAGAGTTGCCTATGGATAAATCAAAAGAAATTATTGATGACAAATAAAAATAAATGCAATAAGAGCCTTACAACAAGTTAAAAGTAAAAAAAAGTTAGCTTCATCCTAAAGTAGCCTTCAAGTACACTCTCACACCTTTTCTCGTTTCATGTAGAGAAGTTTTAGCCGAGTGTTTAAATAGGCAGACAGAAGTCATTATCACTTCACTACCTCCCTCCTCATCAAAACAAGCAGGAGGCTATTTCAATGTACAGGAGGTGATGGCCAAGTGGTGTTATTGCTGGCAAGTTAATCCAGAGACCCAGATAGTGCCCCAAGGGCCTGGATTTGAATCCTGCTGCAGCAGATAATGGAATTTGAATTCCATTTTTAAAAAAATCTGGAATTAAGAAACTCATATCGGTCATGAATTCATAGTTGGGGGGAAAATCCCGTCTGGCTCACCGATTTCCCATAAATACTGCCTAGTCAGTGATACCCTCATCCTGTTAATAAATTAAAAAAATGGAATCCACAAGGGTGATAAGATCTGGTTAATCATTTTTTCGGTACAAAGAAGTGAACATGTAGTTTCTGTAGGCATTGAGTGGTCAGCTTTCAATGACGTCACCCAAAAATGGGCTGCAAATTACAGGGAGAGATCTTTGTGGTGGCCAGTTTGACAATGTAAACTTCAGAACTTGTATAACCTCATGGATTGAAAGAATCAGTGACAACTCTTTTCTGTTTTTTTTCCCTAAATGAAACATAAAAGGAGAAATTATTAGAAAGGAATTAAAAGCAACATGCAAGTTAACCATCCCTGGGAAGAAGGAGTTGAAGGAACATAAATAAGTTGTTTCCTGGGAGAGAGGAGGTAAGAATGATAGATAAGTTACTGCCGCATGAAAAATAGGCAATTAAGACTGCCTGCAGAAGCAATGTCCTGAAGTAAAGGGGTACATTTGCGGAAAAGTTGTGTTTTCAAGCAGACCGGTAATTCTGAATCTCACAAGGAACAATGGAGCTACTGCTTATAAGAAAGCAAGCTACGAACTTGAGGACTCTATAAGTTTTTTCAATGTTGGGGGTGTGAAAGAATCTAAAGGATCATCAATAACGTAACACCACAAGCTTGAAAGAGAGAAGGTTGCATAAGCTTTCAACTTCAGAACTCTCCCTGAGCAAAACCCTGAAGAGCAAGGATCAAAACCCGAGACACTTCCAGAGACAGACACGATTGCTTGGTGTCGAGCTCTGGTCTGCAATCAGTAATTTTCCGATTTTTAAGTTGTTCCAATCACCCCAGATCCCTGGTTCGAGACACCGGACTTATTCAGGGAATGTGAAATGAAGAAGACAGTAGACAGGTGTTTCAGGGGCAAAAAAATCTGTTTATTTAAAATACAAAAGGTAAACATAATACATGAAAGGTAAATACAATAAAAAGGAAAAATAACACCATCAATATACAGAGGATAAGAATACTATTAAACATACTGATGGATAGATTAAACACTATTTAATTACAGAAACTTTTATCAGGCTTCTTACCCTTGGAGACCCAATGCACTTCCACCATCCGCGTTTTCCTCTCTGGAAGCGAGATGAGAAACTTTGGGGTCATGGGACTGTCAGCTCACCACTGAGGAAAACATAATTTTCAACAGTGCTCCATTACCGAGGCTCTTGCTATCGGCTCCCTTGGTTCTCTAGCAGCCTGCTACTGCTCGAGTGAAATAAAAATCATTAAGAAGGGAGGCTAGAAAAACGGGCACAGCAACTGGAATAAACAGGGCCTCAACATTGGCCATAAAGCAAAGTAAGCTGGGAATGCCTGAGCCAAGACAGACACAAGAGACAATTCTGCCAAGGGACAAGCCCTGACAAGATTTAAACCCTGACAACTGCAAACCAGAAAACATCAGGAAGTGTGAAAGGGCAATTCAACCCTTCCTGGCAAATAAACAACACTAGGGAGAGAGAAGGGGGATAGAGAGAGAGATTCTGTATATGTGTCGGCCTTATCTGAAGGGGGTGATTGTTACAATATGTTTAAGGTGAAAGCTAGATAAGCGCAACATTGTGAGGTCAATTTCCAGATATCATCCTGCAACTCATCCACTTCGCCCTCGACTGCAACATTTTCACCTCAACACCAGTTCTTCATTCAGACCACATGTAACAGCCATGGGGACCACATTTGCTCCCCAATCTATCCACATTTTCATGCACAGGTTTGAACAAATCTTCTTGCTGCACAGAACCTCTGACCAAAGCTCTACACCAGATACATTGATGACATTTTCGTCCTTTGGGCTCATGGCGAGGAATTGCTGAAACAACTACACAGTGATATCAACAAATTTCATCCCACCATCACACTTACCATGGACTAGTCTTCAGAATCAGTCTCATTCTTGGACACGCATCTCCTTTAGGGGCAGACACTTCAGTAGCTCACTCTACCACAAGCTCATGGATAACCTCACGATGTTGCACTTCTAGAGCTTCCACTCTAAACATATCGAAACAGCCATCCCTGACGGAAAAGCCCTGCACATTCACAGGATCTGTTTGGATGAGGAGGAATGCGATGAGCACCTGATGGAGTTGAAGGCCACGCTCACAGGAACAGGATATGATGCTCAACTCATCGATTGCCAATTCTGGCGTGCCACAGTGTAAGACCATAATGATCTCCTCAGAAGACAGACACGGGATATGGCTGATAGGATACCCTTCATCGTCCAGTACTTCCCAGGAGCGGAGAAACACATGCCATGTTCTTTGCAACCTTTAACACATTATTGATGGACCATGAGCATCCTCATCATACCTCTACTTCTTGCCTTCAAACAACCACCAAAACTTAAACAGACCATTGTTCGCAGCAAACTACCCAGCCTTCAGGGCAACATTGACCACAACACGATACAACCCTGTCATGGCAACCTCTGCAAGACATGCCAGATCTTCAACATGGACACTACCATCACACGTGGGAGCATGACCCACCACGTGAACAGCAGATACTAATGTGACTTGGCCAACATTGCCTATCTCGTACACTGCAGGCAAGGATGCCCGAGGCATGATATATTGGTGAGACCATGCAGATGCTTCAACAATGGATGAAGGGACACCATGCAAAGATTGCTGAACAGAGACGTTCCCTCCCAGTGGGGAACACTCCAACATTCATGGTCATTTAGCCTCTGATCTTCGGGGAAATGTCCTCCAAGGCAGATTTTTGGATATATAACAACGCAGAATTGCTGAGCAGAGGCTGATAGCCAGGTTTGGTACCCACGAGGACAGCCTCAACTGAGAGCTTAGATTCATGTCGCACCACAGGTGACAACACCGCACCGTACACTCTCACACATACACACTCACACACATGTATACACACACACACTCACTCACACAAATACATTCATGTGCATACACACATACGCACACACACACAGAGTCACATATAAATTGATAAAATCCCCACAGCTTCGTTACACAGCCTCAACTGAGAGCTTAGATTCATGTCGCACCACAGGTGACAACACCGCACCGTACACTCTCACACATACACACTCACACACATGTATACACACACACACTCACTCACACAAATACATTCATGTGCATACACACATACGCACACACACACAGAGTCACATATAAATTGATAAAATCCCCACAGCTTCGTTACACAGCCTCAACTGAGAGCTTAGATTCATGTCGCACCACAGGTGACAACACCGCACCGTACACTCTCACACATACACACTCACACACATGCATACACACACACACTCACTCACACAAATACATTCATGTGCATACACACATACGCACACACACACAGAGTCACATATAAATTGATAAAATCCCCACAGCTTCGTTACACAGCCTCAACTGAGAGCTTAGATTCATGTCGCACCACAGGTGACAACACCGCGCTGTACACTCTCACATATACACACTCACACACATGCATACACACACACACTCACTTACACAAATACATTCATGTGCATACACACATACGCACACACACACAGAGTCACATATAAATTGATAGAATCCCCACAGCTTCGTTACAGGCCCCTTTGGCCCAACAAGTCCACAGTGATCCTCACTGCATCCCACCCAGATCCATACCCCCATAACCCACATAATCTATATATCCCTGATCCACCACGGGCAATTTAGCATTACCAATCCACCTAACATGCACATCTTTGAATTGTGGGAAGAAACCGGAGCACCCGGAGGAAACCCATGCAAATCTCTGGGGTGAACTTGTGCTTGCAGATACATTCTATTTTGTTCAAAAAGCACACAATTTAAAGACAGTTAGTCAATGCAGCATTTTATAAATTCCTATTTTAGAAATAAAACCAGTCTGAATCCAAACCACAACACAAATAGATTCTAAACAAGGCCTCACACCTAACATGCATTGTCTGACCTAAAATATCACCTTTTAATTACACTGATAAAACCTTTATTTCTCTCAGGACAGTGGCTTGAAAGGAATTCAAGGATTTACATAGACGTGATAATCAATTAAAACCTTCTAACTGATCAAAGATTTAACAGCATCTTAGATCATCAGTGGTGTGACCCTTTGATCTTTTACTTATAAATTCCATGTTGGATACCATCTCTCTCCCTCACGCCTGAGGAAGGAGCAAAGCTCCTAAAGCTTGCATTTTCAAGTAAACCTGTTGGTCTATAACCTGGTGACATGTGATTTCTGACCTTGTTAAAAACTTGGACAGAATTTAATGGAAGATCAAATGAAGACTACTCAGGGCTAATTTGGAAGGAGGACCTGTGTCTGAAACCATGATTCAGGTGAGAAGAATTTGTTAAGATCGGGGCCATCAGGTTTTATTTCGGAAAATCACGGAAAAATGATGAGCATTCTTCATTTAGCTGTGAAAGAATGAACAGTACTCATTTTGCCCACGATAAAGCAGTCAGCCTTCATTTTGCCTGAAGATGCCAGGAAACCTCCATTTTGGCAGCAGATGGCTGAAACCTCCTTTATGACAAAATAAAAGAGAAAACCCAAGTGACCAGTGCTGTGGTTTAGCAATACTGTATTTCATCGCGTAAATCATCAAAAGAAGAAAAATATATCAAGTGTTCAGAAAATATTTATCAGGATGTTGCCATGTATGGAAGGTTTGAATTATTAAGAAAGGCTATACTGGCCGAGATTGTTTTTTAACTAGAGCACAGGAGGTTGAGAGATGACCTGATAGAGATTTATTAAAACATGAGTGGTGTGGAAAGGGTTAATAGTGGGCATCTTTTCCCAAGGGTGAGGGATCTCTAGAATAGGGGGCATATTTTTAAGGTGAGAGAGGGTGATTAAAACATGCATGAGGACAACTCTTCTACACAGAATGTATTTCGCACGGGGAATGAACTTACTGTGGAAGTGCTGGATTTGGGTAAAGTTGTAATATTTAAAAGACACTTAGGCAAATATTTGAATAAGAGAGGTTTGGAGGGATATGGGCCAGGAGCAAGCAGGTGGGATCAGTTTAGTTTGGGAAGCTGGTTGGAATGGGCTGCCTGGACCAAAGTGTCTATTTCTGTATTGTATGATTCCATGACTTTGTCATGTTTTTACACTGCAGAGTTTGGTAAAACTGAAACAGCATTGCCATATTGAAGATTTAAAAAATCTATTTGGGAAAGAGATTAAGGCAGCATCTTTAACACTGCCAAAATATAACTATTTGAACTCAGGAATAAAAGCAGCAATGAAAATGTGCAAACATTTAAAAAAATTCTTAAATAAAGAATCAAAAATAAACCCACATTCAGAAGAACATGCGAGAGTATTAACACTACTTGTTAACCTTAATTTCCGAGATGGATCATTTGAAATATACAATTGGACATTTTAGAGAAAAAAACACAGGATTGCATTGAAGCTAGACACTGAATAACACTCTGAACAAGCAAATATACCGGTGCATTTAATAGGAACCACAGTTGACAATGTTAAGCTCATTTAAAGCATAGATATATTTGATGAATTCCAGAATTTTTTCACAATTTACTTAATCTAAGAATTTATAATTCTGGAAAGAGCAAGATTTAACATAAAAGTTGAGCACCAGAGTTATTATGGTTACATTCATTAACGTGTGCTGCAGATTAGTAGAAAATAAAGGCTGGGGAGTTTTAAGAATCAAGCCTGAAGAATTTTAAAATCAGAAGTCATTAGAAATAAAATTGCTGCTGGAATGACAGGTGAGTCTTTTCCAGACTTATTATAATCCAAAGATTTACTTTTAGAAAAATCTATTTAGATTGTGTTTGAAGCAGAAAAATTACAAAGGTATCCTGAGAGGAGCAGGATAACCTTTTCACAGAGATCGACAGAATCCATGTAGTTTCTAGTGTGTAAAAACCTTCAAAACACGTGTAGAAAACCAATGCAAAGAGCAGGTCAGACAGCAGATATGAAGGGCAGAATTTCATTTGGACTTGAACAACATGGACTGTAGCCAATCTTGTGGTACCCCATACCCATAGGTTTTAGCATTCAAAATTTGACAGCCTCCAAGACTCTTAAGTCGCTTTCTGATCCACTTTTGCATTCCAATGGTGCAGCAAAGAAACCATGCAGTTGGGAATACACACACCCAGTTCACGGGCTAGTGTAGGCTGTATCTCCAGGCTTTTTGTTTGCGGTCATTACACTTACGCACTGTGAGCCTATTTGGACGTTCACAGTATTCCTTCTTTGCCTTGCCTTTTTGCAACCTGCAGTCTCAGCCAGAAATACCAGGCTTGCAGAACAGCTTTGCTGTTGCATTTAGTGCAGGCAAAAAGCCAGGAAGTGTGTCATGATTGTCAACAGTCCTTAGTTAGGTCAAGGGAGATGGTCTGCATTCAGCAAATTTACGTGCAGTAAGTGAATGGAAGCCTCCAAAATAAGTCCAAGGGCTTTGACATGGCGAATCAGCCACCCAGGTCCATCAGAGTAACGGCCCTCTCCTCATCAGGGGCGAGGAACTAAATGTCCATGAACTCACTACCCATTTTCACTGTTTCTAGCCTATTGCGGGCAGTTTGCCTGCTGAAAAAAGACAAGAGAAGTATTGAGGGCTGTTAAATTGAATGGCACAGCTGCTACTTTTGGTGCAGGTTGAGAAATGTCTCAGTGAGTGGGTTGGTGTCACAGATGGTACGAGGTTGGGTGGGTGAAACCATGTGAAGCAACATGTCACGAGCATAAGTGAGAATGGTAAAGCATGTGCCTTGGTGAGAGATGGGTGCAGAAGCATGGAGAGAGTA
Organism: Stegostoma tigrinum; assembly: GCF_030684315.1. Lineage (NCBI taxonomy): Eukaryota > Metazoa > Chordata > Chondrichthyes > Orectolobiformes > Stegostomatidae > Stegostoma > Stegostoma tigrinum. The sequence continues at coordinate 15,142,905 of NC_081361.1, forward strand.
AACACAGTGTGGAGCTGGAATAACACAGCAGGCCAGGCAGCATCACAGGACCAGGGAAGTTGACGTTTTGGATTGGGACCCTTCTTCGGGACGGGGAGGGGGAAGGGAGCAGGAAAATAAATAGAGCGTCGGGGGTGTGGGGCTCGGGTAAGGTGGGATGGTGAAAAGTGGATGCAGGTAGGAATAATGGGGTTTGGTCAGAGGGAAGGATGAGGCGGATAGGTGGGGAAGATGTTGGACCGATAGCGGATCCATTGTTTTGGTTGGATTGTGGCAAGTGCTGTCTGTCCCAGGCTTTCCATTACAGTTTCCGCTGTTAATCCTGACATCAACGACCATTCCGTTGATTTGTCCGCATATCTTGGCATTCAAGGTGAAGTGGGTTGTGAGGCACAGATTGAGTAGTTTATCGGTGCCGTGTTTGCTGATGGTGTTGATGCTGTCAGGCATCTGTAGCCCTGGCCTGTTTAGTAGCGAGGCTCGAGTTTCTTCAGCTAAGGGGATGCTTATGGAGGTAAACAGTGCAGTCACATTGAAGGAGACCGCGATCTCATCCTCAGCTATTCTGGTGTCCTTGATGATGTTCAGGAATTCTTGGGCGGAGTCCAATAGGTGTTTCCCCTGTCATTCTTTTGCTAGTCTGTATGTTGGTGCACCCAGCAATGAGACTATGGTTCTGAGGGGGACCTCCAGCTTGTGTACCTTAGGGAGCCCATAGAAGTGGGATGTGTCTGATCCTCTGGTTTCATTCCCTGGTAATCAAATTTGTTAATTCCACACCTCTTGTGTCGATTCCTCAGGGTGGTTATAATATGGTTTTCCAGTTGAGCTGTTGGGTCTGTCACCATCTGTTGATTGGTGCGGGTACGTGTGAGTAAAGTGTTTGCTTCCTCAGTGTATTGTGCTCTATTCAGTATGACAGTCCGCCAGCAGGATTACAATGTCCCTGTCTCTCTTGAGCCCTTGTAGGGCTTTCCTCTCTGGTGTGCTGAAAGTGTTCCCTTCATTCCTTCTGCTTAGTGTTGGGGCTACTATCTGTCTGCCAGTTTGTTGGGTTTCTTCGGGTGTGTCCTTTGTCCTTTAACATGGATTCCTGTGTACGCTAGTGTGGAGCTCACCGCTGGCCATACTTTTGACCATTATGCCCAGGACCCTCATCATTCCTCAATGGGTGAGGGTCCACTGACCTGCGCCTTAGCCTCAGATCAAATTGGGACGCTCTGGTGTCGTGGGCCTTGCTGCTGGTGCTGGGGCAATGGATTTCTCATCTAAGGGCTAATCCTTCCAGCAGGACCTCCAGGTCCCTGCCTGCAAAACAGGCAACCAAAGTATCCCCGTCTGCCATGTCTGGGGAAAATATCCGGAACCAGACTGACAGTGCTTTTCCTGATGTATTTTGAAGATAGCACAAGTGCCAAAGAATGCTGGTCAACTCTGCAATATTCTGACTGTGGTAACTTTTTCTGGAAACAACATATGCTAAGATGGGCATGAAACTGGACAAAATAGACAGGATTGGAGTGGATTGTTAATGGAGCGACAGCACAGTGTAAAGTTGGAGGAACACAGCAGGCCAGGCAGCATCAGAGGAGCAGGAAAGCCGATGCTCCAGGTCAGGACCCTCCTTCAGAAATGGGGGAGGGGGAAGGGAGCTCTGAAATAAATAGAGAGAGGAGAGGTGGGGCTGGGGAAGGGAGGTGGGTTGGTGATATGTGAGTACAAGTAAGCAGTGGTGGGGATTGGTCAGTGAGATGGGAGGGGCAAATACGTAGGAGAAAAGATGGGCAGGTTGTGTTCGGTCAAGGAGGTGGGATGAGAGGGAGCTTTGGTCATGGGATGAGGCCGGTAGGGTGCAGGAGTCGGTGGGGAGTTTTAAAACTGGCGAATTCCATGCTTAGGCCATTGAACTGTAGGCTCCCGAGATGGAAAATGAGGTCCTGCTCCTCCAGTTTGTGGGTGGTGTCATTGTGACACTGAAGGAGGCTCAGGATGGACATGTCATCTAGGGAGTGGGACGGGGAGTTAAAATGGTTGGTGGCTGGAAGGTGTCGTCATTTGTTGCATACAGAGTGCAGCTGCTCGACAAAATGATGTCTGAGCCTCTATTTGGTCTCACCGACATAGAGGAGGCCACATCGGGAGCAGCGGATACAGTAGGCCAAGTGTCCAGATGTGCAGGGTGAACCTCTGTCTGAGAAAAAGATTTGTTTTAGACCTTTAATGGAGTTTAGTGGGGAGGTGTAGGGGCGTGCGTAGCACTTCCTGTCTTTGCAGGTGAAGGTGCCGGGCGTGGAGTGCGTGGAGTGGATGAGGGAGTTGCGGAGTGAGTGGTGCCTGTGAAAGGCAAATAGGGGTGGAGAGGGAAAAATCTTTTTAGTTGCGGAGTCAGATTGTAAGCGGTGGAACTGGCAGACGATGATGCACTGGATGCAAAGGTTGGTGGGGTGATATGAGAGGATCAGGGGGATTCTGTCTTTATTTTTCTTGTGGGGGAGTAGGTTTGAGGGCAGAGGTGCAGGAAATGCAAGAGATGCAGTTGAGGGCATTTGTGATCACCAGAGTGAGGAAGTTTGGGTCCTTGAAATAGAAGGACATCTGGGATGTTTGGGAATGAAACGTACCAGCATGGGAGCAGATGATGCAGAGGTGGAGGAATTGGGAGTAGGGGATCACACTCTTGCGGGAGAGTGGGTGAGAGGAGATGTAGTGGGTGAGTCACCTCGCTCAGCCTCTGGGTGAAAATCCCACTAGGAAACCTTACGTAAGTGGAGCTTCACCTCCAAAAAAAGGCGAGACTCAGTATTTTCGGTTAAGAAACTCACATCGACGCAAAATGTGACCGGTTACTAAAAAAGAATGCTTAAAATGCTTTTTAAAATGTTTACTTTCAAAAGATGTGCAGAAAAGGGACACAGTTATAGAGCAGCAAATGGCAAAAGAGCTCCCCATACAAGGACATGAATACGTTTGGCCCACTGGAATTAGTTAAGTTACACAATGCATTCTCACTTGAGTTTGAAAGAACATTATGTCAATGGATGGTCCATTGATTTAATATTGGGTGAGCACGGCTGTCTGAACAGATCATTTACAATGGGTGATAAAATGAAAGTGACATTCTACAGAGATGAAACTGCAAGGTCCAAGTGGAACAGCTATCAGTATGACTAGCAGTATGCTCCAGCAGCACTGAGGGTGTCAGATAGCATAGTCCATATATACGTCACTTCTAATTTAGAAACCTCACTCTTGAGCAAGCATGTGTGTTTTGACATATATTTTCTTGAAGTCAGAGAAAGAACTTAGCTAGTTACAACGGACAATGAACAGGTGAAGAGAGACCGTGTTGTGTTAAGTCTGCCTGATGCCGTCAAGGAATGACTGGTCAGAAACTATCAGTTGTTGAACTGCTGGGATTTGATGGGGACCAGTATGTTGGCTGGGCAGCTGGTTAACAATGCAGAGTGATGCTAACAGTATGGGTTCAATTCCTCCACTGGCTGCAGTTACCACCAGGGATACTCCTTCACAACTTCTCCCCTTGTCTGAGGTGTGGTGACCACCAACTATCTCTCCTGGATGGGAGTCCAGCCCTCTGGAACTGTGGCAACTTTACCTTAACTGAAAACCAGCAAGGCGCTCCTGGGATTTTCTAGACTCGTGGCAGTATCCAAAAATGAAAACAAAAGGAATTTCTTAAGGTTATCTGTGATGGCACAAGTGAAACAGTGATGAAGAAACACGGGACAACCAACTGAGAATGTCCTACAGTTTGCTGGTATTGTCTCAGGTACAATGTGCTGATCACTTTGCAAGCATCCACTGCACCTACAGCAAGAGCTGAAACAATTCTGGCCTCCTTCGTCAATTCCAATGGTTCATTTAATTTTGATGCTGCAGTTATCAGTGCTGCCAGTTCCTCAGTAGGGCCAGGGATTTGGTTCTTGCTCACTTGTCAGTAATTACCCTGGGCTAGAATTCTCCCATGTTCTGGAGCACAGTGTGTCCACTGGCTGCTCACTTGCTGTATCTGATGGCAGCTGAAGACATGGAGGCTAATTATTTGGGTTTTATGCTGTACTCACTTTGACAGAACCTCTCGCTCATTAAATCTTACACAGTATTACACATCGGTTCCTCTAACAACAGTGCTCACATGCTGTCACCTCCAGCTATGCCTGCTTTGTTTGTTGAGATGGATCTTCTCCAGCCATAATCTGTGGACTATTCCCTTTCACCTTTCTTGCACTGTCTTTTACATGACCTCACTAAATCTGGGGGCAGCCGGTCACAGACGCCTGTTCTGTCACTCCACTTCTTCACACCTGTCTGCAACTGCTTTGCAAGATGGTGGCCACAATAAAAGCTGCTAGGCCCAAAACATCAGCTTTTATGCTCCTAAGATGCTGCTTGGCCTGCTGTGTTCATCCACCCCCACACTTAGTTATCTTGGATTCTTCAGCATCTGCAGTTCTCATTATCCTTGATCACAATTTTAACCTCACTGCGAAGCCTCTTCCAGGATGCCTAACCAGAAGAAGTTACCCTCCTCCCTCCAGACCAATCTCAGGGGATCTCTCTTCCACTACAATTCTCTTGTCCTTTTCCGATGAAGGGTTGAGGCCTGAAACGTCAGTTTTTATGCTCCTAAAATGCTACTTGGCCTGCTGTGTTCATCCAGCTCCACACTTTGTTATCATCCTTTTAAATTGAGTCCATGCTTTCAGCTTTCTGCATCCTCTGTCAAACCTGCCAGCCAGCCAAACTGTGCTGACCTGCAGGAAAACATGACCTTTGGCATGTCTAATTTATACAGATGTACCAGAAAGAGGGGAAAGAAAGAGAAAATCTCAACCTTCCCCAGTCAGTCTTTCCTAAACCGAAGTGACATTGCAGTACGCTTTGCTGTCACAATATAGGTTGCAAATAGGCAAAGCAGAGTTTACCCATATACTTCTTCTTCCCCATGAAAGCAGTGACCTTTTACAACAGTTTATATTAGCTGCACACATCTCTGAAGAAAGTAAGTAATATCTTTATTATTTGAGCCGCATGGGAATTGAGAGAGAAAGTGACTTGTAGAACAGTTCTCAACATGCTCCAATGTGCAATCTCAATAAATGAAATTTCCCTTTAGGGGAATTGTACAGCTCCACTGAAATATCAGAAAAAAGAATGAGGGCAGAAGTTGGAAGGATGCTATTGATTTTGTTTTTTCAAGTTTCTAAACTGTTCCCAGATATGTTTCTCACAACAGGAAAGTTGAACGTAGAAATTATTCAAAATGATATTAATTAACATCAGATCTTTAAAACCTAATCCCCATTCAGACTTTAACAGTTACCACAAGCTTGTTTAATCATACATTAGTTCAAAGTGCCCTTCAAATGTTAATTCAGGCTAACAGTCTGTGATCAACTTACTTCACCTCCTTTGTAATCAGTTCAGGGTAACACACTCTAGCTTCTCGAGACATCAGTAAATGGTTCAGAAATGCTACTGTTTTGTTGAAAATCAGTACTTCTGCTTTACCTGTTCAATTGGTGATTCAGTATTTTGTTTACAACCCAACCCATTGGAGACTTGTCAACTTCTGAATCTCAAGTTCCATTGGGATTTCATTGACTTTGCTGCCATTATTCTGGTAGAAAGCCTGCATTTCATTTTTTCAAATTACTTAACCTGATTTTCCCAATCAACCTGCTCAGTGATGTTATTATTCACCTCTGGGAAAGATGGGACTTGAACTTTAGCTTCTTGGCCTCGCGGTAGGGGCACAATCACTGAACCACAAAGGGCCCCTTGCATTTCACTTTAAGCCACTCTGTGTTATTTGAAATTCAGTACCATGTTTGTAGCCACCCAATCAGAACAGCATGGATTGATTTGGCATTCACTTCTCCAGAAAGCCACATGCTGTAGACAACTGCAGCATGCCAGTGACCTGTTATCCTCAACTGAAAAGAAATTCTTTCATTAACTCAGTATTTCTCTGAAAGAAGTCAGCAACATCTTTACAATCTCAGCCACATGGGAAAAACTGATATTGATCAAAAAGTGAATATTAGGTTTTCGAAAATTAATTATAAAAGGAATAAATGCAGCTAAGGCATTAGTACAGCTGGGTAGCCATGGGTATAGTAGATGGCTTTGCAGCTTACATTAGGTTATGTCTGGCCACTGGAACCCATTTCTGATCAGAGGTGCCAGTATTTTGCAGGATGTATAACTAAATCCACGCAGAGATTCAACTCCAGTGGTAACAAAAGGCCTGCTTCAATCAATAGTTTCTGCATTTATCAGGCTGTCATACTTGAAAATACAGCAACGACAATCAATTCTACAGAGGCAGTGATTCATGCTTGTCACAATTGCCTTATTAAGGTAATTGTCAGCCATAAATGCATACTAGTCTTCAGAAAGGTTCCTCTGCCTATTAATTTACAGAATCAGATTTTTGGAAGCATTCCTCGACAAATATCAAATCTTCAACCACTTTTTCTAAATCTTCCTCTAATTTGCATTGTGCAAGTGCTGACATGTAATGCAGTGTAGTATTATCCGGCAGACCCAATCATTCAGTAAATTACCCAAATGACCATTGATCCCACATGCACGCTAAGACATAATGAACGTTGACGTAATGCTTTATTATTGTGTGGGATTATATAGTACTGTGTGTAGAGTACAAAAACAGGTTACTCAACTCAATCAGCCTCTGCCAATATTTATAAGCTCCATCAGAGCTGCCTCCCACCCCTACTTATCTCACTCTTTCAATACATGTTTCTGTTCTTTTCTGCTTCACATCCATATCTAAGTTGCCTTCAAATAGGTCCGTGCTGTTCACCTTAAGACCATAAGACATAGGAGCAGAAATTAGGCTATTCAGCCCATCGAGTCTGCTCCACCATTCAATCAAGGCTGGTAAGTTCCTCAACCCCATTCCCCCACATTCTCCCCATAACCCTTGATCCCCTTTGTAATCAAGAAACTATCTATCTCAGTCTTAAATGTATTCAATGACCTGGCCTCCACAGCCTTCCGTGGCAGTGAATTCCACACATTCCCCACTCTCTGGCTGAAGAAGTTTCTCCTTATCTCCTTTCTAAAAGGTCTTCCCTTTACTCTAAGGCTGTGCCCTCGGGTCCTAGTCTCTCCTAAAAAATAGAAGCATCTTCCCAACATCCATTTTGTCCAGGCCATTCGGTGCTCTGAAAGTTTCAATTAGATACCCCACCCCGTCATCCTTCTAAACTCCAATGAATATAGTCCCAGAGTCCGCAAACGTTCCTCATATGTTAAGCTTTCCATTCCTGGGACCATTCTCGTTAATTTCGACTGAAACCACTCCAGGGCCAGAACATCCTTCCTGAGATATGAGTGCAAAATACTCCTTGTGGTAGTAAGTCACATATTCACATTGTAAAGATTTGTTTTATTGGATCAAACATAGAAAATAGGAGCAGGGGTAGGCTGTTCAGCTGCTTTGAGGCTGTCCTGCCATTCAGTAGGATCATGGCTGATCATCCACTCAATATTCTGTCCCTACCTTCCCCCCATAACTTCACAAGCCTTTTAGCCCCACGAACTCAACCTTCTTGAAAACTTGACTGATAATAATGATTGGATAATGTCCTATATTTGTGGTCCCTAATTTTGGTCTCCTTCAAATAGTTGTCTCCTTATACCTCTGTTTGCTAGACAGGAGAACCCCAGGGTGTTTAGTTTTGCCTAATTGTGTGGGGAAGGATTGACAGTACCATTGACAGCATGCAGCTAAAAGTACTTTGAAAAACTTAAATAATAACAACTTGTTTTGTAACTATGACAATTTTTAATTGGCAGCTTGCACCACTGGTTATGAATGTTCTGATATTTCACCCTCTTCCATCTGAGACAATTGCATCCCAGAGTTCAATGCTGTATGAGACACAGAAAACTAAGTTACAGCCAACAGGAATGAATCAAATATCTACTTTCTTTTAAATAGCACCTTTGCTGTTTTTTCTTTTAACCACAGCAATAATGCTTAATAAATCTATCAGTTTAACATCAAAGTTATTCACTGGTAAGATGGTGGCATAGATCTTTAAGGGTACAACCATATTATTAAACAACACAGAAGTTGTTGCAGAAACTTAACAGGTCTGACAGCATCAATGGAAAGAAAAACAGAATGAATGTTTTGAACCCAGTATGACTCTTCTTCAGAACTTAAGTTCCAGCAGCCATGATATTTTACTTTAATCACAGTTATTAATCTGGTAAAGGCTCCAAAATTAAAAAACTGAATTATTGTGAAGCTGGCAACCTTTCTAATGATGAATATATTTTGTCAATTTCCATTGATAGCTCTGAGATATACTAATACTTTAATAGCTTGTTTTGACAGTAACTTGTGATATTTGTGATGTGCCAGCTACAAATTACTCAAATTACAAAAATGATTGAGTATTTTACAATATGATCAATGATGTATTATGTTGTTGTAAAAATGGAGTTATGGTTAAACTGGTTTTTTGTAGGAGACAATGCTATGTTCATACCATCTCATATATTCGAGATACCACGAAGCGTACTACATCTAATTAGTTATTTTTGCTGCTAAACATAATAATGAAATAATGCACAGCAAATCCCATGAACAACAAGCTAGATGAATGACCAATTAATCTATTTTTCTTGACACTGACTGAGGGAGATGGGTTAACCACAAAACCTCCAGAATTCCCTTTACTTCAAAGTGATTTCTTTTACGTCTGTCTGAACAGGCTATTGGTTCCTCAGTTCAATGTCTTGTTTCAGAGATTACACCTCTGACTGTGCAGCAGTGAAGGGCCAGCCTGGATTGTGCATTCTAGGAGTACTGATATGATGCACACTTTCTGATCCGTATATTATTAGTTCTTACATCTAACTCCAACAGATCTTGAGTCAGAACTGTAGGCTCAATTCACTCAGCTATTACATTGTTCACTTACAGGGAGACAAAGTGCAATTGTTCTGCACTCTTGAATGCTGTTGTCAGTTACAGGTCAGGCTGCAGATCAGAAGATGGCTTTGTTCATGGAAAGATGAATTAAAGAAACTGCAACATTATGTATGGTGCAGATATGTGTACTGACTAGAATGTGGTGCTGTATCACTTTATACGTCTAGTTCTGCCATAACACGTTTGCATTAATGTGAATTGGCTGCAACACAATTGATGAATAGTGGATAGTTGTATGGATGACGTGAACTTTCTGCTGTTCAGATGTAGTGATTTTCTATAGCAATTTTCCTATAACATGATTTCCTATAGTGCGAGATCACACAAGAATGCAACCAGTGTGTTGTAGGAGAACTACCTGTAGCTGATTTCCAGTGGCACTGTTAATGTAACTCATTGAGGAGCATTGGTTTAAAGCAATTCAAAACATGAAATTTATTTCCTTGTTGCACATAATTGAATGTAGTTTACATTTGTTTTGCCTTAGTGGCAACTGCGCAATGTGATTACCATGTGCCAGACAGTGCAAAAGATCAGGTAATTTCAATCATGACTGTGTTATGATCAAAACTGCCTACCTTATTTTCACAATTTATTACAGTGTTTCAAACTTAATTTTCTCATCCATCTAAGTGCAAAATAGTTCAAACCTGTAAAATCTCAATGATTATGCTGGTCTAGAGAGGCTGTTTGAATTGTTTTCATTTACTTAGGCACACAAAAATAAATAGGCACATCGTGAAGAATTTCCAAAATTTATTTTTAAGAAACTTTCACACTGAATAATAAGTTGATGACTGTGAACTATTGAATCATTGATTGTAGCTGTATTGAGTCATCTTTTTGTGATTTTTTTTGTCAGATTATTTCCAGCTGGAGAAATCGGCACTTATATTAAATGCATTTAGTTTCCGGATAAATCAATTTTCAACTGTATTACTAAAACTGCACCACTCTTAAATAAATCAAAGGGTACCTTTTAAAGGAATTTAAAAACAAGATAATATTCTATTGTATCATCTAGTCACGCTAATAAATTTATGATTTAAGTTTGAAACAAACATGAACTTTACTGCAAATTCAAAACCTTTAATTTAACCAATTCCATTCCAATTTGAGTGCAATGTCTTGATTGTGTCCAAAGTAGAAATTTTACATCACAGTGTTGGTAAGAAAAAATCTGTAGTGTACAGTAGAGAATGCAGGATGAGTGGCTGTTTTAAATGTTAGGATAAGACAAAAATGTCAACAAATAATGACACGACTGTATTGGCGTCACTTTATGTTCCCATGAGGACCTTGAACGGTTCATTCACTTCACCAACACCTTCACCTGTTGGTGAAGTGAATGAACTTTAAGTTTACCTGACCATCTCTGGTACCTCTCTCTCTTTCCTGGACCTCTCTGTTTCCATCTCTGGTAGCCACCTAGAAACCAATATCCATTTCAAGCCCACCAACTCCCACAGCTACCTAGAATACACCTCCTCCCACCCACCTTCCTGCAAAAATGCCATCTCCTCTTCCCAAATCCTTCGCCTCCACTGCATCTGCTCCCAGGATGAGGCATTCCACTCGCGTTCATCTCAGTTGTCCTCATTTTACAATGACCGCAACTTCCCCCCTTCTGGAGTCCAGAACGCCCTCAACCATGTCTCCTGCATTTCCTGAAACTCATCCCTCACACCCCCTCCCCGCATTAACTACCAAAACAGAATCCCCCTCGTCCCCATGTACCGCCCCAATAACCTTCGGATCCAACGTATCATCCCACCACCAGAGACATTTTTCCCTCTCCACCCTTATCTGCTTTTCGGAGGAACCACTCTCTCTGTGACTCCCTTGTCCGCTCCACACTCCTCTCCAGCCCCATCACACCCAGCACTTTTCCCTGTAACCGCAGGAAGTGCTACACCTGCCCCTACACCTCCCCTCTTATCCACGTCCCAGCTCCACCCCCATTTCCTACCTACTAACATCATCCCACCCCCTTGACCTGTCCATCTTCCCTGGACTGACCTATGCCCTCTCTAACTCCCCACCTACATTCAACTTTACTGGCTCCAACCCCGCCTCTTTGACCTGTCTCCTCTCCACCTATCTTCTCCTCTATCCACCTTCTATGCACCTCCGCTCTCTCTATTTATTTCAGAACCCCCTTCTCCTCCCCCATTTCCACAGAAGGATCTAGGCCCGAAACATCAACCTTCCTGCTCCTCTGATGCTGTGTTCACCAAGCTCTACACCTTGTTATATCACATGAATTTAAAAGATGGTAGATAGTGGATTGAAATTATACAAGATTTGAATGAAATTAATGGCTGTAATTGAATTGCTGAAAAAAACTGATGCAGATGCAACAGCCGGACAGTTTCTTACGGCATTGCGGCAAATCTGTGAATCTGTAACTTAATCAATTGCAAAACAAAAGGAGAAATTATGTAACTGAAGATTTTTGCATGTTTGTAATGGTTAGGAATAAAGGAAGATGGGGAAACATTGACTTAAGGTGCAGTGTAATACAGTGTACTTTGCCATTTGACACGTCTATTTATTTGGAGATCTTTTTATTCTTCCACATGTTATGTGTTTGTTTAACTTGGACTTCAGATTAAAATTTAGGGGGAAAATAGGCCAGACATGTTTGAGTTCAGAATACATTTCTCTGAAAATAATGATGTATATAGGGAATGGCTTTCCAGCAAAAGTATCCATATGAATTCTCCTGAAAAAGCAAAATAATTATCTGTTTAAGACTGTGTTTGAAACTTGATGGATAAGTATTGACAAATGCTACATTATGCTGTATTTATGGCTCTCGAACTCTGATGTTTAGTTGGTAAACACAAGTCACACTGCTGACTGGGCACCACGCTAAATGTACTAGTAAGTGCTTATGAACATGCACATTTAGCAATGGGCTGGGAAGTCCAACCCATGAAATGTTATATTTCAGCAACAGACCTCTACCAACATTAAAGCCATTAAAAAGTAATTTTAACACTTGAACAGCTGAGCACTTCTAAATTTACAGTTTTACTACACCCAATGCAAATCTACGCTCCTGGGCTACCGTTCAGTACAAGTCCTATTTTTTCACAACTGCATTTCAAGACAGATTGCTAGTCTGACTCAGCACTATACTAAAGTTCTCACTTCAAAGTGCACTCGAAGCTATTTCAGACAAACATAAAATAGATCCCCCAGCTGGAATCATGTGGGATAGTGTACACAGGATAAAGGGCTAATCATTTAGCATTGAAAAGGAGAGAAAGTTCTTCACCCAAAGCGTTGTGAATCTTTGTTATTCTCATCTCCACAATCATGCGGACGTGCTATCATTGAATATATTTAAGGCTACTTTTCTCTCATTTAATGCAATAGCACACTAAAAGTTTGGGATTTTTGTCAATTGGTCAAGAAGGCAAACTGAAGATGGGTCTTCATGCTTAGACTTCAAAGTATTAACATTTAATATACAATCTTAACTACTGCCATGTATGGTAATCATAGCTATTTCAAACCTTGACTTATAGTTAAGTAAGATCTAAACTATTTTCTTTGTGTGTCCAAGTTCTCATGTGAGTCTTCTAGTCTCGAGTTATGGTGCATTTGACACCCACCAAAAGTACTTACATTCAGTGATGTGGGGCTTGGTGACATTATTATAAAGTAGCTCCAGGGTCCTGAAGCTCTTAAAGCACGTTTTCCCTCAATGCAAACATTGTGATTGAGTGTTAGCTATGTGCCCAGTGAGTTGCCTAGATCTCTTACTATTTGCAACATTTACTATACATTTTGACGTTTTTGTTCCAACCCCTCACCAAACCCTTGATTTGATTCATATGTGCCGATAGGTGAGTAAAGAAAGTCTGCAGCAATATATGGAAACACGCAGGGGAAATGTTGATATTTTGTTTCTTCTCTCCTAACTTCTGTTAGGTAAGAAATTCAATCAATCTGGCTGAAAGAACTTGTGTTGATGTAACTGCAGGAATGTATCAGAATTACAAGGTGGTTATTCTCCTTCTGCTCCATTATTATTATTGAACACTGTGGGTACTTTATCTGGGAAGTAATGAAGGAGCTCGTCAAGGTAGTATTGTTCTTTATGTGAAGTTTGTTCAATTGCACTATGAAGCTGTTCTTCAAGGCAGGAATAAACAGGTTGAGATAGAAATGATTTGATTTGTTGTTTGGTATGCCTTCAAACATCATTAAGAACCAAAATGTGTTGCAATGAGAGCATTGTTGGCAGAAGGCTGAACAATTCAGTCTTTGTTGATAAAGAATTTTGAAACCTCGCTTGTGATAAGATGTTACAGCATTAGATTGCCTAAGATTTCATGTTTTCACGTACAGTACATCATCTTGATGAGAGACCTGACATCTCTGGTCAAATGGTTTCATGTCACTTTTACATTTGGCAAACATGCTTTGTAGAATATACTGCATTAAATGAAACTTTTGCTGTATAATGATCCTTAATAGATTTCATGACTTTGCATCCACTGCTTTTTTGAACTGCTCAACCTAGAGTTAGAACCTCTCATGATTGAAGACGATAGGTGACAGATTTAGTTAAGCAACAAATGCCAATTTGGCTATAAATGAACTATTGTTGTAATTTTCAATAGTGAATGGTTGGTTCAATTAGATGCCCCCCTCATCCTTCTAAACTCCATTGAGTATGGACACAGAGTCCTCAAACGTTCCCCATGTGTTAAAGCTTTCATTCCTGGGATCATTCTCGTGAACCTTCTCTGGTTCTGCTCCAGGTCCGGGACATCCTTCCTGAGATATGGGGCCCAAAGTTGCCCACAAAACTCTAAATGAGGTCTTACCAGACCCTTATAAAGCCTCAGGAATACATCCCTGCTTTTGTATTCTCATCTGCTTGATATAAATGCCAACAATGTATTTGCCTTCCTAACTACCGACTCAACCTGTAAGTTGGTCTGAAGAGAATCTGGACTAGGACTCCCAAGTTCCTTAGCACTTCAGATTTTTGAATTTTCTCCCATTTTAGAAAATAGTTTGTATCTTTATTCTTCCTTCCAAAGTGTATGACCTCACAATTTCCCACGTAGTATTCCATTTTCTTTGTCCACTCTCCAAACTTGTCTAAATCCTTCTGCAGCTTCCCCATCTTCCTCAATACTACTTGTTTCTCCACCTATGTTTCTATTGTCTGCAAAGTTAGCTCGAATGCCCTCTGTTCCTTCATCTAGATCTTTAATGTACAAAGTGAGATGCTGTGGTCCCAACAGTGACCCTTGTGGAACATCACTGGTCACTGGCTGCCACCCTGAAAAGGACTCTTTTACCTTCACTCTCTGTCAGTCAATCTTCTATTCATGCAAGTACCTTGCCTCAAACATCACGGGCTCTCATCTTACTCAGCAGCTTCCTGCGTGGCTCCTTGTCAAAGGCCTTCTGGAAGTCAAAGTAGTCAACATCCATTGGGTCTCCTTGGTCGAATCTGCTTGTTACCTCCTCAAAGAATTTGAACAGATTTTTCAGACATGACTTCTCCTTGATGGATCCATTCTGACTTTGCCCTGTTTTATCTTGCAATTCCAAGTATTCAGAAATCTCATCCTCAACAATGAACTCTAAAATTTTACCAACAAATAAGGTCAGACTAATCGGCCTATAATTTTCTGTCTTTTGCCTTACTCCATTCTTAAATGGGGAATTCCATTAGCAATTTTCCAGTCCTCTGGCACCCCCTCTGACTCCAATGATTCCTGAAAGATCACCGCTAATGCCTCCAACAGGTCTTCAGCTATCTCCCTCAAAACTCTGGGATGTAATCCAACTGGTCCAGGTAATTACCCCACTGTCAGACCTTTCAGCTTTTCTGTCAGCTTCTCCTTGGTGATGACTAGCATACTCACCTCTGACCAGCCCCCCCCAGCTCTTTTTAATTTTTGGGATATTTCTCGTGTCTTCCACCATGAAGACCGACACAAAGTAGTTGGTCAGTTCCTCTGCGATTTCTTTGCTCCCTGTTGCCACTTTTCCAGCATCTGCCCACACTGTTATTAATGCTTAATGTTGTGCTGTTCTGTAAAATCATCCTAGAGTTGCTCCAGTGTCTTGAATCCCTCACAGGGTAGCTACAATAGCCGGGTGCTTGCTGTCTCAGGGAATTAATGGATGCTGTGAACAGACAGCAAGGTGGACTTAAGGTGTATGATCAAATATAACTGTATTGAATGGCAGAGATTGCGCAAAGGGTTTCATTGACTACGGATCCAATTTCTTGCTTTCCAGAGGACATTAAGCTCCTGTACGGGCCACTGAAGCATGATCTATGAAATGAATCAAAATGGCATGTTGCATCTTGATCTTTATGTTTTGATAATGTTGTTTCCAGGAAGAATAGTGACAAGGTAGTATTTTGATTTCCTGAAAATTTCACCGATGATTAGTCAACATCCACAGGAGATCAGATCAATTATATAAAAGGTGAATGGAGTCCAAATAATTTTTGGCAGAAATGGGTTGAAGAAATGGAAATGAATCACTCACTCATGGCCTTTCATATTTTTTTAAAAATCATCAGAGCAACATGGAGGGGCCAAAGAAGCTATTTTTCAGAAATGGAAAACTAATTCTGACGTATTAAAACAAGACAGAATCAATTTTCTAGATAATCCTTCCACACCACATGAAACTTCTATCTGAATGGGGATTGAGGGACCACCATCAGGACATATTTATATTAAATCTATTTAGAATTAATGGTTGAAAGGTCTAGCTAGTGGAATGCAAATTCTATGCGACAAAATTAATTCAATTGACTTCTGTCACATTTACCATCGCAATAGCGTGGCTAAATGGCATACAGTTTGCTGAAACTGCCTCAGGAAAAAAAGATGGATGTTAGCAATGGTCATATGGAGCAATTAATGACTTAATTGGCACGTTAGTACGTTCCAAGAGGCCTTGAGCATCGTCATGACAACACTTTGTGCAATATATATGAAACATAAATATTTAATTTAAAAAAGAATGCTCATTGTTTTCAATACAATTATGGAAGGAAAGATATTCATTAATATCTTAGATTTATTTTGGATTATTATGCTTCAGTTAAAACAATTCTTTATCAAAATTATTTGAAAAGAGACCGACAAACAGAATGACTTCAGTACCTGCAGAGAATAGTGAGGAAAATTATGAACTGGAAGCATTTTACAGCTGATGCAATTACCTTGAAGGCAACAGATATAACTTGGCAGGCAGGTTAAGTTCTGTATCCTGGCTATTATTTTAGCCTTGTACCAGAAGTGATTTCTTAGTGATAAGATATTAGTGCTTCAATGATGTCATGAAAATGTCAAGTCAACCCTGATGCTAATTTCATGCAAGCAAAATGATTTACGTGGTCAGAAAGCACAAACACTTCTGTAAAAAATATCGTAAGTCACCACAATTCATTTGGGTAAAATAAAGCTTTGTTAGCGACTATCAATGTGTGAAATATGAATAGTTTGTTCTTAACATCTGTGAGCAAAGCTTGATTGCAATGACAATTCCAACAGGGCTTCTTTCCTGGTACTCAGGCTGCGTTCAGGATCCAGGATTCCACAGATTAGCAGCCAAGTTTTGCTGCAGAGAAAGAATGAGTAATTCCAACAGGAGCTCAGACCTTGAAGAAGAATAAATCTCATTAGTTTTGCTTGCTTAATGCATTGTTCTCCAATATCAGTCAGACAGTGGTGCGTATTTCCAAAAGCCTTGAGAGTTTGCGGTTTTTAGGGCAACTTGGGACAAAGAGAAAAGAGCTGTTGGCTCCTATTTGATTTTGGCTTTCATGGATAGTGCTGTTTGCCCATCTGTAGATGGAACTGGTGATATTTTCATTTTTTCAGCATTTCTCAAGGCTGCTGTTGGCATTCAGCTAGCTTGGAACTATAAACCACCAGTTGAAACTTCCATCATAATCTACAGGTATAGTGATTGGAATGAGGTCAGCCAGGTGGATCTCATAGAGTATGAGTTCCCTCATTGGGCCTATTAACCTGGAGCAATTAGAAAGTCTTGGCTGATAGTTATAAATCGAAGTGCCAGGGTTTCTGCTCACCCTAGGAGCTAACTCTGAGCTAGCTGGGTCAGTGTCAAGTACTATGCACACGTAAATAAAGGGTGACTTGGTGATGAGATACTGGCCTTTGTGGAATTATTTCAACAGGAAACTTAGATATACTGGAGTTTTATTTCAGTCAAGAAGTGTCAAAATTTTCCACACTCCAGTTTATTCAAAATTCTTTTCAAAATATTCACTTTGCAGAATTTCTAATAACTTATGAAACAATATAAATTATTTGGAGCCTTATTCGAGAATTGAAGTTGGTTCATTAATTTTCAAAATGGATGCTGTCAATTGCATGCAGTGAATATTGCAGCAAAGGTCTCACCACAGCCGGTTCCCCTAACAGAAGGGAAGGTTGGTTTTGCTACAGGTCACAAAGACATCATTGTTTTGCAATTGTGTGAAAAACAAAAAGGAAATGAACCCAGCTTCATTTGAAGGCAGTCACAGGACTAAAAAAATTGACTTTGGAAATGAGTATATATGAATTTTATTACGAACAGTTTGTGGACCAGACCAGACCCCTGAAAATATATTAAGAAGGTCACCAAGACCCTGACTTTCTTTTATGTTAAAGATAACTGTGAGGTGTTGTGTTCCAGATGCAATTAGATTGGCCAAACTGCTTGATGTCAAGCAAAACACAATTTATTCAAATGCTACAGTTAAAATACAACAAAAGAATGAGGAACTTGGAATAACAACTCTATTGGAAAAGTTAACAGAATAATAGATCATTTTACTACTAAACAATAACTGTTCCAATATAGTAACATCCTATAAAAACACCCTTGGCAAATGTCAAATTCAGAAAACAGATTGTTTAATATGCAAGTCCAGCAGCCCAGGAGGAAAAAAAAGTCCAGAGAAAACTCAGAGAAAGCGAGTGTAACAGTCAGGAGTGATTCACTGCTTTCCAACACTGCTGAGTCTCCAGCAACAACTGCTGCTGAAAATTGGAAAAATCCTGGTTCTCTGCGTGGGAGCCTGACTACACCATTTCAGGCTGCTTCTGGGGCATTTGTCCTACAATCTCCCTCTAAAAGAAACCAGGATAAGCCACTACTTTTAAAGCCACAGTATTGTCACAAACTAACTTACTACCATATCTAGGTTTTGATAACATATACACAGGCCAAATTCTGTGGACTATCCACTAAATATATTTTTTAAACAACAGAAACCCAGATCCACCCTGTGTAAATGGCAGGAATCCTATGAATACAGGTTATTCACTGTGTTTGGATGTTGAAATGATATTCTCCTACAATGGCAGACTGAAATGTTCTAGGTATTTCGAACTTTATGATTGAACATGGTAGCACTGACAAATAGAAAACTCCTGAATGTTTAAGATGCTATCTATGGATAATGCATTTGTCAGATACAAACAAAATATTTTAAGCAAAAAAATTATTTTCATTCCCTGAAGCTGTTAACTGTTACTTTTTTCTACTGAACATACACAGAGCTGTTTCGGATCTGCAGTAGAACTTATAATTTGTTTAGTTTTGTACATGAACAGCATGAAGTATATGAAGTCTGAAGTAGAAGACCATAAACACTGATCCTGTAATAAAGCTCCAAATAACTTACTTTGGTTCC
This sequence comes from Stegostoma tigrinum, assembly GCF_030684315.1. Classification (NCBI taxonomy): domain Eukaryota; kingdom Metazoa; phylum Chordata; class Chondrichthyes; order Orectolobiformes; family Stegostomatidae; genus Stegostoma; species Stegostoma tigrinum. The sequence continues at coordinate 15,161,609 of NC_081361.1, forward strand.
TAATTTATCACAAATCAAATGAAGTGAACACTTCAAACAAGACTGAATAGATTGGAGACCATATTGAAAACTTTGATACTTCTGGCCACACTGATCTGATAGAGCACAGCTACAAAGTGGAGATCAAAAGTATAAACCTTCAAAGTAATGGAACTAACATTATAAAGCAGGAAAAGTAATCATACATAGAAATAGCCATGTAAAGTTCCCAGGTTTATACATAATGGTATTGAATATTACAGCAAGGAGAGAACACAGAATTTGTACGAGACAGTCTGAAATGTGTACGATTCGCAAATCTTTCACTCAATTAGGCAACAAAACTGCTATCTGTTTGTTCACTTCTCCAGCTTCCTGGCTTCCTTCCGTCTTCTCGACTTGCTTTCACTGACGGGCTCCAGAAATCCCAGGGAACCTGTGCACCCACGGTTAATTTCTAAAAGCCAAGTTAATATCATTATAATTGCGCAATTAACATATTGAAATTGGCAACATGCCTCTCCTGAGGGTTTGCTCGCATGCAGCCTTACGTGTTGCAATTAAATGCAGAACTTGGCGGACGATGCTGACTTCCCAACATGTTGACAACCTCAGAAACTGCTGCTCTGAAGTATGGTCACTGGAGCCAAAACATTAACTCTGCCTTGTCTTCCACTAATGCTGCCAGGCCTGCAGAGTTTCTCTTGCAATTTCTGTTTTTGTTTGCTTCTGCAGTTCTTGGTTTTATATTGTTTACAGCTTCAGTGATTTTAAAGCTACCTTTCCCAGCCATTTCTAAGCCCACACATGATCCTGTAATTAAGCATAGAGTATAAACATGGGCGTATATCGACTGAATCAATTAATGGTCATGATCCAGTTGGGAAAGTGCACTTATGCTAGAATCCTACTATCCCTGGGGTAATCTCAAAAGTTAAAGATTTAATAAAATTACTCAATGCTTATAAATTTTTTATCTGGGAAACTTAAGTTAACAAAAAGCCATGGCCAGGTTTCTACACTTAATATGAATAGTCTACCATCAGTTACAAATAAATCAGTTCTAACCATAGGCAAACAAGGTACGAATTGTCAACATGAAACCTTCTGGCCTAAACCATACCTCTCCTTAAACCCGTACACAAATATGCAAACCTGTACACAAACAGAGACAAATTTAAAGAGAAAAATACGACGAAGAAAATAATTATGAAACACAGTTCAATAGCACCTGTCCACGAGAGTCAATAAGGTGTCCTTTTGCTACTCCAAAATCATTCAGATCTCTAAACTTCTTCCTTCCAAGTGTGTTCAGGTCTGCATAGCAGATGCAGAGCAGTTAGCACCCTAATTGTTCAGTCTCTCAGTCACTGGTTAGAAGCAACTGTTTCTTGGCAGATTTTAGTCATAATATCTAGCTATCATCCTTTTTTGTCTTCTCCTCAAGGAGAGAAAATATTTTGTCTTTTAGTGTCTGGAGATTTTCTGCTGCTGTGTTGCTCACACACAGACTGTCCATCTATTCAAGAGCCAACCAGAGTGTTGTTATCAAGCTGATGACCCCTGACCCATATGACTGGCCCTGATTGGAAAGAATCAACCAACAGACTGTGGACAAAGGACTGCCTGAAACACACAAACCTAAAATCATGCTCTTTTTCACACACACAGACACACACACAATCTCTTGCTCTCGCTGTCTCTCCCTCACACACACACATACACAATCCCTTGCTCTCTCTCTCTCTCTCTCACACACACACGATGAGGCAACCATGTAAACACAATGCACAATGAGTTTTGATAACTTTTTTAAAAGCTGCAGCATTTCCTTTCGTACTTTCCTTAGTTTAAAGCAATTCCCTTTATTTCATTTTGCATCCAAAATTAAATTAAATAGATATCATCCTTACACAATCTGTTGAATCAATGTAATTCTATGTAACCTGTGTTGAAACAGCAATTGTTGAGATTTACAAATCAGGGGAAAAGGAATCTCTAAGGAAAACTAAGAAGGAGAGAACTGAAGAGATACATACCTGACAGGATAAGACTTTGAACATATGGAGGATCAAAGCAATGTATACGTACAGTGACAGATTTTTAAGAGGACTGTGCAGATAGAAAAAGTAATCAAAACAAAAAAATTCTGATTTTGATATTATCATGACTGATTGAGATAGGGTGTTTGAAATCAAGCATTGTTGCTCCCAAGGTTTTCCTTAAAGTTAAAATATGTATGTAAATGGTACATCAGGAGATATCTGCCTGCTCAATTGGCATCACCTCCTACATGAGTGATGCATATCAGCAATGTCTACCATCTACTAGATGCACTGCAGCAACTGGCCAAGGCAACTCTGCTGTGGCACTACCTCTTGATGCAGGATAGAGTACTGACTTGAGCTACAATTTGTGTCTGTGGCTGGCTGCATTTGTTAACGTGGCTTCCTCTGGCAATCAACAGGAAAGAAGACTGTTTTCCTCTCTGCCACTTCCACCATCAGCAGCCTGTAGGTCTCTGTCCTGGAATTGGGAAGATAGCTTGCCCTTCTTCTCGTGCATTTGTAGGGTCAAACTCCACAGGTTGAGATGTAGCCCCTGGCTTGCAGTGTCTGAAATGATGTGCAGCTGAGCTGCACTGTGTAAGCATGAAGCACTCACTCATGACATGGACTTCTGCCTCTCTGGCCAAGTGATTTCTCAAGAAACACACCAACAGCCTGGTAGGGTAATTAAAGAGCTAAAAAGTACAAGGCTGAGTGAGGAAACCTGCCCTAGGCCAGAGTGGACTGGACACAACAAAACTAACTCAGAACCACAGTTCAATTTGCATGTGTCTGTACATACAAATTGTGCAGTCATGCAAGAAAGCAGCTTGCCAGCAGGTTCTTATGGGCAATTGGAGATCAGCAATAATTGCTGGCCTTGCCGATGACTCTTACACTTCCATGAATGAATAACCAACATTTCCAAATAAGGAGGAAGGGAAGCATGGAGGAGGATGATAATTGGAGTGTCTGACAACACAGTTCTTGAATCTAGTCAAACAAATAAAGCAATCATTTCTCTTGGATGCTGCAATGATATATTTTATCGAAGTACGTGTCAGATCGAATATGAGTGAATAAGTTGCTTGTCATTTTGAATTTTTGTTATTTTAGATCTAACGTGTTTTTTTTTGCAAAAATATTTTCTGTATTGAAGTTACTCCTTGCCACTAAACAGCCATATGTATGGTATTTACAAATCACGTCCATCTTCTTTACCTGCTGAAAAGGTTTCTCAGCTAATGCACCAAGCAACAAAAAATGCCTCAATTTAAAACAAGGTCAGAACTAAAAATGAGAATCATGAGATTTGTGTGATGAAACCTCATGTTGTGTATCTTAGAAAGGAATTCTACCTCTGTCATTGGCAGTGGGTAGAGCTAATGCTTCTGGCAGTTTCATTTATTTGTTTGTAAAAACATCATATTAACAAATGATTTCAATTTAATATAAACAGCTAGATAGGGTCCAAGGGAGAATGAATTCACCTTGCAATGTTCCATTCATTCAGAATAGATTTGCAACCAATCAGTGCCCATTTTTCTTGTAGTACAAATTATTGAAATAACTTGAGATTTTGCATGTTTGCATTTGTCTTGAGTGAGATGAAAAGCTTTGGCTCCTTTCAGCAAAATTCAAGAACTAATTAGTTTCTGGCAAAAATACAGATCGAGACCTTGGAATTTTTAAATGATTTATTAACATTGGGAGATGGGGCAATTAGAATACTTTAGGCAGTTGTTAATTGTCTTAAAGTGTTATGGGTTGTCTCTGGTGCTGTCTGAGCTGAATTTTCACAACAGATTGTCAGATACAACTTGGCCTAAAGACTCCTCAGTACGATTGAACTTCTTAACAAAAATATCTCTTTTTTCAGAATTATAATTGCAAAGTAACAATCAGAGGAAAAAACCTTATGAAAGAATTGTATCATAATAATAATGTTGAGCAAGCACAATATGGTGGAGATATACACCTTCACTTGAATAAAACTGAAGCATTTTAACCTCTGCCACTCAAACCAGACAAAAACTATGTAATACAGTTTTCAGGTCTGCTTGATTCAGGTGAATGCTTCCCGTATATGCAAGGTAATAACCCACGGCTTAGTTGAGCCACTAATATAACATGCTCTTTGCCAGCCATTGGATGCAAAACCTTGAATCAGTAAAACCATGGAAGCAAAAGCAAAGATCTCCAAAATTAGAAGTGATTTGTAATTGTGAGGACAAGCAGAACAGACATTCTCTTCTAGCCTCAAAAGGATTGTTTCATGTATGCGCCCAGAGGTTGCCCTGTTCACATGCACAAAGGCTTGCTCGACCCCATGCACATTCTATCCCCACGACTTCCCCAGTGAAACTAACCTATACACACCTCTTTATGTCAGCTGCAAGTAGAGTCATTTAGTTAATAAAGAAACAAATTCAGAATCTCAACCAAACTATGCTAATAGTGATAGTTCCAGTTTGTTCTACACTCTTCAAATAAGCTGCAAGAATGGAGAACAAGCCCAGAATGATAATCACCCCTACGTAACCATTTATTTTTTTCTTGTTTCTTCAGCTCCCACATGACCTGATCACATAATCATTTATTGGAATCTAGTTCATTTTAAACCAAAAATCAGGTCCTAACTCCTCAATGGATTGCCACTTGACTTGAAAGAGTTATTTTCTCCCTTTGGGCTGTGAGGAGCTGGTACAAAAGAGGGGTTTGAGATCTAGGCAGATCAATAATCATCTTGTAGAACAGCAGTACAAGCTTAAGGGGCTGAATGGTCTCCTCCAAATGCTAATTTTTACATTCTTTATTCAAATAACATGGGACCTCACAAAATCCAGATGTTAAAATTGTTAAGTCTTCATTGCAATCCCCAATTGGAAATATGGTGCATCTCATCAGTTTTCCATTAATAAGTTCGCGCAACTGAGCTGAGAAAGTAAGTGTAAAACCATCGCCCAATGGTTCATGCTTATATTAGAATGCCCTAGCATTCTCTAGGATCAGTGATTAATACTAAAGATAGCAAGTGTGCACATTCAGTCAGTAGATTAGTCAGCTCAGTAGATTGGAGCTATTCGGAAATCTAATTGTCTCACAAGAGAAACATTTTGATGGAAAATCTAGGCCAGGACATTTGCTTCTGAGTATATTCTGCAGAGCCAAGTGAATCCCCAGCTCTACCAATGACACTTTTAAGAGTGGGTGGTCTCACTTTCAGATTGGGCTGTAATTTCAGCAGTCCTGGCCGTGCCAGAGTTCAGCCTTGGATGCTGTCAGAATGGCAGGGAAAGCCCATGAGGAAAGCGGGCACAGATCCTGGACCAAGATAGGCTGGAAGATATTGGTTAGGCAGGGATTGGCTATCATAGGGTGGGTTGGTAGGGGTTTCAGTGCAGGATGTGAGAGGGCTACTATCTTCAGGGAGTTGCCTGCAAAATGCACGGTTCCCCCTATGAAAATAGTGCCTCCTTTCCTCCAGTTTGAAGAATAGACTGCCACTCCCACTCACCAGCTGACATGATCAGGGTAATATTGGGGTTAATATTTAAAGTTTCAATAATGAGAGCTAATAATTATTCATTTAAATATGATAGACAGGCTAGTGACTCCAGTATCTTCCCATTGCACCCGCACTGCCACATTATCAGGGTAAACTTGGGGGTGGATAGGACAGTTGGTGTTAGCTGCTCAATCTATTCCACATCTCTGTCCTTGCTGAAAATACAAGAAGCGGATGCTTGGAATATTCAGCTCAAATTGGGCGAGACCGGCCTTCACTATATTAAGAAAAATACTCTCATTTATGAAAAAAAACTCATCTACTTGTACATTTCTTCAATTAGATAAAGCCTTCTAACAAACCCTACATTCAAGTGTAATAAGCATTAGAATTCATAAACTCACTGGCACCCATCAATCAAACTGTGAGAAAGAAGGCTTCCCACTGTAACAATGAATGGTTGTGAAACCAATCTGCAGTATGTGCCCATTAGTGGAAATCTTCCGGTGTATCTCATCAGACTGTTTAGCAAGCAATCACTTTCAAAATAGTCCAGATTTTGTTTTCCTTCAAATATGTAGATAGCAATACCTTTTCATGCCTTGTTCTTTGTGAAATGTGTAAAGTTCCCGTTGGCAGTTCCTGTAACACTACCTTTGTACCATTTCTAACAGTTCCCTTTATTATGCCCCTTTGACAGTTCTCTTTGACATTTAGAAATTTCCCTTTGTCAAGTCCTTCTGACGGGTGAGTTCTTCTTATGTTGGTAGTTCCAATCAGTTTGACAACTATAGGTTTATCTACCTTTTTGTGCACAATTATACCTATTTTTAGCAAATCCAAATGCAACATAACCTCCACCAAAGCTCTCCCAGGTTGGATCCATTAGGAGTACATTTCCTCGCTAAAGGAGTATCTTGGCAGTCCGCATGAACCTTGAAAGCTCAGACTGGCTTTAAGCAGATTCAATCTATACACTTGGGGCTTCACACTAAGGAGATACCAAAAGCAAATTTGAGCGGAGGCAAATGATGATTGAGTGGTCAGCTTGCTCTGTAAACTTAAATCTCAAATGGCCCTGAAACCCATGCCTGTGAAAGTCGAAAATGCTGTGTTTGGGAGACAAGAATGATATTCGATAAATCCCACTATTTCTGCTAGGCTGGGGAGCCTGGTTACAAATTTAAATTCATATTTCTTTTGAGAGAGACTCTCAAAAAAATGTTGAATAGGAATAAACAAGTTTACAAAGGAATCTGAGCACTGTATGCTAAAGTCATACACAAATTCCTTGAAATGGTACTTTTGCTAATTGGGAATCATAATGCAGGATTCTACGCATATGACTGAAGAATGTAGGGGGCAGAACAACATTCCAGTGGTAAATAGAGACAATAACCCATGGCTTAAAAAAAACACAGATTGCAACAAGAGGTAAAGACTGCAAGAAGCAGATAGCTGCAAAGATCTTAAATCCTAGGGAAGCATGCTTGTCTGACAAATGAAAATCTTGCATACATTTCAAAACAGACATGAGGTAGAACAAAAACATTTCGCATTGGAACACATTGGCAGACCACGATTTCTGAAACTATATTCTTGACTAGGTAGAATTTTTAAATATCTGACCTGTGAATGCTCGAGAATTGTAGAATCCCTGCAGTGTGGAAGCAGACCATTTGGCCCATCAGGTCCACACCAACCTTCTGAAGAACATTCCACCCATGAAGTTTAAAAACAGGGAGGCTTGGCTGCAGCTGTCTAGGGTCCTGGTGAGGCCACGCCTGGAGTACTGTGTGCAGTTTTAGTCTCCTTACTTGAGAAGAGATATACTAGCGCTGGAGAGGGTGCAGAGGAGATTCACTCGGTTGATTCCAGAGTTGAGAGGGTTTGATTATGAGGACAGACTGAGTAGACTGGGACTATACTCATGGGAATTCAGAAGAATTAGGGGAGATCTTATAGAAACATATAAGATTATGAAGGGAATAGATAAGGTGGAGGCAGGGAGGTTGTTTCCGCTAGCAGGTGAAATTAGGACTAGAGGGCATCGCCTCAAAACAAACGGAAGCAGATGTAGGATTGTGGTCAGGAGAAACTTCTTCACCCAGAGAGTTGTGAATCTGTGGAACTCCTTGCCCAGTGAAGAGGTAGAAGCTACCTCATTGAATGTGTTTAAGGCAAGGCTAGATAAATTTTTGAATGGGAACAGAATTAAGGGTTCTGGTTAGTGGGCAGATATGTGAAGTCGAGTCTCCAGGAACTGGTGACCCTTCCTTAGACCCTTCTGAAGAAGGGTCACTGGACGCAAAACGTTAACTCTGTTTTCTCATCCACAGATGCTGCTAGACCTGTTGAGCTTTTCCAGCAATTTTTTTTTGTTCCTGAGTCTGAAAAAGATCAGTCATGATCGTATGAAATGGCAGAGCAGGCTAGAGGGACGAAATGGCCTACTCCTGCTGCTAGTTCTCATACCGACTCCCCATCCCTAACACCCCTGTGTTTCCTATGGCTATTCAAACCAACCTTCTTATCTTAAAACTGTGAGATGAAGCCCACACAGACACAGGAAGAACATGCAAACTCTACACAGGTAGACATCTGAGGGTAGAATTGAACCTGGGTACCTAGCACTGTGAAGCAGCTGTGCTAACCATTGAGCCACTATACCACTCACATTAAACTGAAATTTTATTTTTAGTTTTGCTGTAGGCATGTTTCAGAGTAGTACACACAGGCTGTTTTTCTCACCTAAATATCCAGTTTAAAATGGCACCTGATCACAACTGCAATCCTAATTCAAAAGTTGGCAATAAGCCAACAGATTCACTTCAATCAATATCATTACAACTGTGAATCTTCCACAGTGTACAGTGTCTCTGATGTTTCAGATCCAATGGAGCAAACAACAGCCTTTGTAGACGTTCCAAATAAAAGATGAAACAAAAGGAAGCCTCAAGTCATGACTTATTTAGATTAGTTCTTATTTAGATTGCTATGCTCTCCACGGAGCTCAATATTGTACGTTATTTGGAGATCTTCAAGTGACCTTTATGTGTCAAACTAAAGTGTCAAAAGTAATAAATGAATTTCAAAGTTGCAGTACTAGATGCACACAGGAGGATAATATATAATTTATATTGTTCACTAGCAACTACCAGTGACATCCAACGCTGTATTGTAACGTCTGCATGGTACAGATACAGGGATGCAGCATGTGAAGCTGCATTGTCTACCACAGAATTAACTAACACAGCAAAATATCAAACAAAGTATCTTCACCACAGGAATTTCCTATATGGCATACTTAATCAAGTCAAAATATACTGCATTTCAGAGCATGAACAGACACCCTGCATTTGTAAGCGAATGTATTTCAAGGCAAAGAGTCTAGCTTTTAAGATGTGAAAGACAAAGTCAGTGATGATAAGACAGAGTTAAGACAGAAGAAGCTGCAGCCGATGTCATTTTGGACAAAATGGAGTTTACGCCAAGTCAGAAACGGGGATGCAATAGTTTAGATGACAACATGGGCATCCATGAAATAAAGTGGGGCAAGAAGTGTCCACAGTTAAGTCCACCTTTCAAGACATTCAGTAGGATGTGGGGGTAGGGGGGCTGTGCTTGAGTAGCATTTTAAGTCACACATAACCTAAACAAGTTGACAAGTAAGCATTTGCAGTCAGCGGCAAAGATTCTGAATTTTTGACAGAAGCCAAGTCAAGCACTTTTGGTCTTTCTGACATTCAATTAGCACAAAAAATTCTGGCTCTGTACCAAGTATAAAATTTACAGCAAGAGGTAGTGGTGGACTGGTAGAAACTGAAATTGTTAGAACATGTACTGATGGAAACTTGACCATGTATCTGCAGAGGGCATCATGGGGGGATGGGGGCAGGATTTAGAGGAAGACAACAAAGAGCCAAGGCCTGATATTGGAGAATGTGTGAGTTCTAGAGGAGAAACCACTTCTGGTGAAGTGTAGGTGTTGTGGAACAGACAGGAAACACATATTTTATTCAGATCATGCTTCATTCCTTTGGACTTCAAGGACTTTTAGCAGAATATCCTTAACTTCTCCATTTAGAACAGTCGTCTCATTGTGGGAAAAGAAAACTGAACAAATCCTCTAAGGCAAGGACATTGTTGTAAAGGGAAAGCAAAACAGATTGCATCAGATATGGTCCCAGCCCAGACTTGTATATAAATATAGAAAGATTTTTAAAAACTCTTACTAATACTTTTGTTACAAAGAATAATATGCTCTCTGTTTTCCTAATTTCTAGCTGAACCTACATGTTAACTTTACCTAGATAAGATCCAGGTTTGGCTGGCAAGTGGTAAGGAACATATTACAGGCATTAAACATCCCAACTAGAGAAAATCTAATCATTACCATTTTACATTCAATGGGCATTACTGTAAATGAATCATCTACGATCGACATCCAATGAGTGACCATTGACCAGGAACTGAATTGGACCACCTTATAAATACTGTGGCAGCAAGAGCAGGTCAGGTGCTGGGAATTTTGTAGCAAGTAACTCATTTCCTGATTCCCCCAAATCATCTACTGGGCACATGTAAGCAGTGTGATGGAATACTATCCACTAAATGTTCAGTATAATCCAAGACAAAACAGCTCGTTTGATTGGTAGCCCATCCAATGCCTTCAACATTCATTCTCTTTACCACTGATGCTCTTAAGTTCCCTTCAGTCACATTCCATCTTGACTTGAAATTGCACCATCAATCCTTCACCGTCAATGAAACAAAATCCTGAAGCTCCTTTGCTAACCACACTGAAGGTCTAGTTAGATCACTTAGACAGCACCCGCTCCAGAAGGTAGCACAGCACCACATTTTCCAGGGAAATCATGGCTGGAAAATAAATATTAGCTCATCTGGTGAAACCAACATACCATGAGTTTATTTTGTTGAGCGTTTTTCCAACTAACTGAACTTTCCCTCATTAGATGACTCTTTTATCAAAGGAAACAGTATAGTCAACCTTTTCTGAACTGCTTCCAATGCAAATATTTTTCTCCTTAAATAAGGGGATCGAACAGTAGTCCTGTGGGTGTGGTCTCACCAGTGCCCTGTAGAATCATACGAAGACTTCCCTATTTTTATATTCCCTTGTAATAAACAGTAACATTTAATTTCTTTTATAATTCCTTGCTGTACATCTATGGTAGCTTTTTTGTGATTTACAAGAGCACCCAGATTCCTCTGTACTGCAACAGACTGCAGTGGCCCTCCGCTGAAAACATGTTCTGCTTTTCTGTTCTTGTCCAAAGTGGACAGCTTCACATTTTCCACATCATACTTCACCTGTTAATGTTTTGCCCCTTGCAATCTCTTTGTGACCTTTCAGTAGCTTGTGTCCTACCTATCTCTGCATGTTCAGCAAAGTTGGCTCAAACCTACAGAGTTCCTACAAAATCCTTAATATGGTAAATAATATAGTTGAGATCCCAGCATTACTTGCTATCACACTCCATCTTGTTCACCAAGCTGAAAATGACCCAATTTTTTGTGTCAGAATTCACCCTGCAGTATGAGAGGGAGAAGTTTGAATCAGATATTAAGTCTATTACAATGGAATAAAGCTAAATACAAAGACATGAAGGAGCATCTAGCTGAAATTGATTGGAAGGGGAGTCCAGCAGGGAAGACAGTGAAGCAGCAATGGCAAGAGTTTCTGGAGTAATTCAGGAGGCACCGCAGAAACTAACCCCAAGGCAAAAGAAACATACTAAGGGTGGAAGAGGCAATAATGGCTGACAAGCAATTAGGGACAGCATAGAAGTGAAGGAAGAGATAGCTGAAGAAATAGTGGAGGCATAGGTAGTGAGCTGTAAGGAATCACTGGAGTTAGGGAGGATCCCAGAGGACTGAAAAATGGCTAATATAATACATTTTACAAAGAAGGCATGGAAGCAGAAGACAGAAAACTTTAGGTTGGTTCGCCTGACATTGGTCATTGGTAAGGTTTAGGAGTCCATTATTAAAGATGAGATTGAAGAGTTACTTGGAAGTGCAAGGTAAAGTAGGGCTGAGAAAGCACAGTTTCCTCAAGGGGAGGTCATGCCTGGTGGATCTGTTAGAATTCTTTGAGGAAGTAATGAGCAAGTTAGGCAAAGAAAAGCCAATGGATATGATCTACTTGGATTTCCAGAAGGTCTTGACAGGGTGCCAACAGGAGGCTGCTAAATGAGAGCCAATGGCATTAAAGGCAAGATACTCCATGGATAGAGGATTCGCTGACTGGCAGAAGGCAGAGAATAGGGATAAAAGGATCTTTTTCAGAATACACACCCAGTGACTAGTAGAGATCCACAGGGGTCAGTATTGGGACCACAACTATTCATTTATACATTAACAATCTGGATGAAGGAACTGAGGACATTTTTGCTAAGTTTGCAAATGTCATAAAATTGGGTGGAGGGACAGGAAGTGTTCAGGAAGTGGGCAGGCTGCAGAAGGACCAGGACATACTAGGGACAGTGGGCAAAGAAATGGCAGATAGACTACAATGTAGGAGAATGTGAAGTCATGTACTTTGGCCAGAAGAACAGAGGCAAAGACTATTTTTTTACATGGAGGAAGATTTCAGAAATCAGAAGCATGCATAAAGTTAAGAGTCCTTGTTCAGGATTTTCTTAACACTAACATGCAGTTTCAATTGGTAGTTAGGAAGGCAAATGCAATATCAGTATCCAATTTAAGAGGCTAGATAAAAGAGCAGGGACACACTGCTGAGGTTTACGAGGCTTTGGTTAGACTGGGTTTGGAACATTGTGAACAGTTGTGGGCCTAGTATTTAATGAAGAATGTGCTGGCATTGGAAAACATCCAGAGGTGGTTGACAGAATGATCCCAGGAATGAAGGGCTTGACATACGAGGCGCAGTTGAAGACCCTGGACAGTGCTTGATGGAGTTTAGAAGGATGAGTGGAGGGGCTCATTGAAACTTATCGAATTCTGAGAGGCCTGGATAGAGCAGATGTGCAGAAGATGTTTTCACAAGTAGGGGAGACTAAGGCCTGAGGGCACAGCCTCAGAGTGAAGGGACAGCTGGAAAATTACTTCAGCCAGAGGGTGTTGAATCTGTGGAACTTTGGGCTGCAGAGGTCTGTGGTGGCCAAGTCTCTGAGTGTATTTGAAACAGAGATAGATAGGTTCTTGTTTAGTTAGGGGATAAAAGGCAGGAAGATAAGGTTGGGAAACATTTAAACCATGTTTCAATAGCAGAGCGGACTTGATAGCCTGAATGGCCTAATTCTGATCCTGTATCTTATGGTCTTACGGATTCTGTTTCTTGCTGTAAGCTAATCCTCTACTGGTGCCAATACATATTTCTAATACCAAACATTCTTTGTTTTAATAGTCACTTTTACGTGATGCCTCAGTGATTTTTTTTTGATGAACAAAACACTCTATATCTACCAGTCTCCATTTATCCAGCCTATTTGTTACATCCTCAAAGAAGGCTATGAAATTTTTCAAACACAACTTTTTAACTTATAAATGAATTGTCTCCTCTTGTTCTAAATTTCCTGTTATTTCTCCTTTACTGATGAATTATCTCTTCCCTGCTTTCTTGAATCGAAGTGGCATATTTTCCTCCTTTTTTTTCCAATCTGTTGGGACTTTTACAAACTCTAGGGAATTTTGGAAGTTTCTAATTATTGTATCCAATATGTCTGATGCTACTTATTTTAAAAGCTCAAGATGCAGGTCTTTAGGACCAGACAAATTTATACCCATTATTTTCTAGGTTTTATAATTCCATTGGTGGTAGATTTTTTCAAGTTTCTCCTGCTTTTGTGCCAGTAATCCTGGGATGCTTTATGTCTCTTATATCATAAAGACCATTAGTGAAAATACTACGTTTTCAAGGCATTTGCCAATTCCTTCTTTCCCCTTAATATTTCCCTAGTTTCATCCTCCAATTACAAATACATTTATTTACTCTTATCTTCCTTTTATTTGTAGAAGCTCTTATTGTTCAATTTTGCAATTCTTACCGGTTCACTCATATTCTAATTTCTGCCTATATTAATTTTAGTCATCCTTTGTTTTTGTCAAAAAATGTACCAATCTTCTAACCTGCTAAGAATTATTGCATGTGACATCTTTTAATTTGCTACAATTGTTAATATAAATTAGATAGACAAGGATTATACATCCTATGCAGAAATTATTTCTTTCTCACTGGAATATATTTTTGTTGAGAGTTACAAAATACCTACCAGTAAATGTCTGTCAATGATTTTCTACTATCTTATCCATTTAACTATTTTCCTGGTTCATTTAATCAATTCTGTTTTTATACCTTTGTAATTGCCTTCATTTAAGTTTAATATACTAGTTTTAAACTAAACTCTGACATTTTCAAACTGAACATGAAATTCTATTATGTTCCGTTCACTCATGCCGAAGGATAATTTACTATGTGACAATTAATTAATCCTACCTCATTATACAAACTAAATCTCAAATAGGTTGCTGCCTGATTGATGTAAGAATGTATAATTCGCAAAAACTGCCTTGAAAAGACTTTAAGAACTCATCTTCAAGGCTACCTTTGCCAATTTGGTTTGTCCAATCAATAATATTTAAAGATCTCTTTCTGATAAGTCCCTATTCTTTCTAAATTTGCGCTGTTCTCCGCGACAGCTACTGTGTTAAATCCTCCCACCAGCGACTTCTTCCCTTGCTATCTCTTATCTCCACCCATTTGACTCCGCCAAAGCAAGACCATTTCTCATTGTGTACTGATATCTTTCGTTATTAAGAGAGCTGTCCTTCCTTCTTATCTTTCCAAAGTGCCAATTATTCTTAAATATTTAGTTGCCAGCCTTGGTTCATTTTGAAACAATGACTCTCTGATAGCTATATCATATCAATTTATTTCTATTTGTGCTATCAAACTATTCCTCTTATTACAAAAGCTGCATGCGTTCAGATATAGAGCCTTTACATCTGTCCTCTTAAAAATTTTCCTTACTCTGATCCTATTGTACCTGCACTCATGTTTGTACACCTTACCCTTCCTGTTGCACTCAGGTTGTCATCACCCTGACTTGTCACCCTGCGCAGTTTTCCTTTCCCTGCTTGTTAACATTTTAAATCTCCATTTCTGTGAACCCTCATGTAGTAATTTAATTCAGCACCTTCCCCACAGCCCTAGTGATATGTTTTGCCAGGATACTGGTCCCAGCGCAGTTCAGGTGAATGTGATCCTCATAGAATGGCTCCATTTTTCTCCAGTGCATATATCAAAACCTATTTTCTCAACATCATCTTCCAGCCAATGATCCCATCTGCTTTATATAATGCCAATGTGTTCATAATTCAGCCTACAAGTGATATTATCTGTATTTTAATTTCAACCTGAGCAGCTCATACTTTTTCTTGTTACTGTGTGGGTCATCGATCCTGATTGGACTATGACAACTGAAGCCTTCTCATCCTCACTCCAAGTCCCTCTCCCATCCGTAAGGAAGTATCCTTTGTGGCAGCGAATACACCATTCAGCGCATGCTTCAGTTGCAGTGAACAATGTCTATCACCATAACAGGATGCTCCACTATTTTTACAACATTTGTTTTATTGCTGCCATTTGATGGCCCACTGTATCATAAAGCAGTGCTCAGTTTATGTATCCTACAGTGCAGATAGAGGCCAAGCAGCACACTGAGTCTGCATTGTCCCTCCAAACGGCATTCCACATAGACCATCTCCTCCATCCTATCCCTGCAACTCCTAAATAACCTAATAACCTGCACATCCCTGGGTGATACGAGGCAATTTAGCATGACCAATCCATGAAACTTGCACATCTTTAGATTGCTCAAGGAAATAAGTGCACCCAGCACATAGGCATGGGGAGAAAGTGCAAACTCCACACAGACAGTTGCCTAAGGCTGGAATTGACCCCGAGTTCCTGGGGCTGTGAGGCAGTAGTGCTAACCACTATGCCACTATGTCAACCCCACAAGAATTCTTTCTCTACACTGCTCGGACTTTGGACCTACTGCCAAATACTAGGGCTGAGTCTTCTAGTGTTACTTTTTGAAATCCTCATTCCTGCCTTCGTCATTGTCACATAACCACCTTCCCAAGCCCCATGTTGCACCTGCCACACATCACTTACCTTATCATCTTTATTATATTTTGTTTAACTAACAAGGGTTTCAAATTTAGAGATATCACTGGACGGCATCTTGCATATATTAAGTAGTTTAACTGTACATTTAATATATCTGTTTGGTATTAGTTTAAAGTATGGTCCTGTTTGTACAGAAAATAAAGAACTTAAATGCTCAGAAACTAATCTCCTCCCTGATTACCTAATTAATGCCTCTGTCCTTCAGCTCTCAGGTCTCAATGTGCCCTACTCTCTGTCTCAGGTCATTTATTGTTCTGTAAGAGATTAGAGTAATACCTCTTTCCACAGTAACCAAATATCAGAGTTTAGCTCTCTCTCCAGCAATACTCCACTCTGCAGGCACTAGCAGGCATATGACATACAAGAGAAAAAGAGTGGAAAAAATTACAAGTTAATATTAAAGTTAAATGAAATGCACTTGATTACACTATTTTTTTAAAAATTGCCAATTACGTTCTAGATCTATGCTGATGATACCTGGTTACATGATAGACTTCAAAGAACATGTTATTACAAACAGCACTGAGGGACAACCTACACCAAATGGACTGCAACGGTTCAAGAAGACTGCTCACCAACTCCTTCTCAA
Source organism: Stegostoma tigrinum (assembly GCF_030684315.1). Classification (NCBI taxonomy): domain Eukaryota; kingdom Metazoa; phylum Chordata; class Chondrichthyes; order Orectolobiformes; family Stegostomatidae; genus Stegostoma; species Stegostoma tigrinum. The sequence continues at coordinate 15,177,913 of NC_081361.1, forward strand.
GGGCAACTCGGACAGGCTATAAATACTGGCTGAGCAACTTGAATAAATGAAATAAAACAATTATGGCACTTCTCGTATCATTGATGTCAGTGTGACTGGGCTGTAGCTTGCCATTTTCTCACTTCTTCCTTTCCAAAACAGCAGGGTTATGTTTGCTACCTTACAATGCACAAGGATAATTTTAGATATATGGAACTCCATATTACAAAACAAACACATCCATTATCTCTGTAGTTACTTCTTTTCAAAGAATACCTGGCATGTATGCCATCAAGTTGAGGGAACTTGTTGACTTTTAGTCTTATGAATTTCTCTTGTATTTATGATTTACCCAATCACATTTCTTTAAGTGCTCCTTCAAGACCTGTGCTTCGTACTATTTCATGTGTCTTCTGCCCCAAGGATAGATGCAAACTATTTGTTTAAAGTCTCTTATAATTTGCTTATCTCCATTACTATCAGTCTTATCTATGCCTCTCAACGCCCAATACTGAACTCATATTTATTCATTTCTGTGGAAGATCTTACATTCTGTGCTTTCTTTTTTTGATGCTTTACTCCTACATCTATTCCCTCTTTCGTTGTCAATTGCCCAGTAAATTCTATAATTCTTCTACTCCTTTGCCTTACTACACTTGTTGGCAACATTATAACCCACTTTCTTTCATCAAATTCTCATTCAACTACTATTGCTAGTCTTGGCTGGGCAACATTTCTAAGAGGATTTCAATTTTTTATGTGAATGCATATTTGATATGTGCTACCAATGATCTCTCTAAATGTTTGCTTTTCTACCGTCATATCTTTTAATCAAGTTTACTAATTTACTTAGCCAACTCAGTCCTACACCTTGGTATCTTGTAGTTTGTTTTGTTCAGATTTAAGATCCTAGCTTCAAATTGAGTAAAGCATTTAATTCAAAATAAAATTCTACCATTTTCTGTTCACTGTTCCCTGACAGTGCCTCTACTACAAGACTATTAATTAACTGTGTTCCATTGCACAGTGTTAGATCTGAAATCGCTTTCTCCCTAGTTAGATCTTTCACAATCTGAGCTAGATACCTATCTTGAATGAATTAGTTTCTATTTGATGATTAAAATCCCCCATGACTATTGTATCACCTCGAGAATAGGCAGTTCTAATTTACTGCTGTATATTCTGCCCAGGTATACAATTGCTGCGAAGGAAATGATAAGCTGCACTGTCACACACTTGTTCTTCTTAGTTTCAGTCAGTATTGGGTTCCAAATGTTGATTTTATGAGTTATAAGCATATTTTTCTGCAGCTTTTATCTCATCCTTGATTATCAAAGCACCCTTTTCCACATTAAACGTCAAGCACCTTGGAATATTTTGTCCTTAAAGTTAAGTCTCCACTGTTAGGTCAAACCCATTTATTTCCAACTCTGCTATTAATTCAAACTTTTGTTTTGTGAATGTCTTACTCATTAAAACAAAATGTTTTTAGCTGTAATCTTTATTCTCCCTTGCTTCAAGGATCTTTTAATCCTGATTTACAACTCTTTGGCAAAATTACACTTGTTTATTTAATCCAATTCTCATTTCAAATTCTCTTGTTGGATCACACTTTCAAGGGGATTTCAATTATTTCTGAGAATGCAAATTTGCTGCAAGCTTTCAATTATAACTTACCTGATCCAAGGATCGCATTGTTACTTCTATCCAATCATCTTTGATCATCTCATTGCTCCTTTTATGGATTCTATTCGCTTTTAACATGCATTGTTATTCTGTTCCATAGTCTTGATATTTATTTTACTGTTCTCAAGCTTACCCTTTGCTGGATAGCCCAGCAATTCCTCCCCAACCTTCTTGTCTTCACCCCAACTGTGTCATCATTAAATCCACAGACACAAAGGAGTTGTGTTCGACATTTAACTGACAGCTGGGACTTATAATTTTACCAATTATTATACACTACACATATCTCTGGCCACTCTACTTCACTAAACCGCATTAACACTGCTATCCTTCCAGATATTTTCTAACCAACCTACTCAGATACACCTCTGGAGTAGGTAAGATTTGAACCTGGGCCTCTGTGTCCAGAGGAATGGACACTACCACTATGTCACAATAGACCCCAATGCTATCCTTCTATTATTTTCTTCCATGTATTATCTAACATTCCCTTAAATAGCTGTACTTTAATGCAGTTCACTTCATCAACTTCATGTGGCAGAGAATTCCACATTATAATCTCTATCTGGGTAAGGAAGGTATCCCTGCATTCCAACGGACTCATTTTATTTAGCTTCTTACATGTGTCACAACCATCAAAAGATCTACCCTGCTGAACTCCATTCAGAATTTCAAAGGACTTGATTTTGCCACCTCTCAGTTTTCCTTCCACGGGTGAAACGAGTGCCAGTCTCTACAGTCTTACACTGATGTGATATTTAATCTTGTTAGCAAATGCCTGTCTCCACATACTAGCTTTCTATATCTTGTTCCGCTCAGCTCCTGTCTCTTGCTCATGTAGTTCATTGAGATAACTCATACCTGTTGGCACTCTGAAGTAATTCCATTGACCCAAGTTCTCCAGTAATCTTCGCGTACAAGAGTAGGACCAAGAACCGCTTGGCTGATAACCTTTATCCCACATTAATTCAGAGATTTTAAACTGAGGTCAATCTGTGCCTTTGCAGTCCCCAATGCTTGCATTCCTGTGCTTTGAAATAATTCACAGTGTGAATTCCTCTTTTCGTGTAACAAGTAGTCTTAATTCTTTTCTCAGTTTGACAAAAGAAAATTTGCACAGGCACAGCTGAAGGCCTCTCTCCCCAGTGATTTGTTATA